>NC_136608.1:7124095-7631595 GCF_910589615.1 Taurulus bubalis | reverse complement strand
GTGTGTCCCTGTGTCCATGTGTGTGCATCCCCTGGCAGCAGGTCTGGCATTAGTCTCCGACACACTGCCTACTGTTTGGGGATTTGGGGGAAGAAGAGAAGAAAAAAAAGGTCCTAATAGCAACGTACGTCCAGGGGGATTCTAGCGTGCAATTATCCACAATGTTGTGACAGTTCCATGCTGTGAGAAGAAAAATATTACTGCTCCAATTCAGATGCCTGTTAGGAGTGCATTATCTGTCTATATCCAAATAACCTATTCTGGGCTACGTCCTTACAGGCGATCACGGAAGGGTAATCCACTCCGCAGCCTCTGCTATCATAAGTCTAATGCAGGCTTGTGCTGTGGAAACAAAGTGCCAAACACTGTGTGCAGAGTGAACCGTCTCCACTATGCACGATAAACTTAATACATGGCTAATTGACATGGCAAGCCGCTAAAAAGGGCAGAGGCATTACTGGTCGTGGAGCAGGAAGTCAAGATTGCAGAGGCAGTGATAAAAGAGAGTAAGTGCTCTCAACCTTCCTGCTCGGGGACCGCAGGTTCAGAACAGCTGTGCACCATAAGTACAGAGAAACGATAAAGACTTGTGTTGAAAGTCAGGAAACCCTGCAATTGATAAAAGTGCCATGCTTTTACAAATGACACACAGAATATCACTTAATATAGCATGAAACGAGACGCTAACTTTTTATTAGCCGGCCTTTTTAAGGCACTCTTTATTAGCCAGTAAATGTATTTGGCAAAGATTTCCCAACACAAAGTCAACTTACTTGGCCACTTCGCATGGCCTTCCTCTGGGGATGGAGTTGCTCGGTTGTCAAGGAAATGGTCACTATTTTCAAGCTCAGAACGCCATGATGGGATGTGGTAGAATTTTCGGCCAATTAAGTGTACCTTGCGTTGGGAATTAGTTTTTGCTAAATTGGTATTTCCCAGGTTGAGAATGAACTACCAAGCTCAGATACCAGTATACTATACGTCCGTCTCAAATGCTAACTATGACTTATTTCATTTGCTGGCTTAACCATGGTGAATACTTGTAGATGAAAGGTGACTGTCTAGTGACACACCAACAGTATTAAAACCCGACTGCAGTTTCCTACAGGTCTACAGTGGGTTTCGTCTTTTCGGCTCAATGTTTTGGTTTTTACGACTCTCACCACTCTCATCAGCTGTTTTTTGATAAAACTGTTGTACGTTAGACAAACAAAGTTAGCAACTCGCTGGAGGAACATAGTAAAGCGCTTAACAACTAAATAGACCGATATTTCAATCAGAGGTTGGTGAAGACCAAAAATAGAGCTAAAAGGAGAGTGAATATAGGGATTAAGTTTGCCAGAAACCCAACTGCACATGCATGATAGTGTTGTTCGGTATTTGCTGGATGTGTAAATGCACCTGCTTGTGAACAAATTTACCATATTGACAAAAAATATGATAATGTTACTGTTGTTGTGTTTTGTTTCCACTACCCCCTAGTTGGCAAAAAAAAAACAAAGTTATTGCCGGTTTAACAAATAAAAGGCACTCCAGGGTAGTTAATTATTTCATCACACAGTACATTCGACTCTTTTGTGTTTTTTTTTGACAAACTATGAAATAACTCACTATGCATGCTGGGTAAAGGTTACAACACCAAAGGTACAGTACAGTAACACTGTCCTGCTCATGCGGGAGACTCAGGCAGTTGGATTCTTGTGGCAATCTATCTTGTGTCATTGTTGGCCTGTTGTGGTTTTGGTATTGTTCTCCGTAGAATACTGCATTCGTTTTCGTGATTTGTCTTCGTATTCACTCAGCTGTCAAATATTATTTCGCACTATGAAGAGCCATTGACAGACTGAATAGCCAGGCCAACTCTCTTGTTCTTATATCCAGAATGGTTTCGAAAAGGCTGACATGTGGATACATTTTGTCTATAATATAAAATGTTTTTTTTTGCTGCAACCGTTCCCATGCGTTCCTCAGAGAAACAACATCTCTCACTCTGCTGTATACCTTTCTTTAAAAAAAAATCCACTTTAAAAGACATCCTGACACCTGTCTAGTTTGACGGCTGAGTGAAATTCTAAATCTTTTACATGCCATTTGATGATAAATCATTCCCTTCTTTCTTTTTATTCCAGTTTTTTCCCCCTCTTTTCCTTCTGCACACGGTTGTGGTTTAAAGAAGTCTGTTCTCTTCACAGGAGCTCTGTGAGGATTTGCAGTGAAAGATTGACACGGAGCATGATGAGCGCTACGATATTGAGGTGAAGGTGCCCAAGAATGAGAACGAGGTACTTGTCTTTGTAATGGAAATGAACAGAAGTCGAACTCTGTGTCAGAATTTTTGATGAAAGCTAACCGTACTTGTACTTTACCTGCGATAACCTCCAGCCCTTTGAAGATCAAATCCTATACTCTCATCTTAATCCTCCTTCCAAGATTATATCTATTTGCGTCTCTAACCACACCAAAGTGGAATTATGATCTTGTATGCACTGCCTGAACTCACAGGGGATTGCAGAGATTGGTATGAAAAGTTATGCTACATGTCAGATTGTATTCTGCAGACTTTGTGATCTGCTCTAATCCACAAAGGACACAGAATAAAAGATATTCTTTGCATGCATGTATTTTCCTGCAACGTATCCACACTAGACTTTTGGAAGATTGCGAAGAGAAATAGCAGAAATGGAAAAATAAACCTGACTCGCTTTTCTTTTCTCCTTCTGCTACTGACCCTCAGATCCATACTGTGATTTTAGAAGGTCTTTGAACAGAACCTGAAGTGAGTGAAGCCGTCTGGAGACCAAATCGAAACACCATGAAGACAGATGGAGGAAGTAAGGCCAGAGGCAGTAGCTTCCTCTACTTTCTTTTTTCACGGAAGCATGTTGTTTTGTTTTCATGTATACTGTATGTCTACATTTTGTATGTAAGTCTGCAGAATTAGGATCACTGGAATACTTTGATATGGAATAATACCTTGAACAAATGAGATATGATATCCTCAGGAAGTGCAGTCACAAAATATAATGTACATGTGTTCAGATTTTACTTGCTTATGACTCTGAGAAGGAGTATGATTTTTGGCGCATATAGTTTATTACAACAAAGCTGAAAACTGTATTTTCCTATTCCAGTTATTGTCATGGCTCTGATACAAGACTTGAAATATTGAGTTATACCTTTCTGGTTCTCTAAATTACTTTAATATTACAAAAAAAAAAGTGTATGCATGGTTTTTAGTTTGTGATCAAACAGAGGCAATGACATCCACTTGGACTAATTAACTAATTAGAATTTGGTCGTCAAAGGTTGTTGTGTTTTGGGGCCGTAACTCGAAAATTCATACGCTAATTATGACAATTTCATGTCTAATAGGATAACATGATGAAGGGATTACATTGTGGACGGACATGGATGTAACTGCAGCACAAGTGGTTGGCGGATGCATGTAACAGCGTGACGGTAATTCTAGTTTTTTTCCATAAAATGGGATTTATTTTAGATACAGCCACGGGATCGAGGCATCCACCTTTTTATAGAACTGCCCACAAATAATTTTACAGGAGGCTGTACAGAAGAACTAGAACATTCCTTTTGTACCACATCTACATGTTTTAGTGATCTTCACGTCTATCGGGACCTCCTCACGCTCTTATTAGACTGGACACACACAACTATCACATGGAGAGGAATCGTACAGTTATCCTCTCTAGGTGACAGCTCACAGTGTAACTACAGTGGGTATGACACAGGACTCTTTGCTAATGCTGCTGCTGCTGCTTTAGAACATTATAAACCATTTATTTGAAATATATATATATATATAGAGAGAGAGAGAGAGAGAGAGAGAGAGAGAGAGAGAGAGAGAGAGAGAGAGATGGATGGATCTTCAAAACTTGGAGAGAGAAAAGATATATACTGGCAGATGAATCCGCAAATTATTATCGCACAGAGTTGTCTTTTACAGGAGTATATCTACTTTACATTCTGAACTGGTGGTGGCAGTATAGGTCAGACTGCTGACACCATAACAAATAAGGGATTTGACTCACCCTGACAATGTTCACTTTATCATAATCTCCACCAGGGGCTGTCCAAGCATCACCCTCCATTCATCCATTCATTCTTTACTGATGCATGAAAAAGGGTTGAAGGAATGACTGTACTTTGGCTTGAAGATTTCCCTTCATCCCACTGGGTGATTAAAGTGAACTGGCCCGCAGACACAATGCAGTGTAAGTGTGCAATAACTAAGCCAGTAGCAGAGGGATAAGTGTTCAGAATTACATCGAGTGAGTGGGTAGAGCTTGAGTGGATTGTTGAATTATTCATGTTGTGATTGTAGGTGGCAGAACTACATGTCCACATGTGCAGTATATAAAAAATATACAAGTGCCAAAAATACAGTTTCCTGATCTCCCATACTCTTCCTCCTGTCATTTCGCTTTTTGTATGCTGAACAGATGGCCTTGTTGTGATTGGACCCAGATGGGGTTTCCGTGGCAATCTCAAACATCCCACACAATGTTATATTTGCCCCAGCTTTGACTCCTGAGCAGAAATTATTTCAAAGCTTTATTGTCTGCTGCTGTCTTATGTGTGTCAGTGCGGCTTAGACTGAAACAAGCAAGAAATAAGCTATAGGAGCCCTCATATTTACGTTAATTGCTGGTATTACTGTTCAGTCGAAATGGCTCGACATGAAATGTCTTTGATCAGCTTTGAATTACCTCTCGTGTATCAACCAAAGTCTTGGCGGTGAGATCCATCTTGATCCAGATATTTATCTTTTATGTTTGTTGATGTGGCGGTGCTGGGATTCAGAGGAGCCTCGCAAAGGTGTCCTGGGAGTGATTCAGTAAAACATCTGTGATGGGAGGTGCCCATCTAATAACCCCAGTGACATCCTTTCTCTCTTACTCACTGCTCGTTCTTTATTGTGTATCAAAGCCAGGTTTCTACATATGCACTGTTGCTTTTTCACAAGGGATGCCTGTATTACACATACTGTGTTTTAGTTCATAAGAAAATGAGTTGCAGAAGTCTAGTTGCGATCACAGTTTTTATGAAAAAGTCAAATTAAGTGCCTCATGTAATGATAAACTAACACTCCAGTGATGTATTTAAATGACATGGCAGGGATATAGCCCCTAACAATATGGCAAAGACCCATTTCTGGAAATTAGATGGATGCCAGTGGTGGATTTTTGGTCATGAGAGCACTTGGCAACTGTTACAGCCGAGTGAGATAAGTTACCAGAGGGACTGTTTGTTAGCTCATCTGTAGTCAAATGTCCTTTTTTGTTTTCTGTGAGGTGTGTCCAGTGGGGTTAGGTTATAGACGCAGAAAGCTAGAAGCTAGAAACCACATTCCCATTGATGTATCTTTTAAAAAAGAGGTCAGTTTTATCTTCTTTCGAGTAATAATGTGAAAATGTCTCTTTGTAGTGTTTAATGTGGGCTTCATGCTTTTGGATTTCAGTTCAGAGCTACTTTGATGTCATAAAAGGCAAAATGAAATAGTTTTTACCCTTTAAACCACATTCTTTACATAAATGTATCAAGACTTTATATTTTTGACAATCTTTCACATTTTCCTGACTATATTCAACATTGTGTTAAAGTCAACAAACGAGGAATACTGTGTTTGCTTTAGTTAGACTTATAGCTGGTGTGACGAAGGCCCCCAGGGACCCGTCCTGGGGCCCCTGTACATGTGAAAGAGTTAGAACTTGAGCCAGGTGTGTCCCAGCAAGGCTTTTAATCCCTGTTTGAGCCCTGCTGCACGCTACGTGAAATTGATCATTATAAATCATTTTATATAATGGACATTAGGCGTGGAAGGAGGTCAGAGGGCTTCGTGCAGGGAAAGGATTCAAAGCCGTGTTCATCATGCACATTAACAGTGGAGGCTTGAATTTCATTTGGAACAGTAACTCTTTCAGTGGTCCACAAATGTAATCAACCTTGTTCTAATGTTGTCAACCATTAAAATGATATAGTTTACCCATTACATGTCATTATTGTCATCATCAAGACAGTATATATGCTTGTGCCCTTCTCACGGATGATGTCATCTTCTATGGCGAACCATCTCTACGCATCTTAATGGACTAATCCACACCTTCGTACGATCTCGTAACACTGTCTCTTATCTTTGGTGGAAAAGTGGGGCCACGGATGGTCACATCAATCTGATATTCTCGTGATAATCATATTGTTTGTCCATGGATCAGTCAGTATTAAGCCGAACATGAGCCATGCACTAGGGAAATAATCAAAATGTTTACTAGTGCAGGTATCTATCCTTTGTTTACATTTTTTGTATTTGAGAGTTTACAGTGGAGCGATACAGGAAGTAACAGACAAGAATGATGGAAGTCCTGGACTTTACCAAGGATGCTGCAGGTATTTGGTATGCTTTTGCACTGCTGAGACATCCTAGCTACCAATCATCCGTGATACATACACACACAGTGAGAGAAGGCTGCAGTATATTTTAATCCATTTCAAATTGATGTCCAACATTGGTGACACTATTCTTGAACAAAGAGATCCTGTTTCTATTTAAAGCAGCAGCATTCCTAAATGTCTCATGGTTGTCATTGTTGTGAAGAAAACTTTTCACTAAGCAATGATAATGTGGTTGCAGAGTAACATTTGGGACTTTCATCATGAACTCCAACACTTTTCTACAACTGAATACAACTTTGAAGGCAAATCCCATCCACACCTCTGAAGTCAGTTTCGCACAAGATGGCAACACTGTCTTTCATCTGATTTAAAACAATGTGATGAAACGGGAAAATGTCAAAGGCTTTGTTAAATCCCTTATAATTGGTTCTGAGGTGTTTCATGTGATGTAACATTGTGAAGGTGTATGTCAGGTAGATTTGGCAGTAGGGATCTGTCTGGCCGGGGGCTCCAGAGATCTGTGCTCCTTTGACAGCAGCGGCACACATCTCACAGAAAGCAAAACAGCCAAAGGTTATATTGGCGTCTCTTTGGTTTGTGGGCACATAAACATGCACAATTATCCATATGTTTAGTGCTTTCTCTAGTGGTGCTTATGGTTAAGACCTATGTGGTGATGTGTCCATTCTGTTGTAGTAAGGCTCCCTGAGGAGCCCCGAGGAGGCCGAGCATAAACCAAAATGTGTAACTGAGGTAAACACCTGAGATCATGACGTAAATATGGCAAGTTAGAATCGGCCCTGAATGTAAGGGCACTGCACCAACTATAAACATGCCACGGTCAGAGCATCGCTTTTGGCAATCAAAATATTTCATGAAGTAACTTTGCATGATGGCAATGCAGTTTTGGGGCCAAGATGTTGTGTGCCAACTGGAAGGGAAATCTGAAAGAAACCTGCAAGATAAAGGATGACAGGTTTATCTTAAAATACATAATTTTTCAAAGGATTTAAGATAAGGATGGCCTTCTAACCCTCCACTCTGTCTTTGTCTCTCCTCTCTCTTCTTCTAAATTGTCTCTCATTCTGTCCCACACACACACACACACACACACACACACACACACACACACACACACACACACACACACACATACTTACAGACACACGCATTTGCACACAATCAACGGACTGCACTTATTTCACTTTATCTCATAGAAACACATGTAAAAGAGCAGCAATGCATATGGTGCTCATTTCTGCACCAGTGGCCTCATGCATTTACTGTAAGTTCATTCTTTGTTGTGAGCATCATTGTTTTAAGGGGAAGACAAAGCGGGGCAGTGTCCCCACGACAATTTTGTCCATCACTTTGGTTTTTGATCTGCAGAACTAATGACATTCAGCTTCAGCTCTGCTTTGTGCAAACGTGAGCACGCTAACACGCCAAACTAAGATGGCAAACGGTGAACGTTACCTGCTAAATATCAGCATGCTTAGAGTTGTCATTGAGTGCAGCCTTTAGAGCAGGGGTCTCAAACTCAATCTGACTTGGGGCCACCACTGGTATTGTGATATCATCGGAGGGCCACACAGAAAGCGCGATGTTTTTGCTTATTTAGTTTACTTATTTATTTACTTTTACATTCATAACATATTTTCGTCATACTTAACAAAAAATGCAAACAGCAGTTTCTATACATTTTTATATTAGTTTTTAACAGTGCAAATATATATATATTTTTTTAATAACTTATTGAAACTGCACCGAACCAACAAATGCAATCCCTGAATACATTTGAACTTTATTCTATTTCTTGCCAGACACCTGGCAGCGCTTCTGCTCACACAGCTGAGCCACATTGACCCTGATCCAGGTCACAGTGAAACCCTGAACCAGGTCATAGTATAGAAACCCTGAACCAGGTCATAGTATAGAAACCATGATCGAGGTCACAGTGGAAACCCTGAGTACAGCTTCACGATAGGCATCACTAAGCCTGAATTGCAATAGAATGAAAAATATGACAAAAAAGTCCACTAGAAAAGCAAGGTCCATAACCCGTCTTGGATCATCAAGTTCAGAAACATCCATTCTGCCATCTTCCATGAATTTCTTCACTTCTGCTCTTAACTCAAAACATCTCTAGGACATTTCCCCTGCTGAGCCAGCGCACCTCAGTAAAATGAAGTACATCACTATATGTTGACTCAATTTCTTCTAAAAAGGCCCTGAACTGGCGGTGCTGTGAACTCCTGTAAACTCGTATAAACTCCTGGACCACGTTTCAGGACAACAGACATGACGTGTTCATGTTTCAAGTATTTACTGCACAGTGCCTGTTGGTGTATAATGCAGTGCAGAACAACTACTGGATCTGTATTTTCCTCCTCTAACTTTCTTTGGACCAGTCCATTTTATTTGCCTGTCATAGAAGGGGAGCATCTGTGGAAATGCCCACCAGTCTGTTCCACGGTAAACCAGCTCGCTCAATCACAGCACAGCTCCTGAAATATATCCTTGGCTGTGGTGCGACACAAACTCAGCAATTCTTCCGTCACTTCGAATTGCTCATTAATACGCCTGATGAATATGGCTAGCTGAGCATTGTCGGTTTTGTCTGTGCTCGTCGAGCGCCACGGAGTATGCAGTGAAACCTGTCACTCGACAGATAGAGAGATATTGCTGAACAAGCTCTTCTTTTCTGGGCACAGAATATCAGTGACATGCAACATGCATTCTTCAGAAACTGGCCTTCGGTGAACAGCTTTCCTGCTTTGGCAATTAACTCACTCACCACATAACTTTCTGAAAAAGACTTTGCTGGGACGCGAGTCCTTTCTGAAGCTGCGTGGCTCGTTTTTTCCTCTCGTCTCCCAGGTGCTTCTCATACTGTTCTCCGTGTTTAGTCGAGTAATGACGCTTGAGACTATATTCCTTTAAAGCGGATCCTTTTTCTTTGCATATGAGGCAAGTGGCATTTGCATTAGATGCGTGTGAGAAAAACGCGCGGGCCACACTAACATCAGTGGCGGGCCGTGGATTGTGTACCTTTGCCTGCTATAACAGCTGATCGTGGCGCAACCGTTTGAGACTCATGCTTTAGAGCAACTTGCATGCTGCAGACTAGTTAAAGTCTTAGACCGGTAACTCTCACCTCCGTCTTCTAAAAGTCTAATTCGTAAATATCTGTAATGTGAAATGTATTATTACTTTATTTAAAGTTGTGCTGCTTAAATTCTCCCAGCATGTGCAGAAGTGGCATTCTTGTAAACAATAAACAGGAAAATATATTGAATAAAATCAAATTGTATTGAACCATAAGTCGCTCTAGATCGATAAACCATCAATACACATCAGCAGGACTGTAAGTGTGAAGAAAATCATGATTTCAACTATCATGACTGCAATTACTAAAACAACACAGACAGCAAATTGGGCATGATGTACATTAATTATTAGTAATAAGTAATATATTGTGGAACGTTCTCCCCACAAATACACCATGTCTTTTCTCCTCCCGGCTCTTCAGAAGTAGTTCACCCGAATTACTAGTCTACTAACATGTTTTTAATAATTAATAACCTCGAGTGGCAGGCAATGTATATGCATGCAGTTTTTTAGTCCACTTTTTATTTTATTTTTGCAAATGAATAGAATTGCATTGGTGTTAAAAAATGTGCATCTCTTTTTGTAGTGGTACACATCTTTGAGATTGTTCCTATGCTTATTCATGCGAGGCAAAAAAAAAACGGATGTTGAAACCCCCCATTAACGTCAGCGTTACTATTTACATGAAAGCTTTTAGGCTTATCGGCCGGACTGAGCACACTGCCCTCCTTTTTTTTTTTTGGAACCCAAGATTAACATTTCATATGATCGCTCTTGACAGATGATTTTCTTTCAGGGGCCCCCTTAAGGATAACCAGCACAAAAAAAAGGGAGGGGGGGTGCACTTTCTGCCGAAAGTCACTTTGGCTTATTAGAAGTTGTGCAACAAGCTGCTCGCAGAGTTAACGCTTGTCATTTTTGCACCAGTGCAGACTTTGCGGACGTTTTGCGGAGCGGTAAGTTTAACTTTTCACCGGACAGCCGACTGGGCCAAGGGTAGATGTGCGGTTGTGTCTTAAAGGGAGGGGCTTGAACGGGTATTCAGTTTTTTGTGTGTTGGTACCATTGAGTGCAGCGGAGGACCGACCGACTGCAGACTGGCTCCCTCTCCTCTCCTCACACTCGACTCAAGAGCTCTACTTTTGTCCCGTTAGCATTCACAGGTAAGCGCAACAAAGAAGCTCGGAACACCCGCCGGGGAAAAAAACAACCTTTCACACTTTTCGCAGACGCGATTAGGAAGAAAGTGCGTGACGCGCTGACGCTTTTTAGCGAATGAAAAGGCGTACTTTCTTTTTTTTTCTTCTTTTTTTTTTGACAATGAGAGATTATCACGTTATGGGTCTCCGCTGCGCGCGTGGACTGCCGCCGATACTTTTCAGGATACCTTGGCTGTAAGCCGCTCCCTCTTTGTGCAACGACAGCGGTCCGCTAAAGCTGAACTCACAATTGTGCGCCGTCATAAACTTTTCTGTCGGCCGAGCGGCGACGCTGTCACGTGAAGGTTTTTTTTTTTTTAAACCGCGGGGGCAACACAAAGAAAAGCGCATGTCCACTCCTGTAATGCGCGCGCAGTCCTCCGGGAAAGGGGTCCAAAGGGGGTCTCCGAAGTTTCTCATCGCCTGACAGCACGAGCGGCATTAAATGTGTTGTTGATAATAGTCTGAGCATCCTCCCAAAAATGAAAGCTGTGTTCTTGACCTACAGCTGCAGAATGTAGACAGACCTGTTGGAATGTGTCATGTGGATGGGAAGCGGATGGGAGGGTGTACCAAAGTGGTAGCAAGGATGGGCCCCCCATATTTCTACCAACCCACCACCACATGCCCCTCTGAAAGTTCAAGTTTTGACTATAATACATGGGGCCGTCGTCCTGTGAGCTTTAAAACACATCCAGCATCTCCTGCTGACAAAGGCCACTTTTGCAACAAAACAAAAAAAAGGCACTTGCAGATGAATCCTCATCGTTTCAAGGTATCACATTCTTTACAATCCCACCACCCCTGAGGCGAAAAAAAAGGCTCCCCTCGACTCTCATTGTACTTTGAGTTGGCCGGCAAGTCTTTTGATCTCGGCTTTATTACATAGTATCTGTGAAATGGAAGCATGGAAAATGGGAGAGGGGTGGAGGGAGGGAGGGAGCCGTCAGAGGGTGGATCTGTAGGTCCTTTTTTTTCGTTCTCGCTTTCAAACTTTTTTCGGGGGCCAGCGACAGCGTAGTAATTGTCCATGAAACTGTATCTGATAAGTTGTGCAGTGTTTGGAAAACACATTGGAGAATGCCCTCCGCTCCTTATAAGGGCGCAGGCCCAACCTGGTGACAGGTGATTGGAATAGCCTCTGGAATGCGATGCATAACAGTCTGCTACTACAGTGGTTCACAAGATTTTTCTCTCATGTAGCATGTTGGATGAACAAAGGTACCTTCAGGGACGCAAATCTGTCACGTGCATTTGAATTGATTTCAAACTGAATCATATTTAACTCAAAAAAACAAAAACAAAAGTGGAAAACAGCTTCTTCATACGATTGAACTTCTGTTTTATTCAAGTTCAAGTTGCATTGGTCACATGTACGAAGAAGAAGCTGGATATTCCAGCCATTTATCCATTACTTTGTGTCAACAGTTTAACCATTACTTTTAGCTAACTATTCCAGCAGCTTATCCGTCACCATTTCAACTGTTGATCCAGGACTTTGAGCTGCATCCCCATTACTTTCAGCTATCTATTTTAACTTGTATCTATCGCTTTCAGCTAACTATTAAGTATCCTTTGCCTGCTTGCAAACTACTTTTCACACACTCTCTCAATCACAACATGTAGCTTTCCGGTGTTAAAGCTGACTCCTGTTTTCTATTTAGTCAAATACATTGAGTCTTTCCACATACTACATAACAACTAGATAAGCATTTCCTGGGACACAAGTAACCCTGATGGAAATCACTACACCAGGAGTTTTTTCTTCTTCTTTTTTTTCAGTTGTTGCCTGCATATGTTCACACGCATATATGCTCTCACACAGCTATTCCTGGGCTGAAACACACACAGAAATCTGCAGGCAGGCTTTACACTAAAGTGCATGTCGGGCTTTGTAGTGTACTTAAAAGGGGCTTTTGTAATTGGCACAATATGATATGAGAGCAGAAGAATCTGGAGGTAATTGCACATAGTGATAACAGGGGTTTGGCAGTGTGGGGCGAGAGCCAGGGCCAGGGTTAGGGCTGGGCGGGCAGGATGTAGGGAACACTGCCATGCATTTCCGGAGTCTGGCTCTGGACTGCACAGTGCGGTGAAGGCTTCTAGTTACTGTACGCTGGCTCCCTCTCCTTCTCCCTCCCTTCTCTCATGCACTTGATGAAAGTTAAATGTTGGATCAGGTAATTAGTGGACCTCATACTTCAGCGTAATCAACATGTGCTTAAAGCACGGGGCATTCATGAATCTATCCCCGCGTGCACTGATGTGTCAACACGCACACAGTGTATATGCGAGTGCCTTGTTATAGTTTGATCCTAGATACTCATAATCCACCACAGTATCAAGTTCCAAAGCAGGAATCCAGAGTTTCCTTGCAAGGCAATAGTTCCTTACCGCCACCGAGCTAAGGCCGCCAACCAAGTGGCAAACTGAATTTGAATAGAATGGAAAACTGGCAGAGGCGATTCTTTTTTTAACACAAATGATCAGATTGTACTGTTATTTTTTTTAATAGATGTTTACCTATACTGTGTTTAGTGTGTAAAGTAGGTTTTCCAAGCGTGGTTGGGTTTCCAGCGATGGAACGCTGACATGTCGGTCCAAATATACATTGTGTCTGCACAGCAGGTGCCAGAGCTATTTTTCTAGTTTCTTCTCATAACAAGACTTGAGAAGAGGTTTCATGTTTCATGTCAAGCAGGTTTCATGTGTTCCAGTCTGTTGGCTTGATTTTATGCATGTTTGTTTGTTCCAAGAATATGGCTTCAGAAAGAGATGCTGCCATTAGCGTGCCTGCAGCTGAAGCACAATGAGCGCTTTCTGTTTCATCAATGGTGTCCTTGTCATCAGCATCGACCCGCCGTCCGGCTCAAAGTTAAGGTTTGTGTCTTCTGGACGACGGCGGGAGTAGGACAGGGTTCACCTCATTCCAAGTGACTGTGATTGACAAGCAGCTATGGCGCTCATGGGACTTTGGCCCTGGACGGGAGCCCCACGGCGTACTCGCTCTGTTCCCCCTCGCCTTTGAATTTGATAGCATGTAATTTGAATGCGCCGCATCCAGAACCGCACACTAAGTTGTATAATATGGTGGGCTTGGACGGACGGTTGGATCTCGAAGCTGGAAAAGAATTGTTAACTCTTTCGACGCTCAACAAAGTTGGAGGCAAAAAAAAACTGGTAGCCCTTCTTAATTGCTTGTGAAGTCAGATTAGGGCAGGAAAACCTCAGAGGACGCATATTCAGGTCCTGGAAAATACGGCGGAAGAGTTTTGCAGATGTTTGTGCTATAGATTTAAAATTCCTGTTATTTGCCTTTAAAAAAAAGAAAACTACACTCCTCGTGCTGCCAAGCTGACATGGAACAGTTCTGTAGGGGAATATTCACGGGGCTCTTGGATGTTCTGCTGTTTGTTCCCAGCACAATTAGTCTCTCGGGTAATGGAGAATGCTTACTCTCCTCGAGCATGCCCACACCCTGACCAACACCAGATTCACCACCAAATTAAATAATATTTAATCAAACCACATTTCCAAAGCTTTTTTTTTTCAAGCCACAGATTCAATTCACACACGTGCACGAAGAATTTCATAACGACCCGTCCGCCCTGGATCTCTGTCTTTTACTTCCTCTCTTTCCAAACTATTTTCCCGAACTTTGATTCTCCTGACTGAAGCAGTCATGTGGGCATGAAAGACCTGTGTTTGAATTCCTCTGGGCTTTAGTCACACTCCGATGAGAAGGGTTTGTTAGATCAGCCTCTCACTCGTGTCGTTTTCTGACTTTAAAGTGCTATCACTCAAGGCCAGATTGCCTAATAGGCAGCATGGCATGTCGGCGTTGGTAATTGGCATATTGGCCCACCATCTGCTTGTTGCCAGATGCCAAGCTCCGCCAGAAGTTTCATAGCTATAAAAAGAGACTATTGTATTTTTTTCCTCGAGCTAAATCTTTCATTTTTTCTTTTTACTGGGTGATAATTGAATTCCTGAGGCAGCCTTGTTTTATTTCTTAAAAGGTAAAACCTCCTCCTCTTGCTCACGTGGTCTGCATTTTTATATGTTTTTTTTTTTGTGGATGATTGATTGTGTGAGAGTGAGGTCAGTGCTCCCGAGCAGCGCTTCTGATGTCATCCTGCAAAGATGCATGTTCTCCTCTCCGTTCCCCAAAGCGTGTTGTTCTGAGAAATGTACAACGCCGTTAAGGGGGACGTTTAGCCTTTGGGCTTCTTCTCATCTGATAAAACAAGCACAGGAAATGTCTCTGTTAGCTGATTGGCCTTGTGTTTTCCTTCAGCGTCCTCCCACTGGGACCTCAGACGTGCACAGTGTGTCCCTGTGGCAGAGGAACCACCGTACTTGTCTCCCTCCTAACAGCTACATTAACGTTTCCTTCGCCTTCCTCCTCTCCTTTAACACCAATCTATTCTACCTCAGCCCCTGTCTCCCAAAAGCAAAATGATGACTATAACGTTCATTCTCACTTCGCCCTACTTCTTCTCCCCGCCAACTTTCCATTCTTTCCTCCCTGTCCTCTCTTCACCTCCCCCCTCCTCCATTCTCCTCTCAGCCTCTCGTCTTCCCTCCCATAGCGTCCCAAAACTAAACAAACATGGCAAATCAAGAGCCTGTCAAGTCACCTTTTTGAAAGTCCCGTATTTGAGGGCAATGGGGGAATTAAGGGAACGTGGACTATGTAAGGTGATGTAAATCCCAGCGGCGTGTGAAAAATACCGTTGAGTGTAAACACATGACCGGTGAGGTCATGCGTTTACACAGTTAGCAAGGTTAACCGCTCTATGAATCGCACGGGGCAGTCAGACAGACTCTCAGGGACAGACAGGGCAGTGTGCAGGTCACTGCTGGATTTATGCGTGCGGCTATCCAGGCGCTGCGTGTGCTGAAGTGTGTATGGCGAATGGTGAAGGACAGCTTTGTAGGACAGTCCACATTGGAGAGCTGCCATCATGGGAGTGAGAACTGGAAAGAGCGAGATCGGACTCGTATGTGGTAATGATGGAAATGAGGACTTACCTCATACACATAAAACAATCACTGTGTCCTTACATGGGTATTCACATGAGTCAGACTTCTACTGTGTTTCTCTGGAAGAGCTTCAAAGTTGAGAATATCTTTTATTAAGTTCTCAGAATTTGAACATTTATTTGAAGTCTTGGTGTCGAATCTAAGGAGAATACAATATTGTCAGATGGTCTCACAATGTATTCCTATTTTTAGGGATGTGACTAATGATTAATTGCACCATTAATTATGCCAATTATGTTCTTGCTTGATAACTTAATTGTTTATTTTCCATTCAGTGTTTTAATAGAAGGTGGAACCAGGACATTTTTTTTTTGCTTTTTAAAGTGACATAAACTGTTTTTTTATTTGATTATGGCCACTTGGGGCAACAGAAATAACCTGCAAACACACATTTTGGACATATTATCACCATTTTTCTTGATAAGGCAAACGTGTTCGCAAAAAGAGCAACATTATTATTAATTTAGAATTTTATTTCTGGTCACGTGACTAATGTATGTCCAATATTCTCTCCCTCTCCAGCTCTGTGTTTGGTCTCCACCATCTCTGGAGGTAAATGACAGACTCTTAAGCAGCTAAATCCACCGCTATGATCATTAGCTGGTCACTAGTGTTTTTTTTTTCAGAATTTCTAACATTACATCTGAAAATGAAAACGATGAGAGCGGGGAGAACTAAAACAAAGTTGCGGCCCAGATAACCAAAACAAAAGAGCTGGAGAAGCTAAAATGCTGCGCTGCAGAGTTACAATGATCTGTAGGTCTGTCGCTAAGAACACCACCTTTTCACAAAAAATATATTAATATAAAAATATGAATTACAGCAGCTTTAAGCCATTCATTGACAATCAAAAGTGTGGGTGACTAATTTACTTTTGGCCGGGTGCTCGTTAAAGCGACCCGCCTCAACACTAAATGAAAGTCCATGAATTCACAAGTTTCCCAAACCTTTTTGCGTTCCGGTGTCTGATATCAGACTCTACACATGTGTCTCATACCGAGGCCCACTGTTTGAAATGGTCCGCATCCATCTTTCCCACCTGAACAAGCTAGTGAGGCAGCAGCACAGTCTGAGGTCTGTGGCTGCAGTCGGGAGCAGCGGTAATTGTTTAAGAGTGCATTTATAGAGTGTACTCTTTGTGCCTCCTAATCAGAAGCATACTACATTTACATATGAGCCTCCGAGGATTGCTCAGGAATGCATTACACGCAAGGCAAGAGGACGGGAGAGTAAGAAAGCCGGCTCTAGTGGGCCACTCCGCTGTTGCCATTTCTTTCCACTTCACATGTCACTGCCCTGTTGGGAGGGGGTGAGATAAGTGTGTGTGTGTGTGTGTGTGTGTGTGTGGGGTGGAGGAGGGTTGAAAGTGATTAAGGCTGAAGATCAAAAGCGCAGAACAGCTGATGCAAAGCCTTTCCTCCCTTAACACAAGTAATAAATGTAGGGCATGTGTATACATTTGTGTCTTTGAGGCAACGATACCAGCTATTTCTCACAAAAAAGTCGAAATCCAATGCTCTCATCTGTCTACTTATCGGAGACCTTTATAGATTAGATCTGTTTTGGGGGATTCTTTTCAGTATGCATTAGGTCATTTGTCAATGTTTCTCTCTGTACTCCAGCTCGGGTCTTGCAAGTGTGCAAGGAGAACAAAAATATAGCCTCAGGAAACTATTTTAATCAGACAGTCCTCTGCAGGGACGGAGGCTGGCATAGGAGAGTTTTTTACCTCATCAGAGCTCTGCCAGTGGTGATTGGGAGAAACACTCAGTCAGGTTTTTATTGAATAACCCCAGCTCTGTACTGGAGGGGTTTTACTGTAATAGAGCAGCTCCACGGCCGCCGAGGTGACAGCCAAATGGTACTTATTAAACTAAGGGCTGATTCATACTCTATGCCCCACTGCAGTTGAACTTTGTTGGAGGCTTAATGTTTGGCTTTAATGCTGAAGTCTAGTCACATTTGTTATGACTGAGATACATATGCATACAATTATCCTCTGATCAGACAGCAGTTTTTACAAATTCCCTACGTGAAAAGAAACACACAAATACAATTATTTGATATGGACAAAAATGTGTTCTTTATTCAGTTGAAGTTGTAATATCCACTTGAACTAAGTGTGTGTTTACATGAAAGCTTTCTTGGAGATGCATGTTAGCACCTCAACAGGGATAATAGCTGTGGGTCCCGCCGTCTCTGCTTATTTACCCAGTACACACAGCTCTCTGCACAAATTGAGCGTGACGTCTAATGGAGTGTGAGCGTGGATTAATTACCCCCGTATTTAGACTAATGGCTCCTTCTCTTCTGATTAATGATGACACATGTCACAGGAAGAAGGGCACAGCTAAAACATACCAACCGTTTTCTAATATAATGACATATCTGCCACTTGAATAATGTGTCGTTTAGGTTTAAGGTGTATGAAAACACTCGTTTCTAATATGACGCGACAACCGATACTTTGGTACCAAGTCAGTGACAACAATTCTGAACCAAACTGTGACGGTACTCTTTTTCTTTTACAGTACCGCAGATACTGTAAGCACCGGAGCTCAGGGCTCAAGACTAAAGTTATCCTGTCTTAGTTATCCTGTTGGCTGTTAGGAGCCGGCTGCACAGTCCTGCTCGTCTAAATATCTGAGCTAACAGCAAACGCTAACGGAGGTAGCATTGAGTTGCAATATGATGCAATCAAGTTCTGTAAGCATCCTAGTTTAAGCAACACGTTTGTATAACATATCGCTTGTAGGAATCATTGGAAGTGGATGTGCCATCGCTAACTCAATATTTTATGAAGCCTAAAAGACTGATACAGAATATTTTAGGCCAATACTGATATTAAAGTGAGAGCTTAAAAAAAAACTGATTCATTGACAGTTACATGTTGTTTTACATAGATACGAAGCAATACATTTTGATAATTATCTTCTCAATGATTATTGTTTTTTTTCTTCTAATAATTAGAAAGAGTGACCACATATGCACTTAGCTGAACATTTTGAGCGTACAGTATTAACCTCGTCCCATTAGCAATATATATGCAATAAGATGAGATAATATAAAATAATAATACTATAATAGGATAGTTTCGACCCGGACAATTTATTGGTCAAGCTGTACTTAGGTTATTGGTGTATGTGTTGGTGTTTGCTTTGAATCATAAAGGCGTCAATAGGTGTTTGGGATGATTATGAAAGAATATGGTTTGAGCAAATGGTTTTAGGTGGCTTGTGGATGGTTCACTGGATTAAATGTTGAAGAAGGTTAAAATGTGGTCTAGTGCATCAGAGGGATGGGGTGCCCATGCTGGCTGGCCTCATTAAACTTGCCTTAATGAGAAACAAAACACCCAGACGCCTCCCTAGAACAATGGCTTCTTGTTATCAAAGAGTCTGCGTCCCGTGTATGACGGAGTCTGGCTTGCGTCCCGGCAGATTTTTCATGAGACTCAGTGTGCCGGAGTCGAGCCCCGCAGTGCCACTCAATTCTGTGACAGCCACCTGGGAGACCACCTTGGAAAATGGGCTCCTATTAGTTCAGGTTAGACTTAATGACCAGTAATGTTACACCGGCCAAGCCAAACTGTGCAAAAGGGCTCCGGGCAGGCCGAAATGAAATACCAGTCACTCAAGCTCCGAACATAAACACAAGGTGGGTGGTGGGTGAGGGTGAATAGGTACGTCTGTAGGTGTGTGTGTGTGTGTGTGTGTGTGTGTGTGTGTGTGTGTGTGTGTGTGTGTGTGTGTGTGTGTGTGTGTGTGTGTGTGTGTGTGCGTGTGTGTGTATGTGTGAGGGGGTTCAGCAGACATGCATCTATGTGTTTGAGAGCAGAGGTAATCCAGATGGAGGAGACTGATTTCTAACGCGAGGAGATGGGTGAATCCCCCCCCATGGACCGATTAGAACCCGGGGGACGACGCCTGTGGTTTTTGATGTATTCCTATTTAGCTCTGCTTTGTGAACCAAATCTCATTTGCAGTTTTGCCATCAGCTAAAAAAAGCTTGAAGCAACTTCAACGGAGCAACCAGAGAAGACTCCTAAGAGCACCGCTCAATTATTTACAATTTCATGGTTGTCTGAGATATGTGTTATTCTAATAAATTTAGGAATTACGAGGCTTAAGTACCCCACATATATTAACCTCTAAAGCTGAATTTTATCCTCAATTTAGTGGTAAATGCCACATCATGCTAATGGCGTTCAATGATTGCGTCTTGCATGGTCTAAAAAGTCTGTGGTCTGGAATTAGCACAGGCATTAAAAGTACGAAACTCCACCATTTAAAATGGTATGATATAAGTCAATAAGCCACTGAATAAAATTACTTTTAGCTCCCAGGGCGAATAAACTGCAAAGCTCCCAGCCCTGCAAAAGGCAGACGGAGAAACATAGTGTAATCTTCAATGAGAGAGACAAAGACAGAGGAAGAGAGAGAGCTTTGTTATGTCTCATGAAGCTCTAGGGTTTCCTGGAATTTCTGGCAATGGATCCCAAAGTCACATAACCACAGAAAGAGAAGAAATAGAGCCAGACAGGGGGGTAACTCTCCTGAAGGACACAGTACAAGACGCTCTGCTGACAATAGCTGCTCTGGCACTGTGAATGTGAAGATCTCTCGTGTTTGCACTGGTGGCCACTTTGGCCTCTCGACTGACAGAAACAATGAACACAGTACAAACACACCTGCAGAGAGAATTACCGACTCGATACCTACAGATTAAAGACCCCGGCTCGGGCCTTTCACCTCAAAGGCGGGGGCAGTAGACGTGTACCCATCCAAGCTGGCTGGCTGCCACACTAATAATAAAAGCCAGCACAGCCACGCACAGATCTAGTAAAGCTAGTGAGCGTTAGCCCTGTAGAGCCCTGAAAGAAAGGATCTGAGGTATGGGGAGGGTGGAATGTATTTTTTGGAAGGAGAGGTGAGCTCTCTGTCACTTAGAGAATGTGCATCCGCTGAGTCAAAAGCAATGCTAATGCTTTAATGCTGCAAAACTTGATACTGCAGACCGCTGAAAGATTGAAAGAAATACCACATTTTCCACAGGGGTACGAGATCTATTGGGATTTCATTTTCATCTCGGAGAATGTGCTCCACGTTTATAGTTCCTAGCATCATTTCTGTCAACCAGTGTAGGTGGACTGGGATTAGGACTGGTTTACTCAACTGAATTTTGTGCTGACTCCTGCAGTCCTTTGTCGAGAGCTATGCTTCACCCTTTTCTATTACTGTACTTCTTCCTATAACTACAGTGTTTTCTCCCCTGTGCTCGGTGCACAGTCGATATGTGCCAGCTTACATTAAGAGAGAAGTATTACTGGAAAATTCCTGAGATATTGAATTGAATCTCTTAGATGGACCTAAAAGTACTATTGAACTTTTTGATATTTATGCAATGCAAAACCAATTCCTGCTGACTGTAGAGCGTGGTAGATTAATGCAAGTGTGCGGTGCAGAAAAACAAGATGCAAAGGTTTCACGCCATTCCTCAGATCAATAATTGTAGATAGTAACAAGCCAAGAAAACTGTAGCAATGCGCAAAAAGCAAGGGATTTAAAGAATGCGATCCGATTTGAGGAAGTTTACCAATTTGAATGATAGAAATCACTTCAGAAAATGTTGTATCAGAAAGGAAATGCTTTGAACATGTTTGCAAGGCACCAGAGCTGAACGTGTGAATATATTTGTCTGCAGAAGGGATCACATGACTGTGTGTTAGCAGTTCCCCTCAGCTCTACGAACCGTTTTTACAGCATGCAAGTTCAGTGTTTGGGTTCAGTCCCATTCCTCAGCTTAGTTTTTGGGTCCGAGCAGCTGGCTTTGTTTTGGTTACCTGCCCAGCACCAAACTGCAAAGAGACAGATAACATTTAGCAATTGGTTGAGACCGAAACCGAGCTCAAAGAACAGCAAATATTGGAGTTGCATTTGCCAGGTTTGCTCGACACATGACTCCAAATGAATGCGTTCATCTCAGCTGGACGTGTAAATACCTCGCTATTTAAGCATCCTTAAAGCTTCCAAAGGATGCTCACGGCCCTTACACAGAATGTCAATGTAACTGTTTGTTTGAACACTTTTAAGCCCAACAGTGAGAGATGTTAGGTGTGCAATGTAACTTGAACCTGTTGGATGTGTCTTACTGTTAAAAAACACCCAAATTCCTCCCCTTGGTCAGTGTCATGGCAACTGGAGCACATGTATCAGCTGCTGAGGATACTGATCAGAGACATCACACACCTGGCGAAAGGAGTCCAAGCTCATCCACTATTAAATGGCTTTGCCCCGCATCAACTCTCAGAGAGCATGTCAGGGCCGCCTGGGGGGGAGGGAGAGAGAGGGAGAGAGGGAGGGAGGGAGAGAGAGAGAGGAAACCGAACATCTTTTGTCTGAAAGGTTCTCTATTGTCATCCCTTTTTTCTGCCTTGTGTCTATTTTACAAGTTTCTTGTCTGTGTGTTCCCTAAAGAAACCCTCCGTTTTCCACCATAGAGACTGAACTGAAAGCACTGTCAGGGGATTACTCCACCTCTCCACATCCACTGTGAGTAATAGAGCAACTCCGGTCAGGTCATCTTGCTCGCCCGCCCGCCACCCCACCCACAACCCTACCCGCTCCTTAATCTCCTCCTATCTCTCTCCAGGAATGCAGCCCCTTATTTTGAAAAATACCTTGTCATGTAATACCCTTGAAAAGCTTCGCTGCACACTTCAAAAAAATTGGCATTCCACTGCTGTGATTTACTGACTTGTGTGTTAAAACAAGGCAAAGAGATAAAGATTTATGACATTTTTGGAGAGATTTAAATAAATATGTCTTCCGCAAAAGTGACTTCCTTTTTGTTTTCCTGGGATGCGTGCGCAAAAAAGGCAAAGTTGTGCCAGTTGTCGTGTTTTCAGCAGACACTCGGTATGTGGGGGCATTGCATCATGCTCTACAGCCTCACTCTAACCTCATGTATGTTTCCATGTAAGGTATGATTGGAAGACAGTCTTTCTTTCTGTGGTTGTAGCCAGCCACATAAATCACTCTGCCGTTTATATTCCCCTGTTTCATCCCTCCGGCTCTCTCTCCCTCTTTCACCAAAGTGTAATTTCTCTCCGGCCACGGAGAGCCACACGTCCACCACGACAGAAACGTGGCTTTTATAGGAAGCGTGTCACAAATGTTCAGCAGATCCATTTTCTTTCCATGTTTTGCCTTCGAGAAACACATCGGGAACCTCTCAAGCTTTATGAGAAATACATTTTTATGTTCTACTTAATGTTTCCAGCATGTCATGTTATTGCCCGTATACCAGAGGCTGTGGGCTGCTGTGGATCATGCTAATCACATATACTTTTATATTTCAGTCATTGAGCTTCGGTGTATATCTCGAGTGACTTACACTTATTAAAAAAAAGTACAAGTTCAGGCTCTTGCCTGGGGGATCTTATAGCCAGACACACTGGCTTTTTGTGGCGATTGAAACTGTGATCTTTCAGTTTCTGGTTACAAGAGCTGAACTTTTGCTCGCAGACCTGTAAGAAAGCACAGATTTGAAGCACAGTAGAGGTCATTTCTGCCCTGTATTTATCCTTTTCCGTTCGATTCTGCTTTATTGCCATCAGCTGGATAAACTGTTCTCTCGCTGCAGCATCGGCAGTAGCAGTGCTTAGACTTAAAGCCCGCCATATATCAGCTCTCTGGTTCCACTAGTCTCCCTGGTCAGCTCACTAGTAGCAGATTAATGTGCCGTTGAGGAGACACAGACTCCTTCCCCAGCCTCATATGCTGTGACAGACGGCAGGTGTCAAGGCGGGCTGTCCTCAAGGAACGAGAGGAGGCTGCTTTTCCTTTTTATAAATGGACACAAAGAGAAGGAAAGTCATGTGACTCACATGTTCTTGTGCGCATCGAACTATAAATCTAGGAATCTCTGTCTGTTGTTCCTTTTGTTTATCTCAAGAGCCATTCATCCGATTTATTTCACACTTGGTGGGTGTATTGCTCGGGGCTCAAGGGAGCGCTCGGCGAATTTGCGGCAATTTGGACCAGTTAAGATGAGGGCGGGGTTTCAGTTCATTGAGTTTACCATCACCTCCTTTGTCATTGGCTTCATACAGCGTCTGTCTGTCATTATTTATTTACAGTCCTATTTAATAGACTCAAGTCACAGGGCGCCCTACGGCACTGAGAGACTTGATGATGTTGTCCTTGTGTATTCATCATAACTCTGCTTTGTTATGACAGCAAGATTATTTGGAAAACTTGCATGCATTTAGTCATTAGTCCTGGTTTGTCTGATCATATTATAAGTGTGTTTTTTATACAGTATTGACCTTTTATCGCACATATGTTCAGATATCACATTTGGTTCCGAGTGAGAAAAAGATGAAGGTTTTGACTGTAATGTCCTTGTGGAATTACACAACAGACTGTTAATATCGCATGTCAAGTGCAGGGGTGCATATTTATTGAAGTTATTTGACATGCTGGCTATTTGCACCAGAATAGCTGATGTATTTCTTAGAGGAGATGCTTATATAAGAGTGCTGCAGTGCTGAAAGCGAAAACCACCTGAAACCTGAGAATACAGGAGAAGAAATAGCCGGATTGGCTTGTTTATCACTGTGTTCATTGCTGGGCAGCAAAACAAAGGATGTTCATTTTAAAGAGGAATGTTGCTCTAAAAGGAGATATTTCAGTCATCAATTTTTCAATCAACTTTTCTCCCATGAATCAACAGATTGTTTCTCTTTTGGGAGATTCACAGGCGATTGGCTTAGTTTAGCACAAAGACTGGTAGCAGGGAGAAAGAGTAGCACTAATCTGTGTAAAGCCATATGTTTTTAATGTTGTGTTTTGTACAAACTAAGCAAACAAAAAGTCCTGCCCTTGAACACAGACCGGCCAATCATAGCGTGGCATCGGCCAGCTCTGATGAGGGTCCGACATCTGACCGACTCCGCTCCACTGACTTTTATGGAACTGTCAGATTTTCTTCATTCATTTTGGATTTCGAGCTGATACTGGTTGAACTATGTGTAATAGCGATACTCGTTACCCGCAGAGGTCGGAGGGAGCTAACATAAACAGAGTACTTAAGCACATCATTAACTAGCATTAGCACTTCTATACTCGCAACTGAGAGCGGTATCACTTAAGATAGGCGAACATACAGATTTCCCAAAATGTTGACCTCTTCCTTGAAGATGGAATACAACGTTTTTGTGATGTGTTGAAGTACAAGTCCCTTTTATTTGTTGCTTTGGGCTCTTTTATTTTTCATCTCCCTCTTTTCCGTCGGTTGCTGGCAGTTCAAAACATCATAATAATTTGATAAGGTTCTTGCAAAAAGAAATACCCACATAGAGGTTTTTTTCGCAATGGCAGGAGAATGTCAAAGCTGCTCACTATAGCAGAGAAGGGGGGCAGATAAACAAACTCTCTAACTTAAGCTAGGACTGTGGCGTTTCAGACCGCTCTTTTTCACCGAGAGGAATGTTCCAATCGAAGTGCTCTGCTGAGACTCCGCTTGTATGCGAAAGTGAAGAAAGCTTTTGTGTGTTTTACACACACAAGAAATGAAATGTCAGCGCAGTGAAAGGATCGGTGTGCCACACTCTCTCGCGGCTCCTGAGTCGTGCAGGTGTTGCGTGTTTGTGTGCGAGTGCCCTGCAGTGTTCGCTGAGATGTCGCGGCAGGTCCTGCATCACCATCAGTCATGCTGTTTTGAGAGGGAGCCAACTCTGTGGCCACTGTGTAGTGAGTGTGAGAGCTCTATCTCGCTGTGCACACAGCATGCAAGAGAACCTCCCCCCCCCCCCCCTTTTTTTTTCTTTTTTTTCCCCCAGTTTGGTTACGGGAAAAGGCAGCATTTTTTCTTTCCATATTTGGTCATGTGGAGCATGGCCAGGGAGCAGTAGCCTTTTGATGCCGTACAAACATCCCTATTTTGTGTGGGATTTGTACTTTTTGGAATGCTTTCTCTCCCAATTCTGTCTGTTTGTGGGTGTAGCATCTCAAAGTGCACTTCTAAAAGCGACACAAGCCTTTTAAAAGTCAAAGAATAGAGAGGAGCTGTGCTGGCTCTTGCTGCTGCTTCACAAAGAAGTTGCCTTTTTACAGTATGATTTATGATTTGGGCAGCAAGAATCCAACTTTTAATGCAAATGTCTGTCTTAAAACCAAACTTTTAAAAAGCAAGACAGTGTTTTATAACCCTTCTTTTTCTGCCAACTGCGACATCCACTCGTCTTGGACAGCTATTTAATTTGGTAAATTGTATCAGCAGCTGACAAATAAGAATTTATCTCATTTCAGTGGTTCACTTTTAAGAGCTTCAAATAAGATTTTTGAAACCTGCTGAAGCTGGATTTAGATCTCCTCCTAAATGAGAATAAAGATCATGTGTTTGCAGTTTAAATGACGCATCTGTGTGCTAAAACCTTCTGTCGGAAAGCTGTGAGACTCAGATGATGGATATGGCATGGTGGGGGTAATGTTTTTATTTCAATTTAAGTGTGACTTAGCTTCAGGCGTGAGGTTTAAAGACACATAAACATACTCTCAATCTGAAAGGGGAACGCCGGCTGGTGAGGCTCAGGTGTTTTTAGCTGTCTCTCAAGAGACGGGAAAGGTCATAATACCTTCAGATCTAATGCAGCCTAAATTGTGATGAGCTGCACGAAACTCCCATCCATGTGTGACCATGAGAGGAGAAAATATTAAAAGAACAGTGAGTCATAGTCTAAGTATATACAACAGACGACAGTGTGCTCAAAGTTTAGCGAGGTTATCTTGCTGACAGTGGAAAATCAAACGCACAATTCAAGAATGCTACTTTGAGAGTTATTGGTTTAACTCAGGCAACACAAGAGTTTAGAAAGTATCAAACTACAGCGTCCTCTCCCAAAAAGATGTGTCAGTTCGAAAGATAACTAAAGCAAATAGTATTTATTATCATGAGCATTACACAAAATGCTTATCTGAGAAGGTACTGACCAAAATGTTTCTCTTAAAAATAGGCAATGCAACATTCACGCTATCAGATACCAAACATCTTATATAGGGCAATAGGTCTTTATACGGCCCTTCACAATGTGCATATCGTTTCTATGGTTGTCGAGGGTTCAATATGACCTACACAGTACTTAAAAGGATAATTACAGTTTTTAGGGTCTTTCTTTTTGTAGTTTCAGTCATAATTGTTATTGGCTGTGATAAGTAATTACTGAGATCTGGGAACATGGAGTCATCACTACAACAATAGATCAGACTGGTTGTAAACATACCAAGAGTCCCGCCAGATGATCTAAACCACTTTATTTGGAGCCAAATCTGAAAGCACTGCCAAAATGTTGCAAAAAAAATCTCCCATTGCACAGGGAAGCTGCACATGCACAACTATGGCAAGTACGGTGGGTCAAAGTTGAACCAGAATATGGTCTTCAAAGTGAAACCATGTACATGTGCATTTCACTTGGTGGTGCAATATTATTCCAATAACAACGATGTTCTAAACTACAAAAATAAGTCCCAAGTTATCATTTATAGAACCTTTACAAAAAAATTATTCATTTGGTTTCGATTGTTGCGGATTTAGTCACGAATATATAAATCCGGTGGTTGATTAATTCCAGCCGTGTTCAGTGTAGCCTGTTACCCCCCTTTAAGAGATAATGCATCCAAGGTATTCCATTGAGATTTTCTTGGCTGTGTGTGGGTGTGTGTGTGTGTAAGAGAAAAGATAACCTCACTCAGTCTGTCTCGGTGTGTATGATTCACAGGGCACGGAGAGGTGTTATGGAATGTGAACCATTGTCTGGGAATGCAGGAGTCTCCTCACTTTTCACCAAATGGAAACTTTACATCTTAAACTACGCTGGTGAGAAAAAAAATTTCCCCTCGCTGGATCGTCTTCTATCTGAAAAGCAAAAGTCAGCACAGAGGATATGGGGGAGGAGATTTGAGGGCTTGTGTCTCATCGGCACATGTAAGGTCCCTCATGACAACGTATCCGAGGCATTCGGCAACGTCTGGCCCGTTTCTTGCCCCTCCCCCAAACGCTCAAAACCATCAGTACGTTACCCGGCCGCATTTCACTTGCCACAGTGGCACTAGCTTCTCAGGTTCGCCTATGAACACCGTCTGCTCATGCTCAGGGAATTTTTTTCCTCATTCGAGCCGAAGCCACACTTTCAAAAAAAAAAATTGTCTTGGAGGAGATAGAGTGCGAGTGGAAAGCAGATGGTATTGAGATTGAGCCGAGGTCTGATGCAGTTGGCCTCCTCTTAGGTTGCCTAAAATATATAGTCGCAGCCGAAGACTTCGGCTCTGACAACATAAGCTATTGTGGTTGATATTCACACTGTGGCATGAAATGCAGACACAGACAAATGCAGAAAGAAGCTTGGCTGCATGGACATGGATAAACCAATTACTTAACTTAATTCATAGCCAACTCCAAGTCTTCTCATATCTCATATTGGAGCTGAACACAGAGTCCGCAGCTGTTGGCTAAGCTGCTGCATTGTGGTCCAAGAGGAGATAGTGAGACAGTGAGAAAAAGAGTGAGAGTTAAAGAAACAGGCGACTGATAAGGTTTTTTGAGGTTGGATATTTATATTAGAGAGAGAAAAAACTACATTAACAACATATCGGCGTATTCTATTTATTCACATTAACATATAAAACACAAACAGTATTGTTAAGGATTCTTTATATATAGATATGTACTGAGTGGGACATTTTAAAGTAACACCTAAATACTAGCAGCTAAGTTAAGTGATTATTAATAGTATCAACAAGTATAAACAAAACATGATGAATTTGTAATAACAAAATAAAATAAGACTCAGCCTCTAAAACGTGTGAAAGTTTGATAAAAGCCGTCTTAAAATTACCACGTACATATCTCTAGGCATTCCTGTACTGCATTTGTGTTACATGCAAGAGTTGTCACTTTTCTGACGTCACAAATTAGAGCAAACACATGGTTAAAAACAAAAAAAATTCCATGGCTGCCTTACTTGAGAGACGAGTCACCGTTACGCGCTATCATGATGAGCTAATGTAAGTTTGCAAACAGCTTTCTCCAAGATTTTTCCACCAGTGGTGATTGAACATTTAATCATTTCCAAAGTTCAAACAGTTATTCAAAATGTCAGATACACAGTAACAGTGGCTATTGCCAACCCGCCAATGTATCGCTCAGAAAGCAGGCAGAGAGACAGATTCTACATTGAAGCCGAGAAAAGGACGAGTGGAGAAAGAGAGACATTCTTGGCCTCGATGCACCCAAAACCTCCTGTGAATTTATGAACCCTCGTCCACAGCCGCTTTGCATCCTGGGACTGTGAACGCGTTAATGCTGCCGAGGCCTGGACGTGTGAGGGGAGACGCACAGCGCGGGGAACCGCAACCACACGGCCAGCTTTCCAAACACGGCACTGTAGGCGGTGATGGATATCACACGTGTACACACACATGTACGGCTCCATAAACGCACACATACTGCGGCTGCAGTGGCTGCATGTATTTTCAGTATCACACTTGTCATAATAGACACTAACATTCTCGCACGCATTTAAAGTGGACGCAAAAAAAGAAGACAACAAAAAGCATGCAAGTATTCTTATGCGCTTCGTTCCTGAACTTTCCACGCACATATTTACATAAATACACACAAAACTCATTTATGAATGTAAATCACGTTTGTTAAATACCGTTTATCGTGATGCACACACCCTCACACGCAGGCTGAACATATTTTAACCGCCCCGTCAGCCTAATCTCAGGAGACTCCTTACCCCTGCAGAAAACGTTAGATTTACCCAAGTCAAACTGTCCCCAGAGCCTTAGCCAAAACAGCTGTTAGTGTGCACTACCTACAGGCATGCAGTGTCTCTCTCTCTTTATTTCTCTCCTCCTCCCTGGTTTACTGCAGACGCTTTATCTGTGTGATAAAACAAGCATAAAATGTTCATTCTTACTTTGCCAAAATACTTACCAGTATATCTTAGCTGAGACCAAACCAATAGACCTCCCTGGTTTAAGTGCAAGTGTGTTCATCTCCTGTCAAGTAAGCATCCAAAAATCATCCAATAAACGTCTTCCATGAATAGATCGTTTACAGTAGGTCGTCCAATAGCTAGGGCGTGTCAGTGTTAATCGTTAAATTCCCACAGCGTCCGTTAACTCCTGCGTACTCGCACTTGGAAAGTCTCAAAGTCTGTGTTGTTTAATTATGTGCTTTAGTGCAAAACTATGTCCTTTATGGTTGTTCTTTTGGTGGAATAAACTGTAATAACAATATGATGACCACTAGTGGTGCTGTGGTACAATACGGAGCAATACAGCAGCAAAAGCAGAGAATAAGAAAACTGCGAGCTCGACAATGTGAATGCTAATAATGCAAAATGAATAAATCAGCTTTGCAAGCGTTTTATGAGGCAGGAAATGCAAAAACCACTGAACGTACTCACGTTAAAGAGAGGCTGTCACAATAAAGGCCTCAAATGTGTCAGAATGAGGAGACAATTGTATTTTCATCTTCTTCAACTTTTGAATAGAAGCCTTTAAATCGTATTATGGCTGACTAAATGGTGATTGATGAAGACAGCTGGTGTCAAAATACTTAAATCCTGCTGCTCTTTTCTCACAGTTTAGGGGCCATATCCTCTGTGATATCCCTTTATTCATAGCCTATTCACTATTATCTCTATAATATTGGACTTTTTTTTTTTTTTTTATGTAATCGGCTTTCATTTTTCAACAGTCACTTAGCATTTGAACCAATTGAAATAATTTCTGAAAACCCAAATGGCATGTGGCTGGTAAAAGAGTAGAAGTGATTCATGAATTCTCCGACATACTGCCGCAGGTGGACAACATTTCTTTCTTCCATTGATGCAGAGAATAGAAAGGCCAGGCTTTGTGCCAGTGTTGTGCCCTCACATTCCAGATACCTGGAATACCTCTCCTCACCTGGACACCGGCACAGCTGTGACTCCATAGCTGCTAGACACACAACTCCTCTTCTCCTCTCCTCTCCTCTCCTCTCCTCTCTTCTCTTCTCTTCTCCTCTCCTCTCCTCTCCTCTCCTCTCCTCTCCTCTCTCCAAAGAGCAGTGTGGTCCTCTGGAGGCCGAGAGGGGAGCAGCAGTACATGTAGCGTGACGGTGTTTGCTTTAAAGTCCCTACTCTATAAACCCAGCAATAATGCTTTTAGGGTATATGGACAAATATGGTAAGTGCAGACTGTGGCTTCTACTAGCACTGGTATATGACCCTACTCTTTCACTTTAAAGATCAAAAGAGATATATATGCAGTGTATATAAACCAGCATTTCAATTTCCAATGCTTTTTTTATGCCCTAACACCAAAGAAAAACAGCATTTTCTTGTGCTAATTTGCAAATGTTAGCACGCTCACATGCTAAAATAACATGGTAAAAATGGTCAACATTATACCTCCGAAACATTAGCATGCTAGCATTGTTATGGCGAGCGTGTTAGCTTGATGGCGTTAGCAATTAGCTTTCAATCAAAGCCTCAAAGAGCTGCTAGCGTGGCTGTCGATTCTTCTCTTCACAATTGTAAGCCGTTCACACATTTGTTTAGGATCATGTTTCTTGTGAATTGATGATTCGTGGAAAATGTTTGACTTTATTACAAAGTCGTCACGTTCCAACTTGTTTTAGATTCTAGTAAATAGCTCCTTTTTTAACTGTCATAAATGTCACTTTTTTACAAAAACCTGAAACCGTATGTAATTTGTGACTAAGCCTCGTAACCACCAGCTGCAACAAGTCACCATTGTTCTTTTATTTGCCAAGCTCACAGCTGGCGAGCACATAGCTAGTTTTTACTTGTTTATCTTCACGTTAATTCTCTTTATTCAACAAGCAAAACATTCACTGCACACAAAAAGGGATCCAAAGGAGGAGTCTGTCACTGGCATGTGAATGAGTAATTTGGAGGCTCTTTCAAGTCCCCTCCGCTAAAATCAGAGGCTAAATAGGAGCATTCCTCGCATAGCTCCTTCGCCATAATGTGGAGATTAATGTGTTTGTCTAAAGGTTGTGAGGGGATAGTTGCTCTGAGTATCACAGTAACAAATCTGACCAAAGTGCTGCAGTTTTCTCCTCTCGCAGAATGCTACGCCAGCATCAGGAACATTTCACCAAAGCCAAAAATAGACGCGCTTCTGGCCCTTACTTATTCTTCAGCCGTACTCCCAGACTGTTGCTTGATCTGCTTCGTGCCTCATTTGGCCGATAGGGGCCCATTGTTTTGGTGCTTTTAACTCGAGACTTCGTGAGAAGATGGAGGCTTTATAAGGTGGTGTAATCCCAGTGGCTGTCGGGATAATATCAACTTGGCTTTTAAGGCGTTTTAAGAGGTTGGCGCTTAGACACTGGGTCCTGTGCCAGGGTCTGGCAGTCTCGACAGGTAGTAATTTGACTGGTAAATGTGTCATTATAGCCATTGTAGAAGGTTGAGGCAGACGGGGAAAGAGAAAGAGGGGGAGGAGGACAGAAAAGAGAGAGACAGAATTCAAAAAGGGTGGGCGGGATGGACGGATGCAGTTTTTTCGAGATAAATAGTGGAATAAAAGGACAGATACAGCGCAGAAAGGAAGAAGAGGTTTTACAGTGGACAGGCCAAGACAGGCTGAACTTGTTAAAAAAAAGTCTGAAAATGTCACAAACTTGTGACTTCAGGTTGCTCAACTTTATGGAATGCTCTCTCTCTCTCTTTCTCTCTCTCTCTCTCTCTCTCTCTCTCTCTCGTTCTGCCTCTGTTAGCTTTTGCAAAGTGTGGGTGGTCCCTTCAGTGATATACACAACAGTTGCATTTCTACGTCTTACTGAGGGCCTTGTCTGCAAGCCACAGGCTTCCTCTTCTGCCGTACGCCTGGTGTGTTCTCCCATGTGGAGACAAGACAATGTGGCTGTGCAGCGTTCAGTCTTGCTTTCATTGAACAGACCTATCCATACATAATTTATCCGCTTGAAAAATATAATGATCTCAGGTTTGTTATTCATGTGAGATCTAGTCTAAGTGGTCCACTCGTTGATCATTTTGTTGACAAACCACTTTTATTCAAATTTTCTTGGAAATGACGTGTTTTTTTACAAAACTAAACACCAATTAACAATCTTCTCAGCTGCATAAATTACGCACTATTTGCAATAATAACTCTGAATTTATATGCTGCCGTGCCTGCGTTACTATTAGCTTTGTCTTCCTTGGCGTCACTGGTTCTAGGAAGTATATGATTAGAGCCGTGATGTTTGGGGGGCCTTGTCAGTTTTCGTTATCGCTCTCATTTCGTCTTCATTTTGGTCGTATGAATAGCCTTACATGCCGATTCCCTCCAAACTCCTTCGTTTCACAGATGACACTTAGAGTGCATCTAAACATAGAGAGTGAATTTCTGCGGTGTTTAAAATATCCCTGCTCCGAGGCTTTTACAGTGTAATGGAGGGGTGGAGACGAGGCTGTGTTTACTGTACCGGCTCACAGGGCGGGAGGAGACTGGGTGAGAAGATGCGGTGAGGAGGGTCCCTCGGAGTCATGGTTTCTTTAAACGTTTCTCCCCTGTCTTGTGTGTTTCCTGTGTACACTTGGGCGTGTTCCGTGGGACTGCATGCGCCACAAAACGCTGTCATGTTGCACCTACATGCTTGTGTGCATGCATACTCATGTACAGATGTGCACGTATAAAAGTAGGCTCTCTTTGACCCCGCCACCCCCTCCTGTATGCAACTGCAGATGAAAGAAAAAACCTGCTTACACAGGAAGCTGGAGTCGTGTCCTAGAACCGAGTTTAGCCAAGCTCTGACATGTATATAGGTAAACAACACAGGAAAGGTTTGCAGTGGAGTTAGGGAGAGAAGGAGAGACAGGACGGAGGGGGGTAAGTTTGAGGGGAAAGAAGGAAGGAGGCCACTGAGGGATGGAGGGAGGGACAACTAGCAGGGAGGGGAAGGAAACATGCATTTGCCTTTTCTGTCAGCTGGGGCCGGACTGTGGGAGACTGTTACTACACGTTGTAGCTCTGTGTCTGTTCGGAGAGAGCATTGTGAGAAGCGGGTATGGTGTGAAGGAAAACACATTGTTTGAAGGCTAATTTAAGGTACGAGAGTCGAAGTTCTTCCTTTTTGTTTCTCCAGAATTGTCGCACTGCACTTTGACGCAGCTCATTTTCTGCCACGCTTTCCTACTCGTGCTGTACAACCACAAAGGGTAAAGTTTTTTCCCCGGTGCAACTTTCCTCCGTGCCGTCTGTTTGTTGCGTGAACTGTCACGCACCTTTTGTCTCCTTCCCTCAAGTGCGCAGCTCGAGTGTGTTTACTCTGCTCCTGTGTATAGAAGATGTTGCTGGTTGATGCAGGATGGGAGGCTGTGCAGATCCTGGGTGGTCTCGGTCCTCACTGTCTCATATCCTAGTGGGGTATTTTTAGTGAGAGTTGCTGTTAACTGATTGAGTTAACATCCTGTGTTGGCTTCTCCCTCCTGTATCTCTGCTTCTTTTTTTTTTCATTCATTTTCTTCCTCAATCCTCTGGTTTTCACCAGAGTTTGTGACAATGGCTTTCAGTCTGGCAGTTGTCTCCTAAGGCTTTTTATACATAAGAACATGGCTACACACTACACATACTGTGTTTAGAAAGATGGACTACCCTCAAAGTTGATTTGGTAAGAAGCGTGCGAACAGAACGTTTAATAGTGGTTAGATACGACAGCAAACACTCAATGAGCAGCTACTCAACTATTCTTGTTTATTTGTGAAACGCTGATGAAAACACCCTTTAAAATGACAGTTTTGATGAACAGGTGTGCTACCCCCCGGGGACAAATGTAATTAATTGTGTTTCCTGTGGCTGCTTCACAATAAAAGCCTCTCACGCGCCTTTAATATGAAGCAGCAGCAGTTGGATTCGTTTGCATTCGCAGAAACATAATACAGCTGTGATATGGCTGTAACGATAACCCTGGATAAAATGCACGCCTCATTTCCTGTGCATCCCTCGTGCGTTTCAATACAGTACAGTACTAGGTAGCAGAAAAGTAAGGCTTTGTTTGACTGGTGAACAAGTATTTTTGCCCTCTCCGGATGCAGAAATGAATGTGTTCTCGTCCGTCTTTCCTCTCAGCCTTCTTGAAACTGACTAAATGAACGTGTCTGTGTTTGATGATGTCATCCCTCAGGGCACAATCATGGAGGAAATGGACTTTGAGCGCCGCCGGGAGCTGAGGAGGCAGAAGCGGGAGGAGATGCGCCTGGAGGCCGAACGGTAAGACCCGTTTGGTTGTCGCTCCTTCGCGTTTGCAGATTAGTTCTCCAGGATTATCCAGCTAACTCTGTTTTTAAAAGGCAGTCCTCGACAAGGGATTCATTAGGAGTTGTAGCCACAGAACTTGTCACTGAAGATCTTACTACTTGGGTTGTGTGAAGCTGAGGGAGCAGCCTTCGTCGTATAATGAGGCTCTGGATGTCAGCGCACATCAACACCTCTGATGTTCATGCCAAGTTGGAACAGGAGGGAGCCAGCTTTAATGGCTTAGACCCTCCTCTAAGTCTTTAAAAACATTGCTCAGCAAATATTGGCTTCCCCGACACAGGCTAAAAGAAAAAAAAGGGGGTTGATAAGAAATCTGATAAGCAATGAGATGACCTTTAAGTGGGAATGTTCAATCACGCTTTCCCTCCCCCTCTTTCCAATTTTCTCTCCCGTATAGCGCGGCCTTGTGAACTCTCTCTGATTCAATGGAAGAAATTGATTAAGCTAAAGTTCATTTCAACAGATTGATTGAGCGGTAACACGGCAAGTTCAGTAATCAAATCTAGTAAAAGGGGGGTTTTATTGTGAGAACTTGACACATAGTGTGTGCCAAGGAGGCATTCTATAGAGCCCTTTTCACAAAAGTCTCTCCATGTATACTGCAGCCCTTCCAATTAAGGATGAGGTTGATGTGGATGCAGATACTAGCCAAGGTCACTGGCCTGTTTGATGTATCTGTGAGAAGAGTTTTGTGAGAGCCAGTTGCTCCATCGCTGATGGAAAAACAAGCTGACATAGGTCTGACCACCGCTGAACGCATAGATGCTTCTCTCTGATAATTCTTCCGCGGCACAAAGACGATGTGTGCAGCATTTCACCGTCGTTGATGAACCTTTGCTCAAGGGAAAATTGCATTTCTTGAATAAAGGAAATCTGCACAATTGTGCACACCGTGCACAATAGTGAAGGAGATATATTAGGTGATAAAATAGAGGGTTAAGTCATTCATCTGGACATTGAAAGATAAAGTGTCTGGCAGTATACGTGTGCTGTATTGGATGGTGCCAAGGTTATCTCCACAGGGATATTACATGGAGACCAACACGGGTCTTTTTACTCTTCTACTTATTAATTTGCGGAATGAATAAAACCCAACAGATACAGCTACATGACCAATATTATTGCTCATGCTCAATAGCTTATCAGAGAAATATATCAGCTGATAAGTAACAAGAAATTGCAGTGCATAAATGCCAAAGGTGCTGTGTCTTCTTTGTCGCCATTAATTAGTTGTGCATATCTTTTTTGTTCACTTCATATAAAACAATGTGGACATGCAATATTGTCACTTTATGAGACGTGTTTCTGGCGACCTGCAAATTGTAAATCCTATTCACTGTCCTTTTAGCTTTGTTTTGGTCCAACTTAATCAAACACACATACTACTTCAATGGCAACTTTATCGCCAGCCTTTGTTGTCGCAGAATCATTTTTGAGAGCTTTTACATAAGCTTTACATTTGATAGCTTTGTATAGCTGATGAAGTAACGGCTATTCATTGTTCTGCCTCTTGGCATGCTTTTTGTTTTTATTTCTTTTAGAATTGAACGCCTCATTTCCCCAGATGCATTCTAAATAGCTGATTGACGTGAAGGTTAACGCTGTTGTTATGTTTCATGGCTTAAAACCCCCATAAAACCCCCGCTGCTTGAAGTATTTATGCAGTTTTGGTGTGTTTATGATACACGGAGAAGATGGAATTTGGCAGAAAATGTAGACCGAGAAGGGCCTGCAGAGGTAAGAGATGAGGACTGACTGCAAGAGAAATGGACCATGAGTGAAAAAGAGTACGAGTTGTAAGCGCCTTTGACATGTACATTTTCAGCTCGGCAGGAGTTTGTTCATGACTGTTTATTTGGTCCTGGAAGCAATAATTTCAACTGGCAGGCGACACGCCGCTCCTGTTATTGATAAAAGATTAAATCTCTGCACTGTTTCCATTTCTGCCAATATATTGAAACAATCAATATTTACATGCCCCTCTTGGTCGGACTAGTCGAAACCACATGTTGTCTCATTGGCCGGCCTCCATTCAACCATCTCTGGGCTCGCTGTGAGAAGACGGAGCGACGCAGGGAGAGTGTGGGGCCATATAATAGCGGCTGTAGGAATGCCAAATTCCTGGCTATTATAAGTGTTTACTGGCCAGGTCTCCATGAGCTGTTTCCTACATGCTGGGACAGTGAGGTTGTCCGTGTGTGAGAGAGTGCACGTGTGTGTGTGTGTGTGTGTGTGTGTGTGTGTGTGTGTGTGTGTGTGTATTTGTCCCATAGTCTGTGTGAGTGTGCTGTGCTATGCATATGCACGTCAGTGTGGTGTGTGTGTGTGCATGCATTCAGATATTAAGTTAGCCGTGCATGTCGTTGTTGGTGTGTTTGGATCAGCATCAGGTGATGAAGGTTTTTTCTGATCTTCAACTCTGTGTGTGTGTCTGTGTGTGTCTGTGTGTGTCTGTGTGTGTGTCTGTGCAGCCAAGCCGTCCCTGTTCTGTCTTACATCAGCCTCGGTTATAGTTGAAAATTATTGTTTACATAGAGGTGCGCAATGGGCTTCAATTTACTTCTAGTTCTATTCAGTAAAGCCACACACACACACACACATGGTTTTCTGCTCTGCATAGACTCACACTCTCCCATGCTCTTCAGCTCCCCTGCTCATCAGCCCTATAGTACGTCTCTGTTCAATGAAACACTCAGGAATGTCTCGACTGCCTCTTTTTTTTCATCTTTTTTTCCAAAGAGAGCACATGGATGTGGAATTTTCCCAGTCAATCAGTGACCAACGGCTATCTGCTTCGGCTAGAAATAGTCTTCTTTTGTAACAGTGATAGTACACATTGTTATTACTCTCTGCAGCTGGAGGGTTCATTATCCTAACATTAATATTAACACGTTGCACATAGATAGATACCGCAATGGTGAGTCATCCCTGTTGTATGTTGGACGGTTAAAGGAGCAGTTCAAGCGTTTGTGAAATACTTTAATTCGCTGTGAGTTGGATGCGGTTAATGCCACGCTAGTCGCTGCAGCCAGCCAAGAAAAGTTCCTCACATAACCCTCGTAAAACCACAACTTGTCATTTTGAGATATTTTCTGCGGTTTTCAATCCCGTGCACTCTGACTTCATGTTGAGCTCATCATTCTAACCAGGCTGGAGCTTCCTATTCATTGCACAGACATGAGAGTGGAATCAATAGACTTGTTTCCTTCAATTAAAAAATATGTATATTTTGATGCTTAATGAAATTAATTCAAGACTTTGCCATATTTACAATGTTGATTTTGCAAGACTTTGAATTTCCTCTTTGATGTCCTTTTTAGGAAGTGTCTATTTTTGACGTTTGGCATTTCCCTTTGTCTCCTCCTCCTCCTCCGTCTTTCTTGTCACACTCCGTCTCCTCCTCTCAATCGGTATGCGTCCCCTCTATCCTCGTCTTCTCCCCTGGGTGTCACTGTCTTTCTTCTCCTTCTCCTCCCTGTCATCCTCCCCCCACATCACCCTCCTCATCTTCTTCCACTTTCATTCTCAACCCTCGCCCTCCTTATTCTCTCCTCTTCCTTCCCGTTCTCTCCCAAACCTTCTCCTCATTCCCCTTTTTTTACTGACACACCGCCCTTCTTCTCATCATCCCCTTGCTTCTCTCTTTTAATCGTGTTCTTCCATCTTCCATTTGCAAATCCACATCCTCGTCCCTCTTCCTCCCTCACTCGATCTCCTTCTCAGTCTCCTCTTCCTTCTCCAGCTTGAATACTCTCCCTCCACCAATCTCTTCTTCCTCCTATTCCCCCTGTTCATTCTTCAAATCTGGGCTGTCCCCTCCCCCCCGAGGGACCAGGAAGGGCCGAGGAAATAACACCCATCCTCCGCGAATGAGCCATGCCAAACAATCCACGCCCCGGGTGAATGGACCCGGTCCTGCATCGTAAACCTGTTGGTTCTGTGAGGAAGAGAGAGGGAGATGCAGATAAAGGGAGGGAGAGGTTGAGCCACGTATATATGTCATCTTCTGACTCACAGAATCGGCCTGGAAAGGAGTTACGCTAGTGTTGCTGATTTCTTTAAGGCCAAATCGTACTCTTTTACTCCCCCCCACGAGAAGCGCAAAATGCTATATTTTTGTTTTAAATGCAGTGTAGGGGAATTTTAACATTGTGTATTCTTGGAGGCGGCCCAGCAGAGCACAGGGTGGGGAAGAGAGACAGACGGGGTATGTTGTGGTTCTGTGGGCCGGCAGTAGGAAGGGAAATAGTCCAGAGAGGCCGGCGTGGGAATGGGTCAGCATTTCTGACAGTGTAAGAAGAGCCCCCACCCTCTTCCCATCCCTCTCCCTCACCATCCCTCACTTCTCTCCCCTCCCCTCCCCTTTTGTTCACAGCAGCTTTTCTTTTCGATCTTTCTCTCTACTTCTCCCTCCCTTCCCTCCGTCCTGCTCCTCCTGAGGAGGGGTGAAGAAGTCTTTTCTCATGGGCTTTTCCCAAATTGTTTTCACGGACATTTCTGAGATATTTTGCTGTAAAGCAAATATTTGGACATATTTCTCCCTAATAGGCTCGCTGATGGCGATATTTGGGGCGCTGGCGCTTTTCACGCGAGTTACTTTGTGGATGCGGATGCTTTACTGTACTATTTAGCAAAAAACTCAATTTATGCACATGTTTGACAAGACTTTTAATGTCTTTTTCAGCTGTAACGTAGCTGCCTCGTGGAAAACTAAGTGCACACTAGCTGTCAGACAATACTGTGCACTTTGCTTCCCTTACATGCGTACTTTGCCACCCAAGAAAAGGGCATCTGTTGCGTACTATATTCTGAAAGAGCCCCATACCTGAAGTTTATAACTGTGGCTGCACATCAGTCTGAGCAGGAAAAGATGTCGTGTAGGATTAAACCTTTAGATTACTCCTTTTTCCATAATCGCGCACGCACTTTCCTTTTCCCGCTTATCATTTCCCACTTCTCCTTTGTATCCTCACTCTCCATTTCACTTTTTTCTCCCCCTTTTTTTTCTTCTTTCCACCTATCTCCATCTTTCTGTGTCAGTATGCTGATAGAGTTTGGGGCCTAGGTAAGGAAAGGGATATTAAATCAGGGCTTTGGTTGTGTACGCGTCTCTAGCCAAGGCTGTGATTGACAGGAATGCTAATTCAGCTTTTAGGAGTTTGTTCTTCTCTCCTACTGAGGAATCTTTAACCCTGAGATTGTCGTCTTCGCCGCCACCAAGGACTCTTGTGTTCCATTTTTAGCTGTTGTCTTTTTTCTCTTTCTCATGACATTTGGTGCTGTTTCTGGGATGGCGCAGTCCTCTGGGAGTTAAGGCAGTTGTTTCGCAACTTTTTTGTCTTCCTCACAGCACCAACATTTCACTCTGGCATTTTAAATACGAGTTAATGTACTCTCTACTGCAGGCGAACGCAATTGAAGTTGATGGAAGTTGAAGAAAAAAAAGACTTGGGAGAGTATTTTTAAAGCAAGACTATGTAACTTATGAAAGAAAAAAATAACACTTTCTTCCTCTTAAAAATATAAAATTATCAAACAAGCAAAACACTTCTCACTTCAATTCTCACGGGGCTTTGTTTGTTGCAGCTTCGCTTGTTCTGATATGACCCCGCAGCTCATGGTGGCTAATGGAAGCTAATGCAAACCTAGTCAGAAAGTCAGCACACTGACTGTAAGAATATCGATCCTGTCCTCTACTTGTGCTTTGTCATGCCACCTTTTAGCATTCACCATAACGCAGTGTCTCTGTAACTTTACAGTGACAGATGATTCTACATAAACCAACTTTACGGTTGAAAAGAGTCAAACTAATCTGGATGAAAATGCTGAATTGTTCAGAACATAAACACACGCACACGCACATGTGTAAATCATTGCCGATGTCACCGTCCCGTAGGTCCATCTTGGGCGTGAACAAATTAATCTGCTCTGTTATGACAACATTCCTCATCTGAGAGAAAGAAACGGGAGACGGAAAGAACAGTCGAGGGGAAGGAAAGGAAGAAGGAAACTGTTGTTCACAAGCTGTAAAACCTCACATAAAACCAAAGCAGCTTTAGCTCGGCTCACCACACATGTTGCAATTAACATGCAATAGCACGCTTTGCTGGCCGACCTCAAAGGCGGCGCTGTGATGTCAGGTAGCTAGGCATGTGGTTAGCAGGGGGAGTGTAAAGGTCAGGCGGGGCAACACAGATCAAGCATGGAGCCGAGTTCATAGATGTCAGGTGGTCAGAGAAGCAGCGGTCTGGGGGAAAAAAACTGTCTAACCGTCGTTAGATATGCACTGTTTATGATTCTTTGATTTATAATAGAATATTAATCATACTTTACTTTTTGGGTGTAGTCATTTCCTTAAACTTGTCTACTTCCATTTCTGGTCGACATTCAGAGTGACTTTGCTCCAGAAAAGACCTCTAGTTGTGGCTTTCAATCAAATTTAAGCACATAAGTATACAGTAGCTCACTAGCCAACTAGATTGTGAACAATGGAGTTGTGTGGATGATTGAACGCAGCCGCACCCTTTACTTAAACCACTGCATGTCTGCTTTAGATTTTTCGCTATCAAGGATATGGGCGGTTTGTTTTTACAGTGGATTTATCCCTGTTAATGGCAGAGATGGAGAGAGGAGGAAGCAGTTAAAAAAACAGATTTTTACCTAAGATTATGTTAGACATAATCGACCAGCATAGTTTTTGGGAAAATACATCACCAAAAGGGAACTGAGTTTCATACTGTTGAATACTGTACAGGAAATATACTTTTCTGCTCTCTTGCTGATAATTGGATGAACAGATTGATACCACTCTCAAGACAACAAAACATGGATCTAAGGTGTAAAGGTATTAATTAAGCTAAAGGAGATATGATGTGTTAATTAAGGCATTTTAGAGATGCTGGTAAGAAGATTTTATTTGACATTTGGGCAGAACCATGGTGATGTTTCCCCTCGCTCCCTGTGATATCATATTTTAAAGTTCAGATATGAGACTTCTATTAATCTTCTAATTCTCTGCAAGACAGCAAGCAAGTGCATTTCCAAAAAGTGCGAAACTATTGTTTTTAACTGGGAAGGTGCTGAAATGGTTTTCTCGGCAAAACTGAGGTTGTGTCTAGAATTTCATTAAAACAAGAGACATTATCTACAAAACAAAGCTCCCTCGAAACACGTATCTCTAAGTTGTTTTGACACCAGAGATTTTTTTCAACCCAAGAAAAATGTGTTTTCTCGATTTAATATTGTATTAAATCCCTTGTAGAAATATAAACTTTCCGGCTAGTGGTTGTTTTGCATTGCATAGACACACACCAGACCAGTACAAGTTGTGGGCCCAGCAACACTGTTTCTCTGGCTCCATCTTATCCTCAGCCAAGCCACGTCTCCGGACGGAGCTTTTATCAGCTCATGGAAACTGCAGCCGCGATAAGAAGTATTGGTTGTTACACAGCTGACAGGTCAGCTTGATAGGAGAGAAGAAAAGAAAGAAAAAAGCTCAGCCAAAATCCACCAGGTTTGGTCGCTGCGGTGATTACAGTCCAATTTAAAGAATCGTTCACTTTGAAGTTTCTGGTCAGAGAGCTAAATTGAGGAAGGAGAGACGGAGGTGAAGGGTTGAAAGTTGAAGCTGTGTGTCCTCACAGTTTTCGTCTCTCCCGTCTCCCACAGGCTGTCGAGGAATGATGATGATGACGAGGAGGCGGCCCGCGAGAGGAGGCGCAGGGCACGCCAGGAGAGGATGAAGGGCAAGGAGAGTGAGGAGCCCAGCGGACAACCAGACAGTCTGGTCATGACCAACAGCCACAGGTGACACATATATACACTGTCTGTGACAAATATAAAGTCAGCTCCCAATTTGGGTCCAGCTGAGGAGGCAAAAGACGGAACAAGAAAAAGGAGGAAAACTGTCACTGTAATATCACCCTGCCCGGTTTAAGTCCTGTTTCCGTGTGAAAAAATGTCAGGACAACTCCCAAGAATGTCCCCGAAACTTATTTCACAACCTGTGCTTTAAAAAGAGGACAATATATTGTATTATTTGAAGAATTCTGGGAGGTGGGAAGTTTTATTCTTTCATAAAACAATTGAGACCTCACTGAGTTTAGTTGAAAATGGAAGATGTATTGTTCCAAATTTATTCAGATTGTTTTTAAACGGGTGGGTCCTCGATTTAAAAAAGCAGCCTCATAATTTCTGGCAGACAGGTATACATTTTTTAACGCTGATATGACAACTGTCATAAAATGTGATAGCAACAGTGTAGCTGGATGCTATCACAGTCATGAACTGGGCTTTTTTTAATTATTTTAATTTGTTTCCCTCTGTCACTACTGTAGTAGTAGGGTAGTTAGCCAAGCATGCTAATATTAGCAGCTTACATTAGAGCAGATACAAAACTGATTTGGGGGGTTTCGGGAAGGCAAAACAAGGCCGACACCATCTTTAGATGCACACCACTTCAACAAGGGGAGAAATCCACAGCCTGACAGGTCTGCTGTGCTTAGTTATGTTGGCAGCTGATATATTATAACATTGTCAGGTGTTATATGATGGCTTTCTGTAAATGTGCATCCTTTATTACATTTAAATCAACCGATTTGACAAGAATTGCACTCCACTTTCTACCAAGTCTCAGCTGTCAAGACGACAACCAACTCATGATCTCATACCTATCCATCAGAAAGACTGCCATTGGAACAAAAGGGACTAAATATCCGTTTGTATGCCTTTTTCGAGGCTGTTGGATCACTCCAGTGGAAGTGGTGGGTTGCTCTGACTTCTAGCAACACAGACAGCGCTTTGTGGACATGGATTTTCCCCCTCTATGAGCTCAGAGATACATCCTGGCCCAGTGAAACAACAAGGGGATTGTGCAGCAGGATGCCGAGACAGGACTCCGTGTTAAATATCCATTGTCAATTGAGTAGATGCAAGGATAATGTTTGCCAGACTTTTGTGTCAGAATTGTATCATTCATGCCGGAGTTGGAGTGAGGTGGATGGTATTTGGTGGATTGAAAGAGTAAATAAATACGTTGTTTTTACCCATGCAGACAGGTCCACCACTTTGGTCCAGACTTAAATATAAAAACAACTATTTGATGGATTGCCGTGGACTTTTGTACAGATTTTCATGATTCCCAGAGGAGGAATCATTTAGATTTTGGTAAATCCTCGACTTTTCCTCTTGCATGTACAAAAGAATTATTGAGGAAGAATGAAAATGTAACTTGAGAATACAGAGAAATACACTCATTTTCTGTTTATTTTTAGGCCTGACCAATCGTTTATTTTAAAGAATATCTGTGGTGAAGGCCTCTCAATACAGCCACTTGTCAGCATTCTCCACATACTGGCAGATGACTGACCGATGTGGCCACTCTTTAATTTCCTTTTGCAACCCAGAGGAGGTCTACTTGAACATCGTTGCTCTTTCAGCACCTTTTTGGGGGGTATTAGTGGCAAGTCACAGTCGTGTAATGGATCACGTGCCAAACATGTTGAGACGCTTTACTGGGCAAATGCTTTTGTTGAGTTTTGGGAATAAATACATTTTCTGTACAGCCAATATCTTGCCGCTCTGACCTCAAGGCTTCTTCATTTTGAGCAGAAGACCCCACAGTGACATGTCTGTCTCCTCTCTCTCCTTCAGTGTGACGGAGGCCGTGTCTGTGAGCAGCTCCTATGGCGGAGGCGGCGCTGAAGAGGAGGACCAGGCCCTGCTGGACCGCATGGCCAAACGCGAGGAGCGACGGCAGAAACGCATGAAGGAGGCTCTGGATCGACAAAAGGAGCTGGACCCCGCCGCCGCGGACGCCGACGACGGCATCGTCGTGGAGAAGGACAACGTAGAGGAGGAGAGGCCATCCTCCTGGCGTAAGGGTCGTTACCGCGACAATGAGGACGGCGAGGAGAAGACGGAGGCGTACGGCTCAAGGAGAGAGGAGAAGAAGCGAGAGGAGCCGAGGGAGGAAGAAGAGGCTGCTCCCGAGGGTGGAGAGGAAGCAGATGAGGGTGTTGATGAAGAGGAGGAACCGAAAGTGGAGGTGGTGGAGGACAAACCGAGAATGTCTTACATGAGAGAACAGGTGAGTCACCTGTTCATTTATTTCAGCCATTTATTCTGTTATTTCTGTCACTGACAGTCGCCGCGAATGTAATGCTTGTTTCTGTAGGAATCAACCGAAGAGCCTATAATGCAAAGCAAGGTATGGTCTTTGATTTGTTCCCTTCCTAAAGCACATCTACGAGCCAATCACTGATCTTCCTTTCAAAGAACTGCTATACACCTTTTGTCATAGGAACTCGCTGAAGAAGCAACGTATTCAGTAGTCAGGGAGATTTCAAACCAAGCCGAGTCGACCATTTCAGAGGCTGAGGAGGATGCAGTAGCATCAGAGGAGGCTGAGGAGGTACCTGAGGATGATAATGTAGATTATTCTTCAGAGAATAAGTCCACGACTCTTATAAGTGAGTCTGAAGAGGACAATGAGGTATCTGAGATACTACACTCAGAGGATAATGAGGTACCATTCATGTGGTAAGCTTTACGGTTGAGGTGTGATGCACAGCACAGAAAATCTCTCTGGGTAACTTCAGTGTCGAGGAGATGTGCAAACTGAAATCTTTCCAGATTAGGCCACAGAAGAATTCTTTTAATAAGGCTGTCTTGTTGACTTGTGATTTATGTCGGAGCCAGACACTGAAATTACCCAGACACCCCGTGTCGTCACAGTGTGGCTTGCACCATTTGCAAACTGGCGGTAACTGAGCCTACGTTTTAGTGGTCACAGTGTTTTTCTGCATGTCTTCCATCTCCACGATGAGAGCAGCAACACTTATTACACAGACTCCACTCCAAAAAACTCTCTGCAGCCGAGGAACATGATGTCATTTAAAATAATAAGCGTTTTTACTCCAAAGAGTCATCGTAAGATCATTAAGCCATCATATCAAGTGTCTACTTCCAGTCAAAGGTTTTCGACCAGGTTCATTTCTGAACCCCTGAAGTATGTTTGTAACCAAGCAAACCTATGATTTGTTTTTTTTAATGCATCAATATAGGCTTGTTGAATACAGGGATGAATGTACACTTTGCAATTTGACGCCCTTATGAACTAAGCATTTCATTTTGAGGTCGGTCTAGGTGTGTCTGACCTGTTTTGAGGAGCGCTCAGTTTAAGATCTGTGTCAAGAGCCTTTGATAATGTCAACAAAGATGCTCAGAGACACTTCTTGTTTCTTGACTCTGTTAAGATACATTTCCTGTAACATTTCTTATTCTTCAGAGTAATAAAGTGACTTTTTTTCTCTGTTTTGGAGCTGACATGTGCTCTCTAAATCTCAGATTAATGCAAAGACCTTATTACAGTAAGTCATTGAAAAGACTCCTCATGAGTTTATGAAGACAGGTGTTGTTAAGTCGGTCTACCAGCTCAGCCTATGATGTGTTAAAAATGCATAGACTGTGCAAAATAGCATCAACAATAAGACAAATGCACCCTTGGTGCTACAGGTTAATAATATATGATGATTGGAAAGCTTGACTGGCAGTGTACATAGTGGGTTTGGACACATAATGATTATAATTTGTCAAACTTGAATGGTGTTTTTGATGATGGTCAGAGATAGAAAATATAGAGCGGGAGACACTCCCATGGTGATCACATGTTAGGTAATCCTGTCTCACTAGTTATTCTGGAGTGGACGCTGTGTATTGTGATGTTCTGTGTTATTTTGTTTGGAGTGTGCGCTCGTGCTCGTTCTCGTTCGGCATCCCGCGTTGTCACATGCCAGGCTCCGCCCATTCAGCCTCCCCACCAGTCACACCTTTGCTCACTGTCCCCGGGGTTGTTTCTGTGCAGGTGAATGAGAGAGGCTGGGCCCGGGAGGAAGAGAGGAGGCAGAACGGGGGGCTGCACGAGGAGGAGGCGACTCCCAAACAGCTCAGGAAACCTGAGAGGACCCTCAGGTACACAGACGCAATAACACAGCAAAGTCGGATGAATTATTCAAACTCCATTTTTGACAGAGTTCATGTTTCAATTTGTTGTCCCAATTAAAAATGTGTGCCCCCAAAAAAATCTAAAATAATTTTAAGATTAGTCCCGTAGCTGAAATAGTAAGATTCCAAATAGTATGTTCTATCTCGTCTATTTTCACATATGTTCTCCCATTTACCAGAGAAGCATCAATATGGATGCTTTATACCTTTTTTTTTTTTTTTTTTTTTCATGCATTTTCAATATTTTCCCTCCTGGCTGATACTCATTTCATAAATTTTAGATGAAAAACAAGATGTATCATTCATGCATAAAATAATTTAGTAGTTTGTTTGAAAATGCTTTTATTTAGTAGCTAATTAGATCATGAAAGGTGAAGTACATAACTTCCATTCCTACACTGTCCCAATATTGGCAGTAAAACCAGGCGTCCACCTCCGGTCCTGAAAAGTGAAGCCAAGTCTTCTTCAATACAGCATGATGTTCATTCAGTAAATTATGATCCTATTTCAGGAATAGGAGGGTATGCTGTAGGACGTGGCTACTTTTGTGGCATTGACTTGTTGCAACCTCATGTTGTCTAGTCTGGGAGTTCTTCATGTTTTCATCTTACAGTTTTCACTCTTTCACGGTGTTTTTTCAGCTCAAGAAAGCTAACTTAAACTTTTGGTTGCAAAAAGACCAAAATGCTAAACTTGAGTCTTTAAAAATCATTACACAAACCAAAGGGTGACGTCATGGTCTATGAGAAAAACATTATAATAAAGAAATATTATTATTATTATATAATATTGAAATATATATAGACAGTATGCTTATCTATCAGTGCCTAGTGTCGACACTTGACCTGTTGTGGAAAATCCCTGCAGTAACTTCATATTCCTGACGTGGTCATGAGAGAAGCTCATGTGACACAACAACCAAAGCTCACCGTTTCTTTACAAAATAAGTGTAAGGAAAATACACACATACCTGTGAGTGTGAGTAGCAGAGCAGCAGTGTGTTTGGTCACCTGAAGTCAGTCCCACTGGATGAAACTTGAGATGTGCTGTAACATTATCTTTGCAATGGTGACTGCTGGTATTTGTTCATTGTGTGCACATTTGGTTGCCTCTGCGTGTGTTTGTTTGTCCATGAAACAGACGAGTCCTTCAAACGTTTTAAATATTCAGTTTGTATTAAATGTCAAGCGTTAACCTGAATGTCAACCAGCTCCTTCCACAGTTGTTGTTGACCTGCATTGTGTGCTCTGACCCACCGTTTTGTGTGTCCGTCCCAGCCGCGGAAGTGTGCGCTCCCCCGAGGTGTCCGCCGGTGACGACCAGGACGACGCCGCCCGCCTGGAGGCCGAGCTCAAGCTGGAGGAGCTGAAGCGCAGACGCGACGACGCGGAGAGCGAAGAGTTTGAGAGGATGAGGCAGAAGCAGCAAGAGGCCGAAATCGAGCTGGAGGAGCTGAAGAGGAAGAGGGAGGAGAGGAAGAAGGTGCTGGATGAGGAGGAGAGGCAGAAGAAGCAGGAGGAGACGGAGAGAAAAGCCAGGGAGGAGGTAAGGAAGCGAGTCGTTCCCTTTGTAGATGCCGTTTGATCAGTTCAGCTCTGACTGCCTGTGTTACTACTCTCCCTTTTATCCAGTTTCTTCTTGATGTTTTTGTTGAATTCAAACTCAAATAGTCATTTTTAGGTTTAGGAAATAAAACCACAAGGATGCAGGTAGCGTGCAAAGTTTCAAAAGAGGATCCAAATATTTTTTGGGGACATGTTTGGAGGAAACAACATCTAAGTGGACGTCTCCTATGGAAGCTTTTGACTGAAATCTGAGTTGCCGTGGTGTGCTACTAGCTGGAGCACAGACCCCTTCACAGCCTACGTGTGTGAACACACAACTCATTCTACAGGTGCAATAACACTGCTTATGCGCCACAATCGCCATTTAAGACACGCAAAAATAATCCTCCACATTTGTGGCGGAAGCAATTTAGCGTAGCTTGCTAATTGTTTTTTATTTCTCAAATATGTATTTTAAGTTCAGTTTGATTTCCGTCTCATTTGTCTCATTTATCGCTCTTTATTTCTTCTCATTACATCTTCAGATTTCACAACCTACGTCCTTTTCCCCTATGTTTTTCAGCACCGCCACTTTCATGTCGATTTAGCCTTTACACCTGTGAGAGCTGAAACGTATGCATCACACAGCAGCGACGTTATCTCGCCATACTTCGCCGCTATCACGACTCAAGCTTATTCGGGGTCCCTATCTCATAACTCATGCATGTCATTCCTTCAGCCACCTTTTTTTTAAAACAACCTCATCATTATGTATCTCAAATGTGATTGGTATTCAGCCACGCAGCGTCGTCCGGTTTCCCTTTCATCCGCATCGTTCTGAGGCTCGGCATTCTCGCTGTTACCCTGACTGCTCTTCTTTGTTGATCTGGGTTCTGAATGTGGCGGCCCGTCTCTCGCTATCTGCCCCCGTTCTTCTCCTCTTGTGTGATGTTAATGAGGCCTTTTGGTTTGTAATTAAAAGATGGCCCAGAGATACAGAGAGACTAATTAACCAAGACAAGGCTGCTGGAGTAGGGTGATACACTGCCAAGCACCAGCCCTCTTCTGAATACAGTACAAATGGTTCATACATTGTTTTTTTGAAGAAACTGTTGAAAGAGTCTGCATGTCTCAAGCTTTCCAAAATAGCTGCGGTTCTTCCTGAGGCAACTGTAAATAAGAATTTGCTCTGAGTAATTGAATTTGTTCTGACCTGCTTCATTAGAAAGAGTAAGTAAATCCATTAGAAAGTGGCACACAGCTATTGTGTGGGTTGGCTGCATTCCTGATTGTTGGTTGTCTGTCATATTGTCCGCTTATGCTATTCAATATAATAACCCATACACCACGGGAAAGTCATTCAAACGTATACCCAGTCCATGAAAGATTTGTCCATTTGCTGCTCACAACACTCGGGGTCTGTCAGTTCGTTCCAAGGGAAAATCCACTTGTGCACAGGAAGCGAGCTTGAGGTTTCCAGCAGCAACAGTGGCTTGTTTAGAGTAAATACAGGAGAAATGTTAGCTTGAGCACCAATACCCTGCATGGCTGGGCTGGCAAAGAACAGAGACCTACGTGCAATGCTCCAATGCTACACTAACAAGTTCACCTGTCAACTCGAAAGATGCTGCAAAATAATAATAAAAATTACAGGATATCAGGGATTGCAAACTAAATGTATTTCTGATATCTTGAACTGCCTCAACTCTCAACACATCTGTTTTTTCTCAGGAGGAGAAGAGGAAGATGAAGGAGGAGATTGAAAGAAGGAGAGCGGAGGCAGCTGAGAAGAGACAGAAGGTGGAGGACACTATGGACGGGGAGGGCGGACCCTTCAAGTGTGTCAGCCCTCGAGGCTCCTCACTGAAGGTCGGTCCGCCATTTTTAACCTCCAACCTCTTCGCTGCGGTCAGCAGGAGAAATGTCACTGCAGTTTTATTTGCCAGTTGACCGTTTTAACCCACATAGCTCATAGTTATTTTTATCAACTATGAAGAAAACTGGTCATATATTCTGTCTGTATATAAATCCGTCTAGTACAGTTGTCAGCAAAAGGGAGTCAATATAATAGTTCTCCAAGACTTGCAAATCCCACTCATCCGGCAGTGCAGCAAAGCTCAAGCTAAACATTCAAAATATTTGGAGAGATTAAGAGCCAGATGACCCGCTCCTGCCCTTCTCACCTCTTTTAGCTCTCGGCTTGAAGCGTTATCTGACTGAGATGAAGTGTTACGGAATAGAAAGACCCTCAATGAATTAGCGGCAGAACTGTGGAAAGAGAAAAAAGTCAGCTGCTGGCAAGTTTTTCCGTATTTCTTTTCGCTGTTCACTTTGAAATCCTGCTGACATGTCAACCTGTTTGTTACAAGAAACGCCACAAGAGGAAAAAGCAGCCCTGAATCAAACCCGGAGCGTGGCCCTCCCCGCCTCACCCAAAGATAAATGTTTGTCACGCCGAAGGAACGTTTAATCAACTCAAATGTGAATAAATGTTTCCAGTGTTGCCAAAAGTCAACTCCCACATGCTGAAATTCGAGGGGGATTTTCAGCTAGTGGAGAAAATCTAATTAGTGACAGTTTGCAGTCATATCCATCTGGCCTGTCCTGGTGAGACTCCAGATCCATGGCTGAAAACAGGCCAGAGCTCATTTCTAATGCTGCAGAAGTTATCCCTACTTTCTGAAACCGCAGTCCAGTATTGAGGTTAAAACTGTGGTCACTGGATATTTCTCAACAGTGAATTGGTTTGAAATGTTGAGTTACAACTCAAATGCATAAAAGCTACTGTTTGAACAAAATACATTTGAAGATGAACAAGTAGCCTTCCACACTAGGGTTGGGTGATTGTTTTCATTTTTTTCGTCCAATTGTGGTAACTCACCAGTAGTAGTATCGATAGCAGGATCAGAAATGCCTCCGATGGTGCTGGAAATGTTGGATTGGGTCCCAGCGAGTAAGATAATTTACGCTACACTCTAACAACAGCCACACGTGTCACTCGCTTCCCGATCCACACTGCACATGTGCAACTCAGCAGAAATGAGAAGGAAGCAAAATAGCTCACTCTTTAGCCTCTTTCACTATCGGCGCCGAAAAAAGAAAAACAAAGGCTCTACGAAATCGATGACAGAAGCTAACGAGTGAGCCATCTCGCTTCTTTCTTATCACTACTGAGAGTAGCTCATGTGTGGGGTGCCAGTGGAGAGTGTGACGTTAGCCACAGGTAGCAAAATGTCAGAGATTTGGCCAAATATTACACTGGTAAATCCCACCGGTTAAACGACAATGTGTTTTTAGCACACTGACATTATAACAGTACTCTGAGTCAGCTGAGGTTCAAGTTCAGGTATCAGAAAAAAACTCTGTTCGTTACGTCACAGCACACCAGAGAAATGCCAGGATGTACGACTTAGCTGTTTTAAGAAGTGATAAAGTTAGTTTTTTTGTAAATAATGTTCAACTGTAATTTCCCACCATGCTGCACTGGCCTCACAGACACAACTTTACTTCGTGGTGATGTTCACTGTAGGTACAGGTGTGTGTGTGTGTGTGTGTGTGTGTGTGGGAATTGTAGCTTTGCCGAGTCACCTTTTTTGTGACACTGCATTACCACGCATTGTGTTGCCTGCAGTTCTTAGAAACACGTCGACAGTCGTTTTCCAAATTGCATGCATGCCATCGTTTTCTTGATGGTCTTTTGCTGCTGTCACATTGTGGCTCCTGTTGGACTAAAGACATCAACGACAGTGAAACATGCCTCTATCAGCAATCGCATCCCAGTGGAACACACGGTCCCAGGAGCTCGCCCACATGCTATCAGCAGTAAAGCAGCATAACCCCGCTCTGCTGGAGATAAAACCCAGTGTTCTCTGTGAGAGAAGGACAGAATGCAGGACAGGCTGCTGGGATGCAGGAAAGCGATTAGGGTTAACAGGATTACTGTAACTGCGTTCGGATGGCCACGGCTCTTTTAAAACGCGTCTGAGAATGGGGAATTTCCTGTCGGGGGTATTTTGGGAACTCCCACATTTGGTAGCAGCCGAGCGCAATGTCCCTTTTCACAGAGAGAGGAGAGGGGGAGTGAGCTTTTTCTGTGGGTTCGTCTTTTGTCTGTTTCAAGTTTTTGTTTTTTTGTGAGGGTCTAAGGAACCGTGCGTGGCCCCCTCTTTTTTTTTTTTAAGAATATCATAAACAATCCTCTGAGACTCCCACAGTCCAACAGCACATAGGGGAGAAAACAAACTTGCTGTGTTTTTTCTGTGTGTGTGTGTGTGTGTGTGTGTGTGTGTGTGTGTGTGTGTGTGTGTGTGTGCGTTTGTGCGTTTGTGCATGTCTTTCAGAGCATTTAGCAAAGGGAGGGAACAATTACTGACATTGTGTGTTGCTGGTCAGAAGAATCCAGCTTAGTGAGCATGAGAAGAAGACAGACAAACTGGTACACCCCCCTTTAAAGACTATCATTGGCAGTTATTTAAGATATGAACCATCTCAGGACCACTAATCTCTTGTGTGTCTAAACAAGTCGGGACTCAAACTAATAAAGACACAATAGAAGCATGGAAATCAGAAAGGAAGGTTCGGTTTAACATTTGTCTTTTATTAACTGAGGAGTTTGAATTAAAATGTGTGTGCCTATGAGGAACATCACTGCAATATTTACTAACCTCGGGCTCCCATAACCTTTCTCAACAGATCGGGGAGAGGGCGGAGTTCCTGAACAAGTCGGCACAGAAGGGGTAAAAACACACTGAAGCATCATTTCACAGACATGTTTTTTAGTGGAGCATGTAAACCTCACAGTCCTGTTCTCCTGAAGAGAAAACAAATAATGTTTCCTAGAGTTTAATTCCCACTTGGGGTTGCAAAAGTCTTCTTCTCAAGGCACTAAAGTTGCTTGACCACACTGTGTATAATACCCAAAGTGGTCCCATGCTGTGTATGCTAACCGTTTGCTTCTGCCCAGCAGCGCAGTGAAGGCGGCTCATTCTCCCGTGGTGTCCAAGATAGACAACCGGCTGGAGCAGTACACTTCAGCTGCTCAGGTTAGCTTTTCCTCCACTGTAAAAATGCATTTAGGAAGTATGACATTAGTCTTAGTACATACCTTGTTTTTTCTGTGTTATGCAAAACATTTGCAATATGGATTATAAGGCACAGCTTTATAGCAAACAGGAACACATACACAAAACCAATAGGGAACTATCAGTTATTGCATGTACTCCTATGTCCTATAAAATGACATGTATTTATGTGCACATCTCAAATAGATTGTGTACCAAATAGCAGAAAGATAACTTCGCTCAGGTTGTCCTGGATGTGGCGTCGACGTCACGTGTCAAATAACGTAATGTGAGACAATTTAAAATCGAGCAACAAGGCTGAGACACATCTATTGAATCCTGTACTTACTAAAGACTGACACAATTCAAATGTCCTGATCTGATTCCAGTCTTGCTAAACAATCTGATTCTGGCTGCTTTTCTGGGCCTAAAGGTTGTATCACATACCCTGAAGCAATCTCTCACTCCTCATTAATAGCAGCTCAGTCGTGACAGGTATCTGATCTTTGATCGTCTCTACTATTCACTAATTGAATCCCACCACTGCATCAGCAGAGGGAGAACAAGGAGTCTCGATCCCCTCGCTCTGGGGCAGTAGACCTTCCCATGGTCACGGACAGCATTCGAAACATCAAGAGCATGTGGGAGAAAGGCAACGCGTTCGGCACACCTGGAAGTGGCGGGAGCCCGTTCAAGGTGAGAGACGAGGTGGTGGAGGATGTGAGAAAGCTTGTGAAACTGTGTGTGTGTGACTGGAGCAGAGAGAGAGAGGAAAGAGCCCAATTCACTGGCACTTCCTGCTCTGCCTTGTTGCTGATGACGACCAGACTGCGCTGACCTTTGACCCTATCCAAACAGGAAGCAGCTGTGATGAAGACAGGCGTGGCGGGTCGCATTAACGACTGGCTGAATAAAACCCCGGAGGGCGGCAAAACGCCAGGAGGAAGGCCAACGGTAGGCCGTCGCCATACAAGGGAATACAGTACATGCACTGTACTTCTGTACTTCCTCCATAAAACATGCAGCTGTGTTGATTGACCTGCATTATGTTTCTTTAGATTATGTATTATCAATGAGGACAGTAACGCTGCGGCCAAAAGAAAAAGCGCTGCACCCGGTGTCTTTTTTCAGAGCACCCTGACTTTTCTGTTCAGGACGGGACTCTAATAACCAAGAAAATGGAGCAGAAGCTAGTCTGTCATATGGTGGCAGTTAGTGGTGATATTGTTGACACAGAAACAAAAACCACGCTTCACAAAATAATTATTATTTTGTCAGAGAAAAAACCTATATGGACATATGCCCTTACAAAATAATATTCTGTGCTATTCTTACTGGTATGAACTTAATGTGATGAAAACATGATCAAAACACATCCACAGAGTCCTGAAGAAGCAGAGTATATATAGTTTTTGACTGGTATAGATTTGGGACAGAACACTTAATACATTTACTATTATTATATTTTCTATTGATCTTAAGGATTCAGTAGTTCTGAACTGCATTCATTCCAGCAATAATCATCAACTGCAGTACTCTCACGCCCATCGTTACTGTTATTATCGTTTTGTTCTGTACAGCAGATGTGTAATAATCATTTTCAAAGATGCAGGTTGAGATATTATCCGTCTGGCACCATCTGGTGGCCACAAAGTAAAAAAGCGTCTCAAGCATCTGAGCGTGCTCCAGCCCACTGTGGCCTCTGTCATAATATACATATACAGTACATGTAGATATTAAGGACTTGGCATGAGTTTGGTATACAGTGTCACTTAAGCATTTTATCTTCAGTTTATCATAAGCTTTGCTCGCAGCGGTTTTTCTTCTTCAGCCCGGCACATGTGCCATGTCTCTCTTCACTCTTCCCCATATTTCACACAAATATTTACATTTGAGCTTTCCGTGAGAGAGGCTGAGGATGCGAAAGGAAACTTGACATACGAGTATTTCCGAAAGAGAGTGTCCAGCAAGGAAATATTTCCATCAACACTTTTGCCAAAGCGTTCCCATTATTATTGTGTCCTAAAGAAGGCTTACCTCAGACCCATCGTGATAGCGCTATTTTCCACTTCCTTTCGACAAACACCTCTCTGCTTCAGTGTCTGTCAACCTTTGCACTCGGCCCTCCTCTGTCATTCCCCTCTCCTCCGCGTCTCCGATACTCTGCCATTGTCGCATAATGACTACTATTTTCAAATTGACCTACAAATATGATGCTTTGTCTTCGCCTCTGGTTTTCTTCCTCCCTCTGACAGGACCTGAAGCCTGTTGACGTCACCAACAAGAGGAGTCTATGGGAAAACAAAGGTGCCTCTCCAACCAAGGTAGCTAATATTTATTTTAAAACCGTTCACTAGTATCACGGTTCCCATCAGTGTGTCGGTCTCGACCGTCTGGGAAAGTCCGAATGAAGCATCCAGATGACGTTTTAACTCCGCCAGTTCGGTTTGTGGTCTGAAAAGGATTTCCCGTGGTTTTTCATAGTTTTCCAGATGTCAATCAAAGGGAACGGTTTTGTAAAAGAGATGTTGTGGGAATATGAAAATAATCTCAATCTTGAACCCCCGGTGTGGCAGAAATCAAAGTAACAATCGCTTGTGTTTGCTTTTGTTTTAAAGAACTCTCATAGCTAGTTGACCTCACCGTTTAATCTGGAATAAGCCTGGAGAGGTAACGGCGTCATTCTTCCACGTTTTCTTCCAAAGCGCTTATCACAGAATGACCTCACGCTCTGCTGTCACACTGTCCACTTTTTGCTCTGTGTTGTTGGCAAAGCTCTGCTCTGTTCTGCTGTGGTTGGACGCTGCTGCTCATTTTCATCATTATGATTACATCTAAGAGTTTCAGTCCACAGTATTTATGATTTGCTATGTTCTGGCATACTCTCTCTTTCTGAGTATTATTCTAGTCCCTTCACACACAAACTCACGATATTGTAGAGGATGTAGTAGCATTTTGTAAACACTGAGCAATAAGCATGAGCTGCTTTCCAAGATGCACATTTAGGATGGAAACCTGCAAAGCATGTGACAAATGTGTGTAAAATAAAAGGAGCAAAGGGAACATATAAAGGAAGCCGTAGTAAAGCCGATTTTAAAGCGTCACAACGTTGACTCCATTAACACCCATAACTTGTTAAAGATGACTCAACAAAATCCAGAAGATTACAATTCCGTGTAAATTCTGCCTCGTAAAGAAAACCTTCAACAGTGCGCCTGTTGTCCAACTGCAGTCTGAATGCTTCTTTCCCAAATGGCTGCATCACATCACCGCTCCCTCTTCCGACGACCACAAATCACCGCTCTCAGTCCGACTTCACTTGACTTTTTATCGCCCTAATGGAGAAACAGTTTACGGCGGTAAGACGCCTTGCTGCGTTGCACAATGTCTGTCTGACATTATTGAATCACTGTTATCACCTCGCATTTTCAAACTAGTCTGACTGAACCTGACTTGAATTAATTGTCTTATCTTTACTTCTATATGACTTCGGGGTAAAGCTGTGTTTATAGAGCTGCTAAGTAGGACTGAAGCGCCACATTTAAAAAAGACAAAGATGTCCCACCTCCCCACTTAACTTTAGTATCAACCTTCCTTCCTCCCTGCACTGGCAGTAATGTGTTCCTGCAGCCAACAGCTGCCGTGCGGACCGGAGGCTGTGGTCCGCCACAGTGAGCAGTTGGGTTGGGGGGCACCAGGCGGCGGTCTGCGCTGACGTAAAGCAGGCCCTGGAAAGGAAAGGTAGCGGTTAGCGAACCTTGTCATTAGCTAACCATGCTATGCTGTGATGTCAGGGACGGCAAGATGAGCAGGCTAATGACCGCTGAGGGAGATCTGGATAGGGTCGGCGTAAGCTCAGGAGTGGTTCTCGGCCCTTTCTGCTTCGACTGTCGGGCTTTGTGAGTGTGTGTTGCTCTCTTTCTGCATCGGCCTTCGTCTTGGCCGCCCAGTTACCTTCCTGTTCTTCGTGTCTTGCAGGTGGCAGGCAGAGGGGAAACCAAATCAGTCGCCAACGGTGAGTTTTTACGAGGCGCCAGAAGTGTCGGCTTGTAACTGTGGAGCTCGTTAATGTGCGTGCAGGAGAACACACAAAGGGGCGGGGCAGACATGTGAGCATGCATACTGCAGGGACCCTCTGAAACACCACCTCTCTCTTAGCTGCAGTACTTTCATATTTTGGATTCTCATTGGTTTTAGAAACCAGAAGAAAAAGGGAGGACAGTGTACTCCTGTGGCCAAAATGAGTTAAACGGTTTTAATCAGAGTAAAAAAGTGCTTTTGTAAGCTTGTCGGCGGCCTACTTGCTGACAATACACAGGCTAAGTTCAAAGGGAAGCTGCAAGACGGTAATTCTTTCAGAGACGGGAGATGTGACCTTCTTTTGATTTATACGCCGCCATGTGTCACAAAACCATCATAGCCTTTGCCTGCGAGTCTTTTTCCAGTTTGCCGTTTGGCCCGCCGCTGCCTTTTAGGATGCCACTTAAGCATTGCTCGCTATTTTAAAATCCGAACCGAGTGCAGCCTCCCCCTCCCTTTGTTCTCCCAGCGGGCAGAAGAGGGGTTATGGCCTTGAGGAATTCTGTACATGTCTGCTAAATGTGTGGGTGATTCAGCACGCAGCATTACACACACATAAATACACACCAATTTCACCTCTGTAGACCCACTCAACAGCCATCTTGAAGCCACTCAGAGCTTTCAGCTTCCCCACTCTTGTGCGCCTCGCGCCGGCTTGTGCCGCTCAAACTCTCGTGTTACGGGCGTGAGAGGCAGAGCTCCTGCCAGGCTGGTTTGTCACAATTATAGCTGGCATGTTGGAGATTAGCACACCAACACAGGCGGACTCAGAGGATGACTGAGGCTTTGTATAGATCCTGCATGCCCTGCTCGTAGTTGGCTTGTGGAACCTTGCAGACATTTGAGACCACATGAGTTAGCAGCCTCACACTCGCCACATGCTTACCTCCATTAGAGACATTTTCAAAAATGATTTTCACCATTTTGATTTAAAATCTCTAGATTTATTGAATAGTGAGAATGTATTGGCCGATTCAGAGTATAACAGTTTGTAAAATGACCAACAGACGTTTATACTATTTGCAAGTCTGATTTTTGGATTCATGTTTCCCGCAATTTTGTGTTACGGGTTGGGGTACGAAAAAGGACAGTAACAGTTCAAAAATAATATTTATTTACAAAAACTAAGGACATGCCTCCAACCGGCCGAGGGAAAAAGGTTGAAGAACACAAACAGGAATAAAAAGAATCCCAAAAAAACAGATCTGACTCGACAACCGCGGTCTACTCACAGTACGATCCCACACTGAGGCACAAGACAAACAGGGTTTTTAGGGTGATCAGACAAAGCAGGAAACAATTAGCAGACAGGGCAGACAATCAGACAATCAGAGGGGCAAGAAGTGCAGGGGAACAGGACACAAGAGGCGAGGACCTTCAAAATAAAACGGGAACACAAAACGCACCAACATCATAACATTTTGTCAAATTCTTGGAGCCTGCAAATCTAAATATGAGCATGTTTTGAGTTGAGTGCGGGTGAAGCGAAAGTGGGGCGAACAAGCAGCACTAGTAGATCTGCCAATCAAGGAAACGCCCCCAAAAATATCTCGCTCAAAGTTGTCGTCTTGTTAATGGTATTGCAATTTGAATAATTCTGACCCAGAAAAGCAGTATAAAAAATCTTTTGGATTCGTAGTAAAGAGAAATACAGTCAAAGTTGTATTAAAGCCAGCTTTAGTGGCCTTTAAACTGCGCGTTGATTGCAGCTAACCGCTCGTGGTGTTTGTGGCTTGCTTTGCTCTTTGCCACGCGGTCAGAGCCGTTAACGCACACCTGTCTGCAGACGTGTAATAAAACCGCTGACGGACTCTTTGTGTCTTTCCCCAGGTATGGGGCACTAATGTCTCGAAGGAGCCACTAACGCTGGGGACCACGACAATCCAAGACTTCTTCCTTTGACTTTGTCTTAAGAACCAAATCACGATTCCACTCCCGAGAGGGAACCCAAGAAAACGGAGGGACAGGAGAGACGCTGTCCAAGCACTGTACCGAAAACAGCATCACATTTTTGTACGGTTGCCACGTATAGTGCCTTTGCACAATGATTCTTACTTTCTAAAAGAAACTAAATGCTGTGAAATTTGGACATTTGTAATTACTATTACTAATTACTTTATACAATCCTGCCAGGAAGGAAAACATAATTAAATTTAGATTTATCTGTTGTAGTCCATGTCGACGGTTTCGATAGAGACTGAGGCGTTTAAAGTTTCCACATTCCAAAGAGATGGGTGAAATCAGTTGTCTCCCTCATACAGTACATTTTCCATCTCTTTTTTTTATTTATATTTAAAGCAAAAGCTTCACACATTGCTATTTTATTCAACATTCACAGGTTCAGGATAGAAATGTAAGCACTTCTAGAATTTAGCTGATTTCACTTTTATTATTGTCTTACCAATAGTGCAGCAATGGTCTGAGTAATATATGTTAGCACATGTGATGTTTTGAATATGACCTATCATACTGTATCTTATATAACATTTTTATACTCATTACAAAAGGTATTTTTGCTTTTTTTTGTATCCAGAAACTTTCCAACAACGGGCAGTTCATTTTGGTGGCGATAGGAGTGTTTGATATTCAGAAGGCCAATTATGACTTTTATTATCCTTTGTGTTATTTTATTTATGTTTTAATGTTTTTTTTTGTCCTTTTCTATTTCTAGCTGTTTCTGTAGCTTTTGTGCCTGTTTGATCACTTTAAAATCTTCAGACATTCCTCTTAAATAGCAGCGGCAAAGGTGCCTTTGCTGTAGGTTTTACAATATATGAAATCTGCAAACCAACCCTCATATTTTAGAATCTACCTTAACTTCTACTAATTACTAACTTCTTTATTGCCTCTATGCACACTCTTTCGCTCAGCAATAATTTCTAATTGATGGCATTCAAAGTAAAATCAGGGTGCCGAAGCATATAGCAAGATACTAGTACAATGCAAGGATATTTACCACTATGTAAGTCTTCTGGCCTGATGATTGCAAAAAAATATATAACATTTATGACAGCTGAGGTATATGATAGCCTCAAAGCAACTCAATATGATATTAAGACTTATGATTTTCATGTTTCTTTTTCACTGATGTGGTCTTAAGTAGCACATTCCCTTTGATAGTTGTTTTTCGCGACACAAGCTTTGATAATATTATTGGTTTTCCAGGGCATTAAATTGATCAATGTTCCTGCTCAAAAGTCTGACAATCACATTCCATGGCTCCTGAAAAGAGCAGGGGAGCTTGACCAAAATCTTTTTGTGTGATTTAATGTGACATTTATGTTTTTTTTTAATACAGTGGTTTCGTAATGTTTTTTCGTTCTTTTTTTTTTACAAGCTTTTGTCCAATGTATGTTTTTTAAAGTTCTTTCCATGTTTAACCAGACACTTGTTTGTGTAGCGCAAAGCCTATGCAAAACACACACTATCTGTAGCCTCTCTAAACACTCCCAATGTCATAAAGTGGGCCGTTTCCAACTGGACGAATGTTTTAAACATTGTACGCTTCACTCAACAACAACAATAAAGACATAGGTATTCCACATTGTGAAGTGTCCTTCCTTAACTCCTTCATTCTGCTATGAACCACATTGGAGATACCCGTTGTCGCACAGGGTCTTGAAACGCCGTGACTGACGAAATACTTTTGTAAAAGGTTATCACACAAGCTTCAATAGTTTTTACTTTTACTTACAATCAGAACAATTAAATGCAACATTGTCACCACCACTAATCTTTTGATTCACAAATTTATATAATTTTCAACTCCTTAATTCTTTTTAAATTGATAATTTACAAATTCTGGATTAACGATGCTGTTATTTCGCATCATTCTTCCTTCAAATAATCTGTCCAGCATCACTGGCTAACTGTTGATTGGTGTGCATTGTCCCTGCAGAAAGAAAAACATATGACAAATATGAGTAGCAAGCGGGGCAGCATAAAACTTTCTAAGATCAAAGTATAGTCAGAATATAAAATATAAAAGTAAAAATATGCATGTATGTATATATATTTAATTAATTTAATTTTTTTAAACTTTCTTTTTTAATTGTTTTTCATATTTTAGGGATCATAAGAAATTCCGTCTAGAGAATGTTATACAAAGGAGGAAAACAAGTTCTGTTCTCAAACTACTTTAGTTAAGAGACTAATCTAACAGTTGAAATGGCCAACAAACAAAACAAGAGAACACAAGTACAGAAGACAGCAAACATCGCTGTCCAAAACATGGACAGGAAATCCCAGGAAATAGCATTGGTCAAATCCCAGCTTTTAAAGACTCAAATCAGTAAACAGCAAGCACAGATTGTTTGTATGATGGGAGACAAAGAGGCTAAGATTAAGGAGCTCCGTGAGGTAATGGCAGGAGCTAAAACCAACGTCGAGGTGGAGTTGGAGAGCTACCTACTTAACACTGTTAAGTTAACAGTATCTCTGCAAAGTTTGACTTTGACTTGACCTTTAAATATTTTTTGTAATTAATTTAGTGCAGATTTCGTAAACCGTAGGTTTAGCTCAGCTGAAAGCAAAAATGCCCTAACTTTCTTCCTGGACCTTGGACGCCTCTGGTTCCACAACAGAGGGGCTCTGCTCAAACACATACCAAGCAAGGCCGTGTGGAAAATATCGTTTAATCCATAAGTAAGTCATACTTCAGTTTTTTGGCTCAAATGTGGTAGATATCTTGCTGAGGCCTTGTCTCACAGTGGTTTTGCCGCAATTGGCGGATTCCGTAGGTCGTAAACTTTCCAAAAAGGTGCACCAATCATGTGTGGCATCAAGCTAGGGATATAAAAATGTATATTTTCATAACTTGGGGAGCTCTGTCGAGTCACTTTCTTGTCCTTCGAGTCATATTTATGGTTTATGTTCATATTTATGGTTGAATTGTGTTATAAACATGTAAAATGGACTTATATGCTCTTGTAAGATAGATAGATAGATAGATAGATAGATAGATAGATAGATAGATAGATAGATAGATTTAGTATCAATTCATGGGAGTACGAGGACTTGGAGAGTGAGGAAGAGCTCCTGATGAATAATTCTGCCCCCATTTTTGGGGGCTGCTGGGGCTCATAAGGTTTAATGGTGGCATATCACGCTCATTGCCAAGTTCATACTTTGGGTTTCTACCAGATCATGTTTACATTAAAAAAACTCTTTATTTCTCTGATACGTCTGATATAACTGTCTTCAGTCTCTGTAACGCTCCGCTTTAGAAGCACCTTTCTTTAGCATTTAGAGAATTCAAACAGCTCTTTTCATGGCGGCCACTTGGATACTTCCAGGTCGTATCCCTCAGTTAGGAACCTTCCTGAGCAAAAAGGAATATCCGACGCAGCCCAAGTTGATGTGTCCTTGGGCAAGAAACTTGACCCCAAATTGCTCCCGAAGGCTGTCCCATTAGTGAATAGTTAGTCGTGATGGGCAGGTGGCACGTTGCATGGTAGCATCAGTGTAGTAATGAGTGAATGACATGTAGGTAACTGTTGAGTTGACTCTGTTGGTGTTGGCTAAGTTTGGATAATACAAAAATAATTTGAGAAACTAAAATATGAATCACTTAATCAACATATGAATTCATAATAAGAACAATAGCTAGTTGAAGCTCTTGTAGCACATAAGGTGTGGATTTAAAAGGACAGCTTTAGGACTCAGTCACTGTCAAGTCCTCTGTTGCCTTCAAGTGCTCTTAGAACTATTGTAATAATTAGCTTGTGTGAAGGCTTTTGTCACAATCAAGGTGACAGGCATGAATATACCTCCACCTCAGACTTTGGACCAAGTTGTATTTCCAATTTCTGGCTTTGAATGTAGCAGATTACGTGGAGCACTTGAAGGCAGCATTCCTCTACAGGTGTAACTCATCTTCTGCCTCCAACAATAGAACTGACAACCCACCAGTCACAGAAGAGATATGTGGTCACGTGATGGACAGAGTTGTATTAAGTGTGCTTTTTGGTGGAGGAGGCGGGGAGGATGATTGAGCTTCTGTCTGTCTGGATGTGAAAGAATCCGACCTGAATTTGCTGCTAATCCTATCTCTTCCTCAGGAATATTACACGAGGTAAGAGCTGAGCGTGACCTCTCGATGCACGACAGCAAAAGGGTCAGTGAATGCACTGTGTTTTTCAATTGGCATTGAAGTAGACTTCATATTTTGCCATTTCTCATTAAACTAAAATGCTAAATCAATTCTGCCGTCTGAAGATCCTAAAGCATCCCCAGCATGATCTAATAACTATATCTGTTACTCATACCAAGCCACGAATGCTGAATTAGATTGTCTTTTTGTCTAAGTAGAGTTTTAAAGATTTCATGATGGCTTTTCTCTCTCTCGTGTGCTCAGTGCATATGCTGGTGATGAAGGTGCTAAGCTCGCCCCCCTGAGACTGCTGTGTTGGTAGCATGCTTTGGGCTTCGACTAATGCTGCCTAATGCCGAAACCAGCACCCGCAACATTCCTGCCGCTGTCAGACTGTGTGTTATTTCACAGATCCAGCCAGACGGGGACTGACCGCATGCATTAAAGCAAATGCACATTTAATACCCCAGCCATGACAGCCCCCTCATACACTGTGAATTCTTTCTGGGTTTCCAGTCTGTGATTTTTCTTCAACCAGATGGTATTCCTCTATTTCTAAGTCTTTCTCTTCACTTTCTCCTCTTCGCGTTTCCCCTTTCCTCGTCCGCTTGACATCAGCAGCTCAGTCTGATCAGGCGTGTAGGGGACACCCGGGGACACCCGGGCACCACAATGTTTGAATTTGAGCAGATATGTAACAGAAGTTACACAGAAGCGTGACTTTAGACTGTAACCGTATACAGTGGAGGTGTAAATATGGCATGCGGAGATTGAATGTGCAGCTGGCCCTTTTTGAAAAAGACGTGGAAAGAAAGAACAGGCCCGAGGAGGAGGAGGAGGAGGAAGAGGAGGAGGCTAATTTTCTTGGTTTCCAACATCCCCTCTTCAGTATATCAAATAAGTCACTTTTATTAAATCTGAGATCAACTTGATGAGCATCATGTTTAAAGAGCAAGACCTCTGAGATGCTCAGGTATGGTATGCTCCCAACCAGCAGCTGACCAAACCGCAATGACAGAAATAGATCGTCTGAATGTGAGTCCCAGCTCACTGATTTACTGCGAGTACGGTGAGGTGAGTCAAACCTATTGTCTGGAGGAGAAACTCCACACCTGTTCAAACGCACGCTTTATTATTCTTAAAAATAGACCCTCCCCCTCCTCTGCTGTTCAGCCTACTGACACCGTTTTTTATGATCCAACGATTTATAAGGCCGTGGAAAAGAACACTGTCCAAGGGTTGTTCTGACACGTAACTGATATATATATATATATATATATATATATATATATATATATATTTAATAGGGAGGGGACTTAAGATGCCATACAAAGCCTTATTGAGTTTATCTGTGTAACCTTGACCCCAAACACCCCAATGTTGTTTGTGTAAAGAGGAAAAAATACTGTAATGCATATATGTTTTTATATTTAAGCAGTACTCCAGTGACTTATTCTTGCATTTCATAAGCTTCTTTGCTTCCTTGTGGGGAGTGTGAGAAGATTGATACCACTCTTGTGTCGGTCTGTTTCTAATATAAAGGAATGAGGGTTTTAGCTATGCCTGGCTCTGTCCAAAGGTGAACACAAATCCACCTAAAGCAGCACCTGCTAACTCGCTAGTTAACACGTTCTCGTTGTGGTATTTGATTACAGGCGTTCATGTGCTGGACAATTTCTTGAACAGAAGGAGTGACTTACTTCAAATTCCCCACAGTATCTAAAACCGAGTGGAACCGAGAGCCTACCTTTTTAGTTCAGAGTCTCCTAAAAACGCAGGTTCCTGCATTTCTCCTAATGAAAGTCAATTGTTTCTCATTAGACGGCGTAATGTTTTCTGACTTTAGTAACCTTCTCCAGAGCCACAGGGCACGTTGAGGAACTGTTTTCATAAACTGAGCAGGGCTCCGTATGACGAACCTGTTTGCATGGCCTTTAACCAGATGCGTGTCTAGAGGCTTTTTGATGCTCCAATCAGATGTTTTTTTCTCGAGATGCACCAATGGCTCTCTGAAGGACTCGTGCAGTCCTGGTCGTGTCTGAGCTGTTCAGACTCCTGTCGGCTGCTGCAGCCTTGATCATTGCCAAGAGGAAATGGCTGAGGATTAGCCCCGGAGCTGTTTAAAGCCCCGCGCCTCTGCTTTCAGTGCCCATGGTGGAATCATTTCAATATCTACAATTGCTCCAATCTCCCAGCATGTAGCCGAGGGTATTTTTTTATTTTGTATTAGTAGTTTAGTTGTTTGCGCAAATAATAAAAGCGAAGAAAAGAAGAATAATGCAAACAATCTGTCTGAGGAAAAGAAACCTCAAGGGCTTGTAAAAGGAGACAAAGGGAATAATATCAAGAGGACAAACGGCAATAAATTGTAGTAAAAAAACTAACAAATATCACCATTATCAATTATATTGATCCCAAGAGGACTGAGTGTTTTTAGTTTGAGAACTGTATTGAAACTCTTTATCTTGGGGAGGAAAAAAGGAAATTGATTTAAAAATGTATCTTGTCTCTGTGTGATGACTGGAATTGGTGATTCTTGATGTTTTTATTGTCTGCTTTCCTCTTCGTTTCAGTTAATTCAAATCCAAGATGTCTGGAGAAGAAGAAGTCGAGGAGATGCTGTGAGTACCTTCATTGCTTTTGAATTGTATCTCAACCGGTTTTACGTTAAATCGACAAAGATCTGAGCTGAATTTGACCAATCTCTCCAAAAAAGTTCACCCCTTCACTTCTTTTCTATTTCAGGGAGGAAGGTACGTCCGGTTTCGAGAGCATTCACTTTGTTTTTTGAAAGCAAAAATGTCACTTTTAAGACGTAGCTGACCTTATTATGTCTGCTCGGAGGTAGAAACCCAGGAAGCGGAAGGTAAGAGCTTGTGCATGGCTTGATGCGTGGTCTCCGTTGTCTACTGTAGTCTGTCGATGATAAAGGCCATCGCAAGCTGACCGAGTGTGGTTTCTTTTCTTTTTTTGTCTTTATTGGTGCAAAACATTAAGACAGGACAGCAAAACAATGTTTGCCATTGAACATCTCAATGAAGGTGTCGTCAAATGAAAAAAAAAGTGTATATGTATATATAAGTGTATATAAGTACTAGAAGAGTGTGTGTGTGTGTGTGTGTGTGTGTGTATGTATATTTTGCTTGGTAGAGGTGAGTGTGCCCAGGGTCAGGACTACAAAGGGTTAATAAATGGTGACCAAAAATAATTATAATCTGTGGTTTTATTTTTATGGAATAGTAGGTTTCTCGTGTGTTTTGTTTTTGTCTGAACATAATTCCCTGAATACAATTTGTTCTTATTAATAACCTAGCATTGGACATTTAACTGATATACAATAGACTTTTGCTTAAGTAGGATCTAGAAGTGTACTATTGACGCATTGGTTATTATACGTAAGCAAAGCATCAGATTACTTCCTCCACCTCTGATTAGCATTGAATACAAAATTACTGACATGACATGGTGGGAATTGGTTGTGATTTCTGACCCGTTACGACTCACGGGCTCAGTTTGTGATCCCAGATCATTCTAGCGTTGGTTCTTGGTCCCAAGAAGCAACGTCAGTGTTCCAGGTTTGACCAAATCCCAGCCTCAAGCTATTCAACACAGTCTTATTGAGCCAATAATCCATATTTTGTTCACTCAGTCATGGAGACACTGAAAGACTGTTTGTATGACTTGCTTTTGTCAGTAAATATTTATCTAGCGCTTCACTACACACCTGGCTACAAATGTAGTGCAGTGTGTTTGTGTGTCTGTGTGTCTGTGTGTAGTACCAGGTCTTTTATTCAGTAACAGAATTTGGCCTCATTAATTTGTATGTTCTTGTTGTATAGAAGTTGAAGTTGAAGAAGCTACACCTGAAGTAGAAGGTAATTCTCCTCTTTAGATATTAGGTCATAATTCCATCAGTGTTTTTATAGAACATACATATATGGAAAAAGGTGTAAAATTGAATCTTTTACTTGACGTGATATTATTTGTATGTGTAGTACTGCTCATGTACTGTCATAAATATTACATACACACCCATTATATATGAATGACACACCAGTAAACCTATTGTGCTTTCCACCTGCACATGAAGTTGACTTTTTTTCCCACCTCTTTATTAACTTATATTAATTTCACCTTTATTTTAAGTACTTATGACATTTTCTCAGACAAACTAACTGAACGAATATTGACATTTTAGTAGATTATATTTTCTAGAATGTTAAAATGTCTCAATCATTTTGAATCCCATCATACTGAATGTCTTTATTTTATGTTTATAAGAAAAGCTATCATATACAACGACGCATGTAATCATATTTTCATTATTTCACATCGCCTTAGAACCTCCTACGGAAGATGAATAAAGCATTATTTTGTCATCTTTTATATGGCACATTCTTTAACTAAAGTATATTTTAGATCCCTGAGATGACATTAACGCATTGTTGCAAAGTCATGAACATTTACTGATGAGCGATTCTTGCATTTATTTTGATCGCTGCCTCTGATCTCTGTTCCCATTACTTCCCCAAAGATCCTGCAGAAGAAGGTAAAGCACAGTCTCTCTGCATGGTGTGACTAAATAACTGCATCACTCTGGTTTGTGCATCCCATAATGTTTTACGTTCATTTAGTAGGGACAAGAAGACCTCAGTGCCGAGACATTTAGGGAAATAACGGTGACTTTTGGTCTTTTGAATTCCCTTTATAGATGAATTTATGTGATGTTGTAATGTTTTTCCTCATGCTTCTTAATATTTATTCTGATAACACACTTTTACTAAATATAAGCCTCCATTGTCTGGAAATATACTAAGCTGTCATGGCTTTAAACCCCGAGAGTATTTACACCAATCCCGTATGACGAGGCATACGGAAACGGTTTAGACTTTCTATTTCTCCTTCTGACAGGCGAGACAGTTTTTCATATAAAAATATATGAAGTAGATATCTGTCCTGTGTGAAACATAAATGTATTTGTGTTCTGCCAGCCAAAGCTCCAACGTGTCCTTATGTCCTTCGCCGTAGAGTCTCCAGCTGAAGGTACTTTAACTTGCTGATGAGGCCTCTGTTTGGGGCCGTTACCGTCTCACATGAACGTCCAGTGTTTTCACTTGTTCACTGGACAGCTGCCCCATACAACACGTTCTCAGACACGCCGGCTGCCAAAATAAAGCCTATTTTAAATACAACTTTGGGAGACTATGAAAAATATATATATATATACTCAATTTTAGAAAGCTTCTCATTTTACCGTATTGGACGTCATGCGTACGATGGATACAGACGGTTCATAATAGAAAGGTCTATTGTATGTCTGAATATGGACTTGTAGCGTTATAGATTTCTTCTTCTAGTACTTTATACACTTCCGAATGTGTGTTTTGTGTATGAGCACTGATCTTTAGTTGTATCTACTAAAATCAAACTGTTTGACATCAGTTGGGGATTTCTAACTACAAATAAGTGTTTTAATAACTTTTTTTCATTTTTATTATCATAGATGAATCCAAACCCAAACCAAAGTAAGTCTAATGCCATGTGAATTTTAAATGTGTACATCAACCAACTAGTGGTCAACTGGTCATTCAAAGTTATTCTAACCAAGATGTGTTGTTTTAGGCCATTTGCTCCAGCTGTAGCGGCGCCGAAGTTACCAGACGGAGACAAAGTCGACTTTGATGCAAGTGGTGGATTACATTTTAAGAGACAGAAATATAGACGTAATGATTTGTCTGGGGAGTATTTTTTTGTCTGAGAGTTTGTCCAGAGCGAAGACATTTGGTCCTCCTGAATCGAGACTCTAGAGATCTGCTGCAGTCGTTTAGAGTCAAGACTTTGTTCAGTGGAAATGCAACACAAACGATGTGTATCTGTAACTGCAGGACATCCATAGGAAGCGTCAGGACAAGGATCTGTCTGAGCTGCAGTCTCTGATCGAGGCCCACTTCATCCAGAGGAAGAACGACGAGGTGGAGCTCGCCGCTCTCGTTACCAGGATCGTAAGTCTTCCAGGGAAATGTGCCAGAACACTGTAGTTATGCACCACCCGGCAAGCAACTAAAGTGTGTGTGTGTGTGTGTGTGTGTGGGCATGGATGAGCAGGAGAAGCGTCGTACCGAGAGGGCCGAACAGCAGAGGATCCACACTGAGAAGGAGAAGGAGAGGCAGGCTCGTGTTGCGGTGAGTCTCCTCCAGTTGTCAGCACATCTTTTCCCACGACACGACCTCCACATATTGTACAATATTGCCTTGTGCAATTTAATTTCAGCTCTGATGGCCTAGATTTTGATTAACTTGAAGGCTTTTATGGGGAATTCTTTTTTCCTGCTATTTGTTGCCAATATTTCTGCAGTATATGTTTCTTTAAAGCTGCTATCAACATTTGTATAATAACAATGGATCAAATGACTGTTTATTGTGGGGAGTCACTATAGTGATGTGTCTACAGGGAATTACCATCCAACTCCATCTAGTTATTTTTATTCCATATGCTTGGTCATTGTTTGGGTTTTCTGCCTCACAACTTTAACGTCACTGTTTTGGTTCCCTCTCTCAACTCTCATGGCAGGAAGAAAAGGAGAGGAAGGAGCTGGAGGACGCTCGTAAGAAGTTTGATGAGGAAGCCAAGAAGAAGAAGGCTCTGACGAACAGGACTCAGCAGTACGGTGGCGTCCAACAGAGGGTCAGTCATCACGCACAGATACACAGGACATCTGTTTCTCATAACGGACCATCGCTGAGATAAATGACAAGACAAAGACTGATACATGATCGTGTGTTTTGCACTTGAATTGGGAAGAAAAGGACCCGAGATTCAGACTTTGTGGCCTCTTTTATTCATTCTTTCTTGTATTCTTTCAACACATCCACTTGGGTTGATTCTCCGTCTCCAGCAAGAAGGAAAGAAGGGAGCGAAAAAGCAGACGGAGAGGGAGAAGAAAAAGAAGATCTTGGCAGAGAGGAGGAAGCCTCTCAACATCGACCATCTCAGTGAGGACAAAGCAAAGTAAGGACAATATAACTTGTAGTCATGGTTCAGTTCTGTAGATGGACTAATATCCACATTTTCAGTCTGATACAGGTGGTGAATAGGTTTGTGAATAGACTTTTTATCTTCGATGTGGCTGTTTTAGTTTTCTGTGACTGAAATACTGTTGGTCTTTTGCTCCAAAGGGAGAAGGCCAGTGAGTTGTGGGAGTGGCTGATGACACTGGAGTCCGAGAAGTTTGACCTCAGCGAGAAAATGAAGAAGCAGAAATATGAGGTAAGAACATTGCCTTGATGTACATGTGCCAACTGCTGGATGAACCTGCCTGCTTTTATTAATGTGAATCTATCAATCTGGTTTAGAAAGTAAAGAAAAGTTTTTCAAGATTTTAGTTTTTTTGTGACATGGGAAGGTCGATACAACTCATGTCTGTATGCAAAATAGAAAACTGCAGCCAGTAAGCTTAGCAAAGACTGGAAACAGCTAGCTTCGCTTTGTCCAAAGAAATAAAACATGTTGACTTGGAGCTTTTAGAGGTCTTGTGTGCAATGTCATTCTATATTTGTCACTACTGCTTTTTACAACTTTAAGTCCATGCCCTCAAATAAACCAAACCAAACCGCACTGTCATTAGCGTGGTATAGATCTTCTTTGGAAAGATATCTCACCTGTTTATCAAATTGAAAATCTTAGCATGTTGTATTTTTTTAAACAAAATAAGATAAATATCCTATAATGTGGCTTTAAAAGGTGCAGACTACCTCGGGTGAAACGATTATGACAAACAAATTGATGGTACACAGCCTACAGCCCTGAAAAAGCCACATAATGCGAAAGCTGTGAAGTGGTTTTTGAGTGGAAGATTGTCCCGAGGGCGCCTATTTAACATGAATGTGGCTTGACTTCCAGATCAATGTACTCCAGTCCAGAATCACCGAGCAGCAGAAGTTGTGAGTAACTGTTAATGAGGAGTGTGGGCCTCGGTTGTTGCTGTGTACTTTGTTGCCGTCTGTGTGTTGAAGAGCCTCGGACAGTGGAGCAGGAATAGTCCCAAACAGGTGAAACGAGTAGTCTGCCATGGGGTCATTTGATCCAGCAAGAGATGTCCCGAAGGTCAGGTATCGTTTTTGCTCCGTCTAGTCAGTGATGCTTTAATGATGCTGCGTCTGGAAGACGAGAGGTGAGTCTCATTCTTTGGGTGAACATATTTCTCCCAACTGAGCTCTCAGCTCTGTGCTTAAAAGTGCCTCTTTTTTTTTTTTAGACCTTAATCGGATACAAAAATATGTAAGTATGTCATATGTCATGAAAAATGTCACAGCAGGGCTTTGAGCCAGAACCATCAAAACGAGTAAATAAGAGGTAAAAGCCGATTAATGTGGGCGGAGCCGTCACGAAAAAGTCATTGTAAAGTAAGCCAAAAAAACAGTCTTTAAAATTCTTTGTATAGGAAGTCATGAAAACGTTATAGTATAGAATGTTGAAAAGTCATTAAATTAGGGAGGCATATACTATGTTGGAAAGTAATGAGAAATGGTATAGTATGTTGAAAAAAGTCAGTATAGTCTGTTGAAATAAGACAAATCATGCATTATTTGATGACTTTTTTCATAGTGTATTGGTTTCTTACACTGCTTAATTTTTTAAATGTATTTTTTATTTTTTTTAAAATCATTTGCCATGTGATCCGAACCAGCCATTTCAAGAAAGTCTTAAAGTTATGCACGTCGACATTTGAACAAGGCAGAAAGCAAGATGTCTGTGTTTAATCAGCTGTAAAAAGTTAACACGTGTGGTGGAACGGTTCAGGAGGAGAGCGGGCGTAACGGTAAGGCTGCCGCTGAGGACACTCGTGTGCACGCTTAACCTTCCCTCAGAGCATGCTGCCTGGTGTTTGAAACAGTTTCACGGCTTTTGTTCAACAAACATCCATATTCTTCAAAGGTACACTTTTTGGTGTTTATAAAGGAAGTCAAGGTCCTTAGATTTCAATGTATTTTTTTTTTACCTGATTTGCCATCACTTTGTCTTAATAAAACTGTAAAATTCAATAATTTAGATGCGAGTTGTGTGGAGAACCAAAATGAAGACGATATACAATAGTAAATGTTACAAATGTTTGATTCCACAGCGCCAAAGGAAGAGGCAAGGCCAAGGGCAGGAGATAGAAGCAAACATCAGCAGGAGCTCTCCAAGCAAACGTCTGAAATGAGTAGTAGTTTGGACTTGGATAACATTAATGTATGCTAAACAATAAAAAAAGTTGTGTAGAGCCTGTTTCAGTGGATTAAGTTTGAAACGAATGGATATTTTTCTTCTTTCTACCAATCGCTACACGTCGGATAAAAAGTAAATGAATCCAAAACATTCAACTGGCATTAAAATACTTTTATTTATTCTTCTGGCAACCATACACAACCACAGAGCACAATGAATTCCACATATAGGCAGCGATATGTAAACATAATTAAACAACTTAGTGCTTGACGTTTTCCGTACATTTAATGATACATTAATAAATAAAACTTCTCACGCGATAGAGTGTCCGAATAATAGACTTTCTATACAGTACAGTGACAACGGTGCAAAAAATAAAGTGATTAAGTATGTACACAACAGGCAAGATAACTAACATTTGCTGCAACTCGTGTATTTACAGTTAACCAATCTCTCTGTATTGTTGCTCTATATAACTTCTGAGGTTTTTATAGTTTGACACATGACAGCTACTCCTAAATGAAACGGGAGGCGACAAATACTTTAGATTTTTGTATAACTTGGAGCCCAAACATTAGTGCTTTGTGGAGCTGCCAAGATGTCATCAAAACTTTCATTTCCACCTCACACAAAAGTCCATTTCCCCACTGGTTAACCGCAGTCTGTCAAAAATGTAAAGTAGTTTGCTTTTGGCTGCACTCTCCGTTCCTCCAGGAGCCATGGGTGGCCACCGCAGTTTCTAAAATTCTCCTCTTTTGAGGCAGTGCATTTCCATGTAGTCTATACAACACCAAGTATTTTAAATAAACAATTAACTTACATTTCTTCCAGGTAGCTTCTTAGCTAATATGATACCCACTTTGAGCAGGAATCAGAACAGTGCATTTTCTCGTTCGCAAATCCAAACTTCATGTTCCGACATGAATGCATGGCGCGTCGGTCCTTTCGGCATGAGGCAGGAAGCGATCAGGCTCAGCTCCCGTTGTTGAGTTTTCACCACATATGCGTTTCCCTGATCTCAGCGATCACCTGGCTAGCTTTTTGCAAAGCCTGTGGACAAAATAAAGATGTACTGCTTCACAATGCAACCACACGTTTCACTTTACATCCATGCCTGTCCAAAATGTCATCGCTTCATCATTTTTATCCTATTAAATATTTTGTGAGAAATGTTATAATTAGCATACGAAAGATACGGTCCGAAAAATGTGTCTTCCGAGGCAACAGTGACCTTGGACCGGAGGATGAACTGGCTTTGGTCGTCAAAAGTGGACATTTGTGCCAAATTTGGAGAAATTAGCTCGAGGCGACAAGTCCACAGTGACTTTAACCTTCAACATTAAATCAGGTCATCCTTGAGGCCCGGTGGACATTTGTAGAAATTCGCAGAGGCGGACAACAAAGAAATTACTGATGAAGAATCCTCAATTAATCATGGCGAACTAGACACTACAAGGTGGGAATCTGTTACCTGCAGCATGTCGGCGGCCTCCATGCGCCGCTGGGCCATGTCCTCCGATTCAGTCAGCAGATTGTTGAGGAGGCCAGATTTATACAGCTGGCCAACAAGCTCGCTCTGGAGGCTGTCCTTCACATGGTTGACCAGGAAGTGCATCACTGCCTTCGGCACACTGCGAGGGAGAGAGGAAACAGAGCGAACAGATGGTTGAGAACAAGGAGGCAAGATGGCCGGGTGATTGTGTTGTCCCCTCGATGGAGGGGCTCGAGCTTGACGCACCAGGTGGCCGTGCCTGTAGAATTATCGAGCGGTTGAAAAGTTATGAATTGAATCCAATAAATGTATACCTATCAAAATTAGTCAAATCTCCCTAATTCACTTTATTACATTATTATGTCAGCCATGGTTGTTGACAGTAATTGTCCTAAGTATTTATTATGGTGGAGAAAGACTTAGTTACACCCACATTGTGAATGAGGATGAATACACATTTGGTACATTGAGTATCTACAGCAGCCGGAGGGTTTATGCGATATTGGCTCAACAAAACCTGCAGGTGATGTTTGATGACGTCGTCTTACAAACTCCTCTTCAAAAGCCACAGAGAAATAAGCTTTATACGACTTTGGCTATGCCAGCATTACTTGTTAGTCAATTCATTGTTGGTTTTGCGCAAATACAACATATTGACATTGACCAGGTTTCTCCTTTTAAGAGGAGCTAGCCGGCTCACCTGTCCTGGATGTTCTTGCGAACGATGAGGAAGTAAGACTTGATGAGGCGCTCGATGACCTCACAGTCCCGCTGCTCACGTGATGACAACTTCCTGGCAACCGGCACAGGCTTAGAGGGAGAAGAGAGATGACGTTATTATCAAATTGTTCACTGCAAAAATACTGTGATCTTCTTAATGGGGCATGCTGATAGCATGATTAGTTACCACATCGAGCAGGTTAACAGCTCCTCTGAATGGGCTTCCAGGTCCAGAGCCAGGGCCTTCCTCTCCCTTCTTCAGCATCCCCCTCCAGTTCCCCGTGCCTTCCTGCTCCCCCTGGGGCCCTGCTGCCGGGGCCTGACGGGCCAGGAACACAAGAAATATGAAAGGAAATAGTCATCACACCACCCAGGCCAACAAATGATAACAACACCTTCTCTTGTCATTGGGGTTCACAGGGGAAAGATGGTTACGGTACATAGCGTTATAACCTTCACTGGTTTATATGGAACACTGCAAACGCAAGTCAAACAGGCACGGACACAAACATTTATCAAAACTTGGAGCTAAACATACAAAATTGAGCACAGTACAGCCACTGACAATTAAATGCAAGAAAGGAAATGAATGCACAAGTTAAAGAGAAAGAAACAATAGACATATTTTTTATAATTACTGAAATTCAACAGTGCTTTGAGCTAAATCCTAACATCACAATGACAAGTCTAAATTGATCATGTAAAGCAGGTATAATGTTAAACCTACTTAATCTTAGTTTAGCTAATTAGCATTAAACACAAAGCATTGCTGACTAATTTAAAATGTGAAAGATGGAGGAGAAAAGTTAATGGTGGCGCTAGAGGGAAAGTCAGAGGATCACCAAAGCAGAAAGGGTTTGTCCTCTGGGGACCATGAATGTTTACACAACATTTCATGGCCATCCATTCACGTTAGAGCTATTTCTGTCTGGACAAAAGTGATGGAGCAACCAACTGACCGGCTAATCGGCATCTCTAGAGCAATGCCGCCAGCAGGTCTGTGAGTGCATATTTTTAGGACAATTACAAAACAGGCGATGATGCACAGTAGAGGAACGTCCACTATCGCATAATTCCTATAAACTACCCACTACAACAAAAACAAGGCAATCTAAGTCTAAGAGGTTGGAAAAGGAAACGGGGAGAGAAAAGGCATTTTCTGTGAGACAGGCGGACCGACTTTGGGGGCACAGAGTCTGCAGGAAACACAACGGTTGTTAGAGCAAATCCACACAGGCTGAGGAGGAGCAAAACAAGAGCATGGCACCAACAGACAAGGATCAGAGTGCATGCCAGCAGCCCATGCTCATCCACCCATCCACCCATCCATCCATCCATCCATCCATCCACCCATGCCCCACCAGCCCCGCACCGAGCCAGCGAGCTGCGGATGTGCCCACCTTGGCACCGTCCATGTCTGCTCCAGACGCAGAAGGCTCGCCAGAAACCCCAGTTGGGCCAGCCGGGCCTCTGCCAACAGACTAACAGGAATATGAGAGCAGGAATGGAGAGAGAGAGAGAAAAAAAGAAAAAAGCACTGAGAAGAAATGTGGAAAGACAGCGAAAGTCATTTGAGGGGAGGAGAGGAGACTTTCTGAGAGGAGATGTGGGATAAAATTCCTCAACGGAAACTATCCGAGGCATTCGCTTCACAGACCCTCATGCTGTCGCGCTATGAACGATTAACACCGCACAAGTCCTCTTTATGTACGACTGGGGACTCTGCAGACTGCAACCAGACATTAGAACACATGGGCTACTGAATTACATTTTAAAACAAGGTTGTTTCTTTTACCTTGTCCCTGGGCACTGCGGCGGGCAGCTCTCTCATTCGGTTCCTCCTTTGCTCCTCCAAATACACAAGGACACATGCTGGTGAAAATAATGCTTCTTATCCTGCCTGAGTTCAGCCAACTATTATGCTCATTAAACATAAATGTTATCATGTCACAGTGGAAATTATTTTCTGGGTGTATTATATACAAATCCCACCGGCGATTTTTCAACGGACTAATGACTCCATAAATAACAATAATGCAATTTAAAGAAAGATGACATTCCTGTGGAAACAAAAGCAGTGTAATCATTTAAAACGTATAGGAACCTAAATACCCAATTGTGAACTTTAATACTTAATAAAAAATGTATAGCATTGAAATATTAACTATTTGAATGTATGCGGTTTAGTTTCTCCATTTTTTCTTTTTTTCTTCCAGAAGGTAAATTATTTGAAAAAAGCTAAAATTCAATTGGTTGATTTCTGATGAGGCTACAAAGGACAATTCATTAATCAAACATCTGGGCTATGAATACATTACATTACATTCTGTCAGTCAAATGATCCAATTTAAATGGAATATATTTCACTGCCATAATATCAGCTGTGTTTCAATTTCAATATTAGTTTAGCATTTCATAATCAGGTATTCAGCTGCTTTTTAGATTCAATATATTATAGCTTTGATTTGCTTTCATACATTCTGATTAAACAGCATTTCATAATTATTAAATACCTAAAAATATGAATCTATATAATCTCCGTCTGACAAGTGAACAATGCTAGGTTTGCGCCTCCTCTCTTTATTCTGCCAGAAAAAGTTCTGTATTTCATGATATTTTGTTAAGAGTACCTCTATATTGTTATTCATGACCCCACAGGCATCTGCAAAGTCTGGATGTTTGGTGTTGATGTAGGCCAGCTCTATTGCAACCAAGTTATGCACCTGTGACAAGAAAAAAAGACAACTTTAGTTCCCAAACAAATATTGTGATTCAGGTTCTCATTAAACTCTGCACCCTGAAAGATAATGACTGCAGGCAATGGAAGCACAAATGCAAAAGAAAACGAGACAAACGTGTTCGTACCATTTCATTGGTGATCGGCAGTCTCTTCCTCAAGAGGGAGGTGACCACTTCCACAATGGCCTCATGCAGCTTAGGGAATCTCTGCAGCTCCTGCAGGACAAAACATTTTGAATAGGAATGTGTGTGTGTGTGTGTGTGTTTGTGAGTGTGTGTGTGCACACGAAAGATCAATACATGTGAAGATGAGAGCCGAGCTGTTTACCTGTGTGCTGTAGTTGCTGCAGTGCTGGATGATCCTCTGCATCTCCTCGTGGACCAGCTCCACGCAGCGCAAACTGGGCTCCTCGAGGCGTTTCACCTGCTTCTTCACCAACAGCTCGAAGGAAATCTCGGGCACAAACAGGGACGGACGCGGGCCCTGATGCAGGGAAATGGGGGGGGGGGGAGCTGCAGGTTAGCAATTATTACCCAGAGTTCTGTTTTAAGAGGGCAACAAAAGCAGGGGAATAGACTGCATCTCACAAAAAAAGCAAAGCCGTGTCTCAATAGCTCACTGAAGCAACGATGACAGGAGAACCTTCAGTGTCCCTAACAATGTCATATTTATGGAATAATGCAGCAGCACTCACTGTTGCGTTCCTTATGGCTGTGAGGATGTCTATGGTGCTGAGTCCTCCCAGAGGATCCACAGACTCCAATGTTCTGCCAAAAGTCTCGTGGAATATGTAACAAATTCTGGCTCCACCACACCTGAAAAATAGCAACGGGGGGATATTAGCTGCGATGTGAACCCCGTGGCCTACGCTCCCGCCCGCTGCTCCTCCACGGAGGCTATGCGTGCCTCAAATTACAAGTTGTATCATATCAAATGATGAAACCAATGCAGTCGTTCCCTGCGCTGGACCAACAGCGCCCCCCTGTGGCTGAGCAGGGAGAGGCAGCAGGTACTCACAGCTCTGCAGTCTCAATGTATTTGGCCGTGCCCTCTATGGTGTTGCAGTATTCTGAGGCGAACTTGGTGATGAGCTGGAGCAAGGTGGCACTTTGGTCTTCCACGGGTTCACCGTAGCTGCTGAGCAGGGACTGGTACTGCGCTGCCAGCACGTTGATCCGTGTCTTCAGATCAGGGAGGCAGTCTCTGATGTGATGCATCAGCAGCCTGACATTATGGAAGTAAAGGGCAGAGGGTTCTGTTGTTATGCAGATATGAATTGTGAGTTGTAAAGCTGAAAATCTGTTGTCTAAATTAAAGATAATTTCTCCGATGGATGTTATTAATGAACTAGATATCTGTGTCGCATTGTATTTTTTGTACACTCCCCGTCTTGGAAAAATGATAAATGATACATAAAGACAGGCTTTAGGTGTCTGATGCACAGGAAGAATACTACCTAGTAAAGGAAAATTAATTGAGCAACAATAAAAGCATTCTGCACACTAATAGGCTGCAGAACCTCTCACTCAATTGCATATTTATTTGCCTGAAAATGACAAACACAAAATTAAACCGCTAACTATTCTTGAACGCATTGCTGAACTCTTTTGAGTTTACTATCAAAAGGTCTGAGCTGGTCAAAGTAATAATGACACACATTAGCAGACGGACAAACATGGTGAAGATGTTTTTTTTTTACTTCTCTGTTTTGTATGCAACCATGGTGCGGGGACACAGGGATTGTAAAATGGTTTACACCGGCAGCAACATGAGCCTTTCATGTGTAGTTCAAGTTTACCTGTTGAGGGTTCTGGCCAGGTATTTGGTTCCGTTTCTGTTGGCAAGAGATGGATATTTCTTCTGCAGGAAAGCATGTTCGTCTCGAACGGCATCGCTCACAGACTTCTTATTGTTGATGTCCAGCTGGCTCCTAAACGTTTAAATACAATACACCATCAATTAGTCATGGGCACTCAGGGAGATTGTAAATACATGTGATATAGAAGATCTTGAATCCATCAATATCTCATATCTTATGCAGCCTAATAAACTGCATGTCATGATACTGTATCTGCTTTTGTACGTAAAATAGTTATTGATGACTGAACTGAAGGATGATGGATTTAAGGCTGACAGTTTTGATCTGATTGAATAATGTTAAAACATCCCACAATGTATTCCTTTATCACTGTAATCACAAACAATATATATTGATACACCAGCATTAAATATGTATGATAGTACACTCATCTGTTGTACAATCATTGAGCCTCTTGTCTCCATCAGTACACACTTATCTCTATTATGAGTGATGGTTATGTATAATATATTCCACAACAGTAAGCGTAGTCCAGACCTGTTGACTACTCCAATGAGGCCTAGTTTGACAGGAATGACTCTGCCCATCAGCACGTCCATAGCATCAGTGCCGGCGTCCATCAGGTCCAGCTTGGTGACCACAGCCAGTGTCCTCCTGCCTAAGGAGTCACATTATTTAAAAAAGTTAATTATCTCTACAATAGGTACCAATGCGGAGCTTTTATTCATCATCTTTTTACCATTTACTGTTTCAGTCACAAGCTACATTTACCTTAAAAGAAAGAAAATAATGATAATGTTTTTGGGTAACGTCCTCCCTTCAGTTTTGTTTCTTACCGTCGGGGTCGACCTCCCGGGCCACCTTGAGCGCCTCCGAGGTGGCCATGTCCGTGTTGGCCGCGCTGACAGCCAGGATGATGCAGTTGGGGTTAGAGATGTGCTTCAGGATTAGATCCTTTATCTGAAGCTCGATGTCGTTAGGTTGATCACCCACGGGCACCTAAAGGTGGCAATACCGATTCAAAAGAGGAAGACAGTCAATCTCAATTTAATTTATCAGAAACTACAGCAGGGGGGATTTCTCAAATTAACACATGTCCAACCGCAGGGGTCGAACTAATGAGGCTGGAATCAAAGCCTGCATACACTTGGGCTTTGACAGCACGTGGTCCAAAAATCAGCTATAATTTCCCTGCAGTCTACAAATAATAAACACGCAAAAGCAGAGACCAGACAGGGAAATTAACACCAGTGACTCCGACATCGTGTTTTTATTCAACATTTTTACCTTTAAAAAAAAAGAAAAAAAAGGAAATGTTGTATTTATAACAAATTTCCCCAGGGGCATGAGATGATCAAAGCCTTGGGGAGAAGGCAGTAGGAAGTACAGCGTGCGTTACCTTCGTGATTCCGGGCAGATCCACCAGCGTGAGGTTGACAACGTTTGGAGAAAATATCTTCAGATGAATGGGATCGTCGCTGATCCCCTGCAGAGAGACGAGAAAAGAAAATCGACGTGTACTGAATAGAATAGCTCAGCGGTGCTTCACAGAACATGTTATAATGGCTGTCAGTTCGGATGATGACAATATTAGAGGGGTTATCTGAACTCTCACGGTGCCGTTTTTGACACCGCTGGGTGTCTGCCATGGCCCCGTTTGCACCGCTCGCGTAGCTACGTTAGAGTCGAGCCACAGAGCCGATCATCCGGTTCTCTGAAAAATAAATACCCAGCAATGTTTGGAAAAACCCAGAATTGCTGAACAAGATTTACGACTGTTCTGAGGTATTTCCAGAATCATTTTCTAAACATCTGGCTGAAAAGAAGTCTGCCTGCTGCACAATTAAAACGATTTATTAAATCGCTTCCCCGAGCTCTGTTTCCTTTCCAGGTAGCCATCAGCTCCATCTCCGTTTGGATTGGGATAAGAAGTTGCAACTGGAGAAACTGGTTAATTATGGTTCATCATGCGGAGGACAGAATAGTTTCTGATGCGATGCAGATGGTTTGAAGAGCTTTGAGGAGTCTGTAATTACCTTAAGTGTTGAACAAGCTTTTGGGTTTTTCAAAAGATTCCCATGCATTTATTTTTTCCAGAGAAATGGATGCTGAGCTGTGTGACTCAAATGAAAAACTAATAATAACTTCATAGTAATCATAACTTCATCAATATAGCACATCGTTCAAATTAAGTTGCAAAGTGCTTTACAATAAAACCTTGATAGAAATATCAAGATCCAGAATGTAAGATATAAACAAGATATAACCATTTAAATAGTTATAATAATATACCACCAGAAAGAAAAGGCCAGGAGATGAAAGCGAGACTTAAAGGAAGGTAAAACAGTTCCCAATGTAAAACCGTAACTCTGCTAAGCTACTCAGATCACCCACAGAATGTAAATAACCCAAAGTTTTACAAAGCTACATGGAAGCAAGTCTTTCTTATATATGCTTTCTGGAAGCACCACCAAACCCTCTGGGCCCAGGCAGCCTGAAGCTACATGCCAAAAAAGATGTGGGTGTGATTTCCCACTGTGGTCTCAAATTTGATAAACACACTCTGTATGAGCTCTGCTGTGAAACACAGTTTCTCCTCAGCTCAGGGCAGTCTCCAAAGTTAACTCACACCCTCAGATTTTTTTAAAACAAGTTATGTTTGCTTTCATCTCATTGCGTCTGGTTTACTGTAAATCTCTGTACAATTTATGTGCCAGTCACTAATCCTTGGTTCGCCTGCAGCAAGCCCAGAACATGCACCTAGTTTTCTAAAGAAAGAAGGAATACATTTCTCATGCACCAATCACCCATCCTTTGCTGCCACAGTAGTTAGAAGTAGTTTGGACTAAAAGAGTTGTTTGTCTATATATGTAGCTTTGATTATGTTCTTATTATTTGAGACCTTTGAATTACTTCCACCCCGATAATCACGTAGTCATCATCAAACCAAATCCTTCCGTCCATCCAACGCATCTTTGTTTAGTCAGGACGGCCCTACTACTACAGAGACTGTTTATCATCTGAAACATCATTAGGTCCTTGGCTATCATATGTATTATGTTCAATGTTTTGTCTTGAACACGATCCCGTTTTTTTTGCTTAACATCTCTAAATTATAAAAGGCAAGGCAAGGCAATGTATAGCACATTTCAACAACAAGGCGATTCAAAGTGCTTCACATAAAACCATTAAAAGCATCAAAACATAATGCAGATTTAAAAACAATTATAAGTGAACTGAATTCACTACTAGACACGCTTTATGAGGATAGTATGCATCACAGTTTTGTTTCCCACCAGCAGCACTGCCTGTGGTTGAAACAAAACATTTTAAGTTCCTCATTTAAAAGTAGAGATGAAAACCCCTTCATCCGGGACTCACCTTATTATTCCCAGATATTCGCTCCGTTTCATTTTCTATTTCTTGCCTGATTTCTTCAAAATCTGTAAAGATCTGCAAAAAAATAAAAACAACAATCAAGAACATAAAGACAAGCAAAGGTCAAGAGTATTTATTGAATATCTGGTTTCACAAAATTCATACCTGATTTTTTGTATGCAGAAACTTGCCCCAATCTTCACCATCTTTGCCTGAGAAACATAATAAAAACATTCTAGGTTACAGTTGTGGCATCGCCTTCTCAAAAGGAGGAAAACACATAAGTTCATTCTTACAACCTCAAAGTGAACAAACAAAGCTAAGCTAGCACGGCTAACTTAAGGACCGACGCCTGGCGACAGTCACTCAACTGGTGAGTAAAGCAGCTGGAATCACAGATGTGGCTTCGAGGAAGAGGGGGAGCAGAACTTAGAGGCTAATCCATGTGATTGAATGTGAAGATATGTGTACAATGCACCTTGGTGAAAGCAAAGAGCTTTTTCCCTCCCTGGAATCTGCAAATGATTAGAAACACAGCAACAGAGGTAGAACTTCAAAATAGATGACCCTATGTGTGTTTATTAGCCTTTACTAAATTATTTATATGCACGAATCCAGCACAACATACAAATGATTGATGCAAAATGCGAAAAAGACAGCTGTGGACTAATTCGTCAAGTCATTAGTCTGAAGCCCTGCTGAGATTAGAGGGAATTTGATCCTTACCACCGTCATCGTTTTTCCTCGCAGCTCCAGGATCTACATGGACCAGTTGGAGGATGAGAGGTCGCCTGGTTACGACACCGGTCCCACGGGGCAGCAGGTCCCTGCCCACCAGGCTCTCCAGCACTGAGCTCTTACCACTGCTCTGGAGACACGAGACACAGATAAAGATATGATTTAGACTTTCACTCTCTGACTTAACACACCATGGGACATGGGACCATATTGGGTCAGGGCTCTAGCCAACACAGCAGAGTATTTTCTTCCAGCAGTGGGTTGGTTTTGTGTCTGGATGAAGCTCTTAAAATAGCACTGTTGGAAGATGATCAAAATAGATTTCGCTGCCACTGCCAGTGCAGACATAGCAAATGAAATGTGCAGCAGTCGAACACAATTTGCATGTTTGTTTCTTTTAATAACAGAGCTGCTTGGTGTTTGCTGAGGCCTCTGTGAAGCCTCTATACATGTTGGCTTCTGCTCAGCATGTTGCTGCATGTCTTCTCATAAGGCTGTCTCTAACTGTGCATACATTACTATAGAGCACGGTTATCTAGCTAGCTTGGCAGCCACTAAATCACAAAGTGCACACATCCGGTGCATCTTACCTGAGTCCCCACCACTGCTATCTGCGGCAGGTGGATGATATCCGCTCCCACTGTGTTGAAAACATCCTGCAGCTTGTTTATCACGGGGATAAGAGCCTCCATATTTGCGTTTTGTGAATAAAATGATAAAACCTAACGTTAGCTATCTTCGTGGTGGAGCCAAAGTCATTCAATGTCCCACCGATGCCACCATTGCAACAACACCCACTGGATGGACGCGATATGTAGTTTGCTGTTGGGAGTTGTAGTTCTCTAATTGGGAACCGCTCATAGACTGTGTATAAGAAGGCGGAGGAAAGGACTACAGTACTTGTTCTCCCAAGATGACGCGATAGTCAATATTTCTTCGCGCATGCGTATTGTTGTTGACGCGCTAGCTTCGTTAGCCAAGTAGATTGGTTGATTTCCTCCCTCCAACCCATAACTGCCTGGCTTTGAGTCAGTAGATTAGTCTGCTGTTACCAACCCTTCGTTACTCCACCATGCTTCAGTTCCTGGTGAGTTTCATTGACGTCCTCGTGCATGACATGGTCTAGGTTTGCTAAGAGATGCTGATAGACGAGCTAACGTTAACCTGTTAGCATACATTGCTGTCATAACTCTTCACGGTGATACACTTTTATTTGGACATCTCTACTTGGACGTTTGCAAATATACCTTTTAAAGTATGGGTCACCAATGCCGCAGCGAACAGTTAAACATGCCACATAATAAAAGTGTTCAAGTTAACGTTGACATGTAGCTTAGTTAGCTAACTGTTACTTTATCAGTCAGGCAGACATGTTGGCCTTAAATGACAGTTGTTGTTTCTCCTCCAGGCTGGCTTTACCTTGGGGAATGTCGTGGGGATGTACCTGGCTCAGAACTACGATGCAAGTTTGTTTTATCTACAATTGTTTAAAATGTTTATTCAACGAGTTTGAAGTTATCTGCTTATCATACATTGACCCATATCTTGGACGCCCTCCGCCGGTCAAATGTAGTGCGTGCAGACCTCTCAGACTGATGCTGCAGGAGTTCAATACAGTGAACATCCATTGCCAATTTATTTAACAAAAATATATAATAACAAACATTTTAAAAGTTGAATCAATGCCTCAACTAATTTCGACCAGTACCTTCATGCATGTATTGGATTGCATTAGTTTGAGCAAGGTGTACCTAATAAACTGGTGACTGTATAATTGTATTGATTGTCCTGCTTCTTTTTTTTTGTTTTTACTTTCTAGGTTCCCAACATAGCCAAGAAAATTGACGCCTTTAAGAAAGATGTGGAGGCCAAGAAGAAGCCCCCAGAGTGAGCAGAGCGAGACCATGACGCAAGAACAGATGCACTCTGTAAAGAAACTATTTATTTTACAGGGACATGGGACAATGAGTGTACATTTGATAACATTACTGAGAATATTAAAAGTGCCTGGAACCATATTTGTTTCTTCCCTTAGTTTTATAGGCAGGTTCTCATGTGGCCTATTTTTATAAGATACATTGTGCAAAGATTCAAGGAATATAACAAGTGGCTAATGGATCACTTTAGCTCCAGTATCATGGCACTGTTTGACTGCTGTTTTTAACTTGCACATTAGAATCAGATTCTCAACATTAGGTGAACATTAATAGAGCTTCTCTGTTGTCTTCCACAAAGTTTAAAGGTGTCCTTCACAAGTTTCACGTCTATCAATAACGGCCAACTTTTGTAAAAACTCTGGATCTTTCAGCTTACAATAAAGTTGCTGTGTATCCATTTTAAAGTCTCTGCGTCATGAATGAAGGTTAGGCGTCATCAGCACAATTTAGCTTTCCTGTATGGACTTGTGGAAGAAAAACAGAACATCTACGTTGCTGCATTGCACTGGTTCCAAAAGTCAGAGCTCTGTATACTTGCAGTCACTACAAATGGGTCCACCAGGTGGCGCCATTTACATATAGCTATCAGTTTAACTGAAAATGAGAAAACATTTACTTTGATTTGGCAAAAAACAAATTCACTTTTTCTTCTGTTTTGTTCCCTTCTTTTTCTTATTTGAATTTGGCCACCCAAAGCCTCTAAACTTCAGACAGTCCGCTGCATTGTGAGAAATATAGTAGAGGTTCTCCATGGCTGCTGGGCTGAGGAGGTCCACTTCAGTTCTGGTGGATTTGGCACTAGAGGACGTCTTTTGGGGTATTTTTGGACTCCGAGTCTTCTTGGTGGGTCTAGAACTGTGGGACCTTGATTTCCTCGATTTTGTGGGCTTTTAAAGAAAATAGAAAAGAGGTCAACTACATTCAGGTTTGGCTGCTACTTTACTGACAAGTTTGGATAGCCCCAATAGTCTAATGTTACATATTTTACCATGGTGAAAGATGTCAATGTCACTTCCAATAGGATGAAATTATATATCCATCTGGGAAATTAGATGCGTACACAGAAGAATGCTATAATTAACAGATCAGTTTTTCTTTAACGACTAGTTAAAACTCTCAAAACTGCTTTGGTGCTTAAAATTGCCCCAAATTAAAAATATATATGCATATCTTACCAGTTCAGGACTTGGCACTGTAGTAAGTGGTAAACGAAATGGCTTCAACGGGGACAGTGATACCCCATTTGTTTACGTCCTGTTGTCGTAGAGACAGATCAGACTCATGAATGAAGGGGTTGGCCTCACAGTAAACTCTTTTGTTGCGTCCAAGACATAGTTAGGCTTCACATAAAACACTAAGCTAAACAAGAGAGTGCAAAATACCTTATAGTTCAAATAAAATCCAACAGCCTGCTAGTTTTACTTTTTTATTTTTAGTGCAGTGGAATTCCTCACTTGTTAAGACAATAAGCTTTCAAATTCTTTGGAAATTGTCACCAAAGTCTCCTAATTTAAAAAGCCCTTGCATTCACAATGTGAAAGCGTAGTTTTGACATCACGGTAACATTTAAATACATTCAGTGAATGTAAAACAGGCCAATACCATGCAGAAGAAGCTCTTGGATCTCTCAATCATGCAATACAAATAAATATTCACAAGTATGCAGCCACTGTCAGTATAAGAAATCCAATATGGACCCAAGAAACTTCTCAGTTGTGAGCGAGACACAACCCAAAATAAAAATGCACTATAAACAAATGATGACATAAAATTCAACTACCAAATGTGTGCCAATTTACTAAAACGACAGTTGTAGTATGGCATCAATACTCCTTATCTGTTGTTGCATTTAAACATCAAATTAAGGGTTTTATTCCAGCAAGAACAATGATGGAGGTTTATGGATTACCTGCATAGACACAGTTTTGTCTTTTGAAGGCAGAATTTTCTTTAAAAAGCCTCCAATGCAGAAACAGCACAATATTTTTGTTTTAGTGGTGGTGGCTGCAGTACGTCAACCAGAGGACATCACACTAAGTACAGGATCTGCCCTGCCGATCGGTCTGTAATGGAACAATACACATTTTAACCAGTTGCAGGGTAGTTGACGCCGACAACCCTGATCATTGGAGTAATTTATCAAAACTGTGGCAGTGATGCAGGAGCAGACAGACATTTTTACTGCAGAGCTCAATGCATTTAAGCCCTTGAGGATGACAAAAAAGGGTTGAAAAGGGCCGTTAAGTAGCAGAGCTACTGTGTGGAGACGAGTTGGACTATCATGTGGATGATGCGGGAACCGCGGGGGCAGCTGCACAGGTCAATGCTCGGGTTCCTGATTTTATCTTCCAGCAGCTGGTCCAACTCCCAGCGCAGCTCCTTCACCAGCTCAGCCACCTAGATGACAAGCACACATATTTAGCACCAATATCTGAAACAACATGGCTAACAGCGCCAACATCTGAACACAAAACATTATTTGGCATGTAGGGCAGACTATACGATCTCTGACCTGATGAGAGGCGGCAGCAAATCGGATCCATCCATCGTCGAGGGAGATGATGAACTCTCCCTTGTGCAGCTCCATGTGGACCTGCCCGCCTCCAAATAGCACCAGCGGGTAGACGGACACCATGCTGCAGTCCCTGATGAAGATGCGGCTCGTCTTCACCTTCTCGTGGTAAACCAGGTAGGGGCTGTTGTAGTGGCGAACCTGGAGCACAAAGACAAGTCTCAAGGGGCTTGTACTTCAAAATAGATGTTGGATACAAGGCCACATCTCTTTGTCTTTTCTCACCGAGTAGTTGACAGACGACGGGTGCACATGGACGCAGCCATCATCCTTGGTCACGAAACGGAGCTCGTTGGCTTTGGGCTGCATCTTCATCGCCCCTTTGCTTGTCATCTTGTAACTCCCTTGAGGAGATCGTACCTAGAACCAAAAAGGACCAAACGCAGGTGTGTGAAGGCAAGTCAAGGCATGGGACAGTTTTATACTTATAACACTGGCTTGAGTTTCTTATTCTGATGAGAGATAATGAATATACACCTGGACCACGTTGGGATAGAGGGCAGCACAAAGCATGGCGGACATCAGCCGGATGTTGTCCGAGTTCAAGTTTGCCTGAAAAGGAAAGGACATTCATCATCAGATTCTCTTTAAGACTAAAGGTGACATTTCTCAGTATCTGTGTGCTTAAAAGCAGACTGAAATAAGTACAATGTTTAGAATTGTAAGTAACATGTGCAGCTTATACAATTGAAATTAATGTCAACTGATATGGGCATTGGAACAACCAAAAAAACACTTCCAGCACTACAATGCGGTCGTTTGTGTGTGTGTGTGTGTGTGTGTGTGTGTGTGTGTGTGTGTGTGTTACCTCGGGGCCGGTGGCCTCGAAAACACCATCGGTGCCTTTAGAGGACTTGCGCTCTATAACCCTGGCCCTCAGTCCCTCCTTGATGAATCCAATGTCAGACAGCAGTTCGGCAAACTGCCTCTTCAGACTGGCAATCTCCTGCACAGGTCACAACAGATGTGTTTTAGGAAATGTATGACAGCACAGTTGTTGAAGACAATGAAGTAGAGGCTTCAGACAGCACTGCCTCACCTGTAAGACTCGTCCAGACAGGAAGTTCTCCCTGCAGTAAAGGAAGCCAGCCTGGTGGCCATTCTTTGCCGCACAGCACCATCCCTGCAAGAGAGGGATAATCCATCACATCATTTCTACATAACATTTAAAAACAGCATTTTGCATGTTTCTTGCACGAAGAGAAGTCCAGTCTTTACCTTGTATGCCTGTAACAAAGCCAGATGGTCACTACTGGCCAAGGCAAAGGCCTGTTTCTTCTCATTGGCTTCTTCCCGCTTATCCCATGGAGACACCTGGAAAACAGACAGAGGACCAATATAGAAAGCATTTCTATAGAAGACGGCACTTTTTGATTTATAATAAATCATTGTGTGGGTTCTTCTGTTAAAAATAAACTAAATAAATAAATAAAGCAGCATTGTGATGCCAAGGAGTGACACATATGGTCTCTTAACAAATGGTCATTCTTACAAATGGTGATTTGAAGGCCAGACTGGCTGCGATGGTGAGTGCTGGGTCGAGACAGCGAAAGATGGCACCGAACAGCATGAGTTTCCCGATGCGCACGTCAACGGGCAGGCAGGCCAGGTGGTAGCCCAGCGGGGTCAGCTTCTCATCTGCAGTTAGAGCGCCAAGGTCCTGCAGGCGCTGCTTGGCCGCATCCAAGCTTTCCATCGTTGGGGGCTCGATGAGCCGAGAGAAGACCGACTCCAGCATCCGCTCAGCAAACAGGTCCAGGATCTTGATTCTGTCGGAGAGAGAGGGAAATGGTGACTACTAGATGGGGAGATATTGTATTGCATATCTTTAAATTTGACATGGTGCTACAGATAAGACCTGTCTTGGCCATTTTCCTCATAAGTCCCAGTAGCCATGTCATACATAAAGCTCTATGGTTTGCATTTACAAAGACAAAAAAAATCTGATGAATCTACCGGAGGCAGAGCTGCTCTAGAGGAACTCTCTGGATCTCAGGCAGCTGTTGCTCAGACAGCTGGTGCTGGAAGCAGTGGCTGGTGAAGAGGTGAAAGCAGATCCCAGAGGCTACACGACCTGCTCGGCCCCTCCTCTGCAGAGCGTTGGCCCGAGAAACCCACGTGTCCTCCAGGCTCTCCATGCTTTTAGTTGCATCGTACCTGAAATTATAAATCAAGAGGAAATGTACATTTGAAAATAAGTCGTGCAATTCCACGTCGCATCAAATACATGCACAGATTTTAAAACTACTGTATGATTGGTATCGTGTGTGGAAACAAAAATATGGTACAATTCACAACGATTATTCTCGAAAATGCACTAATTTATAAAAGAATATATAATTTATAGTTCCCAAGAATCAACTCGAGGTTACCTTTTCTCCTTCATCTTGCCGGAGTCGATGACGTATACAACGTCGTCGATGGTTACCGAGGTCTCTGCAATGTTGGTGGAGATGATGATCTTTGTGACACCTTCCGGGGGGCGGCTGAAAACCGCCTGCTGCTCCTCATTGGACAAGGTTGAATGGAGTGGGTACACCGCACACCTAACGATGGGAAAGCACATCCAGAAGTTAGTGTTTGACTAGGAGAGCGTTTATCCTCTTGACAATACATTTTTAAAAGTTTCATACAACAGTACATTTTGTACAATACTACATTAACTAATGTCTGTTATGGATGGAATTTAAAAAAAAGTTATAGGAGAGACTTTCTACCTGTAATGACATAGCATTATTTCTGGTAAAAAAATTATTAAAAAAGAGACTATAAAAACACAAATGTAAAATCATGTCCCCAGAAAAAGAGAAAAAATAAACTACCTTCATTCATTCTACACCCTCTTGAACACAAACAATAACAGCAACTAAAGTTAAGCGTCTTTGAGTATTTAGAAAAGCACTATATGAAATTAAAGTATTATTATTCAAGTTGCCGAATGTGGACGACTTAACACACAGACCTGGTTGCGCCCCTGTTGTTGAACATTCTGTTGGACATGAGCTGCTCGTAGAGCATCTTGATCTCAGCCAGGCCCGGCAAAAACACGAGTACAGCGCCTGCATACGGAAACAAAAAGTCAACTCTGAAACGTCCAGTCTTGAATTCATCTCGACTACTGTAATTATTCATGGTTGATTCTTACCTTGAGGGTAGTTGTGTTTTCCATCTACAATCCACTCCAGCACGCTCTCCACCAGATCCATGTTGATCTTGTCCAGATCCATTGCAGCAATAGTCTTCAGCACAGACTTCTTGGTGTCTGCAGAAACAGCAAAACAATGTAACATTCGTGCATTAAAAAGCCGCAACAGATTATTTGGATAAGACCAAGGAGGTACAGTATAAGAGCCCACGAAACAGACCTTTGTATCTGATGGTGAGATCCTGCAGGCTGAGCTGCTGGTCTGGAATGGAGTCTTTGACAGAGTCCTTCTGACAGAAAGACATGTAGTTCCACATGTCATCACCCAAGTCATCCACCGTGTCCCTGGGATTTCCTTTGTTTCCTCGTCCACCTGTGGAAGACGAATTCTGTTTCCCCGAGCGCATATAAGGGCTGCCATCCTCGATGACGTAGCTGGGAAAATAAATAAAACGGAATAGAGTATTAGGACAACAAAACGTTAACTACATATGTACACATTTATTAAGACACATCTTTTTAAATATTTGTTGGATTGCATTACTTACCGAGTTTTAGCGATGGCATCTTCAAGAAAAAACTGGTCCACGGGAAAAGTACGACCTGAAACGAGAGAAATTCACTTAGGAGAAAAAAAACTGTCTATGGAATGAGGCATCCGAGTTGAATAGGTCATGTCTAAAACAGATACCACAAGTGGCTAATTACCTGGTATGTGGACAGTGGGACAGTTGTAAAAATACTCGGAGAAGAGGTTGGCATTGAGCGTGGCACTCATTAGAATGATCTTCATGTCCGGCCTCTGCAATATCAGGTCTTTTAACACCAACAGCAGGAAGTCACTGGCCAAGAGAAGAGGAAATAGAGACGGAGGGTGAAGCCCGTTACAAAGAAGTAAATATGTTCCTGTTTGAGAAGGAAATGTCGGAGATTGACTAAAAGACAAAGACTATTTGGTGACCGCTCAAAGTACAATGAGAGCAAGTGTTTGATATATATTCTGCCGTTTTCTTGATTTTATGATTTGTACCTTACTGACTGAAGCTTTTACAATATTGTCTCCGTTACACTCGCGTCACGAAAGCATCGTGAATTAAAAATGTAATGCACACTTTCTGTACCATCTGTGAGTGGTCCGTGTAATCTCACCTCTCCTCCGTTCGCTCGTGCACCTCATCCACAATGACGTGTGTGATTCCTTTGAGGTCTGCCTCGCTCTCCAGTCTCCTCAGTAGCACGCCCGTGGTGCAGTACAGCAGTCTGGTGGCAGACGACTGACGGAAGACAGTCATAAAGAGAGGTAGAAGTCATTATTTTAGAAAATAAAGCTTGCCTACGTATACTTAGGTCAGTGGCTAATGCTGATGGCTAACACCCGGCACACATGTACATGTCAGATGGGCCCGTACCCTAACACTTTCCAGGCGGATCTGGTAGCCCACTGAGTTGCCGAGATTCTCCGCACGCTCCTGTGCCACTCTCTGGGCCACAGAGATGGCTGAGATGCGGCGAGGCTGAGTGCAGATGATGTTGACCACCTCGTCCGCTGGTCCACCCAATGAGGCGTCCAGAATGAACTGAGGGATCTGAGTGGTCTTACCACACCTGCAAAGAAGCAACAGAAACCAAACATTAAACAGAATCATATGTGTTGCAGAGAGGTTATGAATCTTTATATCTTCCAGATATTTGCTCCATATAAAAATGTATATACCCTTCTGGGATCCTTATTAATTTTTTTATAATGTATTTTTACATATTCTTTATTGGTATGGAAATGAGAAAAGGGCAAGAAAAGACTGACATATTGTCATATTAAGAATATTGACATTAATTTATTCTTGTTTTATTTGTCTTTCTTGAGTAGCATGAAGGGACTACAACTGTAATTTGTTGTGTAACCCTGTGTGGTACAAAAACTACATTTTCACCTTGATCAAACGTGGATTCACACATTTGATAATCACATAGTAGGAAAGTACTGAGGTGCAGATTGTAGCACAACAGTCAAGGTTAAAAAAAAATGAAGCCAATTAAAATTTCCCATTACATCCTTGCGTGGCCCCAAATCACATTTGTAGAAATAGCATTTCACCATTTTAAATCTTAACGAATGCACTCAATGCCACTCTGTGGGACCCACCCAGTCATGCCGCTGATAACCAACACCTGGCACTGGTCCAACAGGTCGAGGATGTTTTCCTTTTCATTCCAAGCCGGCAGTTTCCTCCTCTGCTCCAACATGGACCTGAAACGTCCGGATGACTGGGTGGACAGAAGGATGAAAGAGCAGCAATCCATTAAAATACATCACACATCGTGATGGAAAAGATGTGAATTATTATACACAATGTAAAGATCAGCCTTATTTCACCTGTTTCTTCTTGAACTCTCGACACAGCTTGCCATTTTCTTTCAGTAGGTTGTCAATCTTCAGGTTGTGCCTATTCCCCAACTTCTTCCTCAGATTGACATAACTCTCACTCTCGACTGGAACATCCTCGTTATCGTCATCCTCGTCTTCGTCCCTCTCATCCAGCTCCTCTGCCTCTCTGGTCTCTTTCACTTTAAAGACAGAGGTAGGATTTTAACTCACAATGTTGAGCTCTATTTGGTGAAAATAGGGAGGATAAATAATATTGTGTTGACTCACGATCTATTGGTCTCCGGTTGGCAGGTGGAGCCGCCCTTCTGTTGCTGGCATGATTACCATTATTGGTACTACTACTTCTGCTTTCTTCAGAAGCAATGCTCCTCGCAATCGTACTCTTTGGCACGGGAAGAGTCGGTGGCGGAGGAAGCACCACAACAGGCGGTGGCGTGCTGTATTTGTGATGACCGACGGCCAGCAGTTCCTTCATGGCCGCTTCATCCTCACATATAGTGATCAGAGTGTAAACGACAGGCTCGCTGCTCTTCGCGGCGGCCAACGCTTCTTTGAACAATCTTTCAGTCACACTGAGCCTCCCAGGAGCCTTGAAAGACTCGTCGGTGGTGCTGAAGGCAACTATTGGTGCCTGGAATGGGTAACGGTTCCCTTTGGGGAATCGGACCTCTAGCTCATACTCGGGAGGAGAGTAGCTGCTGAAGCCAGGCTGGCTCGGGCCATCCAGGTCTGGGGAACCAGCCCCAGATCTCCTTTTAGTGGGGAGCTGGTGCTTAAACTTGCACTTGTCCCCAAACCGGCAGCCTTGCCCTTTCAAGAAGAATCGGCAGACATCTCGGATGCTAACGGCTCCACCTCGACTCTCAACTTGCCGACCATTCTTGGCAGCGATGTCCGAGAGGAACGAGAGGTCCAGGGTCACTGTCCAGACTGAATTGGCAATGCGCTCACTGAAGCGCTCACCATAGATGGCAGCTAGAGCCAGAGCTTCCTCCTGCCTCTGGCTCAGACACTCATCCATGGGCACCGCTTCAAGGCCATCAGGGGAAACTGATTTCTGACCATAGCGCTCACTGAAGATCTGGCAGAGGAGCTGTTCCAAAGTGGCCCCGAATCCCCCTCCATTAGACTCTAATGCCTTTTTACCTCGTTCCCTGTCAAAGCCATACCTATATATGAGTCAAGATGAGAAAAAAATGGTTAGGAGACAAGGGAAACATTCACCAACCTACATTGTTTAGGTTCCTGACAGACTAGCAGCAAAAACACTGGCTTAAGAGGAAATGCAGGCTAATTTCCCACATCACAATAAATGAAGCACCTGCAGAGTTTTCCTATGGCAAATAAGGAGATGACAGGTTCAGGGGTGGGCCGTTCATCATCAGACTCCGTCTCATATGCTGGGCTCTCTGCCTTCTCTACAGGCTCATCATTAGTGGCCCAAAACTGGCCTTCGTCACGGGGATCCAACTCATCAAATTCTTCCTCGTACTCTTCTTCCCCTGAATACTCGGAACCGGATTCACTGAGGCAGAGAGGATGATATGAGTTCATGTCAACGTGCAATGGAAGAACTAGTTTCTTTATAACAGAAAAAAGTGGCGTGCCACATTTGATGTATATTTCGTAGAATGTACTTACTCATATGGCTCATCAAATCCCTGTCTCTGCAGATTCCGCAGAAGCTCCTTGAGTTGCTCTTGGTTCTCATTAGTCATGAAGAGCCTCTGCAAGGGCATGGTGCTCATCTCCGGCTTGATGCTGTCAGTTGTCATTGGGCTTGGGCTTGGTCGTGTCCTCGCCAGGGACCTTGGGAGAGCATTGCCGCTGCTGCCGCCGCTTTTCCCATTGCCTCTGCCGTCCCTGTCTCGATCTCTGATTCCTCTTCCTCGACCTGCATCCCTGCCACCACCACGGCCACTACCACCACCACCACCACGGCCACCCCGACCACTGCCACCCCGACCACTGCTACCCCGACCACTGCTACCTCGTCCTCTCCCAGGTCTGGAGGCAAAGCCCGGTAAACAATGAGAGTGAGGGAAGGTGTGAGGGAGAGAGGAGGGCAGACGAGATGAGGGGATAAGAGATAATTAGCAGGAAATGGGTACACTGTACCGTACTTAAAACCTTGTATTTAATTCCTTCACAATAAATGAATACCTGCTAGGACGAGGGGGTCCAAATTCAAGGCTGAAATCATCACCGTCATCCCAACCACCAGCTACTCCTTTCTTACTTCCACCGCCACCGCCTCCACCTCCACTACCTCTTGGCTTGGCTGACCTTCCCCCTCCTCTGTTTGGCTTTCCGCCTCTTCTCCTTGTACTCATTTTTCTTTGAAAAACATACACAAATGGTCTCTCAGACAATATCTTTTTAAGTATCACCACCAACAAATGGATTGCCTAAACAAACAAAAAAACACAGTTGTCATTCCACAGCATACTCACCTCCAATTAGTATCCCTTCATCATAGCAGCAATCAATCTGTGGCGAGAGACATCAAATGCACAGTTTTAAATAAAACCTTCTCAGTCCTGGGAATGTACAAGAATCCTGGATAGACCAGAGAGCGAAACCAGGCGGGCAGACAGCTACTGTACATCCATCGCAGAGCAGTGGCGCACGTCGCTGTGGGGCGGCTCGTTGTGGCACATTCATTTCAACTGTGAGCAATGGATGTGGCTGACACACAATGACACACACACAGCGCTGCTGGCTACACTTATGCAATCAAACGAGGCATGCAGACTAACAACCCAACAAGGACGATGGCCTTAAAACCCCGCGCCCGGCTGACTCACAGTGTGTTTTGTGAGAGTCACAAGATGTAGTTCGCCGGTGTGAGCAATAAACGTGGCGTCGTGTCGGCACACCGGTTTGTAAAGTTGGTCAAGCTTCAGCTAGCTAACAAGCTAGCCGGCTAGCCGGCTCACTCCTCACTTTTGAGTTAACAGACGAACAGGAAGAAGCTTCTTCACAAGCCAAGCCGAGAGGTTTGAATTACCACGAAAACCATACACGTGTGGGAAGATATCACAGGCGAGAAAGTAGAAAAGTACTTGAAACAAAGAGCGTAACTTGCATTAGTATGGACAGACCTGAGGCAGCAGTTCCGAACACCGGCAAACTGCGTGTCTTTCATTGGTCGAAACGAAGTTCCTCTTCCGGTGTTCGGTAACGTTTTTAGGATTATAGCGCTTGTTATGTTCGATATATTTTTTTTACATATATATTATTTTAAGCATCTGTAGGTTTTTTGACTTTATATGGCGACATATACTGAGCTAAATTATGTTTGTATAAAAAAAAAATCCCTTTTGTCTTTTAGGTTAGTTGGGTCTGCGCCAAATATTGTAACCATGGAAACTGCAGTTTGCGTCGAGCCTACAGCACGTTGAGCTGTGGACGCAGGCCGGGACAGTTTCTTCATTGCTTTTTGAGGGTGATTCAGTGAAAGATTATAGTTGTTTTCAACATTTTTTAATCGAGTTGTTTGACTTTTCACGGCCCATAAAGTGGCCGCTACACCGCGTGTCCTGTCAGTTCTGACAACCATCTGACAGCTGGAGGAAGCCGTCACGGATGTCTGGTAGGGTGTGATTGTGACTTTTTAACACCGCACACACAACACATTGTGTCTTTTCTATCTGCTGTATAACACCGCATCATTTTTGTAACACTGTAATACTCATAGACTAAATATGCACGTTTTCAAATGTGCAAATATTTCTTATTAATCTGACAGATAATGTGGTAAATGTGAGTATTTGTTTATAGGGGAAGGGCCTATAAAGGTGTCCTACATTTTCCCAAATGGGGACAGATATGGTGAGTAATCCCTAGCATTACACTTTTACATCACATAACTGCATCTGAGTCAACTTCCTATATGTTCTCGACAGAGGGGGAGTGCAGCAGGTCTGCATCAGGGGTGCTGGAGAGGAGCGGTGCTGGTAAACACACGTCAGCGGGTGGCATCATATACACTGGAGAGTGGCTTGAAGACCAAGTGTGTATTTAATACTCCTGATGTATGTTAGACTGTATGGTTGCATTTGTGTGGTTAGTCATACATGCATGTTCTCTGTCAAGCAGATGCAGGGCCTTGGGGTCTTGCAGCATCCCTCTGGAGCGCGCTATGAAGGAGATTTCAAAGACAACATGTACCACGGCACGGGAACGTATACCTTCCCAGACGGCTCCACTTACAAAGGTCACTTTCACGACAACAGGTAAAAGGCAATCCATGTTTGGCACTTACTGTGTGATTCCTTTAACGTTTTCTGAAAAGAGCCATGTCTTTTAGGAGTTTCCAAATTATTATACTGTAGTGTGGTGGTCTAATTCAGTGGTTCTCAAAATCAGTGATGTACCCTCTGTGAAATAATGCGAAATCAGTGCATAATTTTTGGTTAAAAAAAAAAATGTAATACAGCGCTGTGCCATAAGTGTCTGATTTAACAGAATATATACAATTATCTTCATGAACTTACACTTATATATTTTGGAATATCTAACTATTTTTAAAGGATTTTTTGAATGGATGGTCATTTTTATATATGTTTTAAATCTCACGTACACCCAGAGGTACACGTACTGCCATTTGAGAACTACTGGTCTAATTGATATGCAGGGGTTCAGGGTTTATTCTCTTTTATAACCAGAATAAAGCAGCTAGGCTCCAGTTATACATTCCCAAAGCAATTAGTGGTTTAGTGCATCTTAATATGACTGATGTCTCTCTCTTACAGTGTTTTATACATCAGCACTTGAACCCTATCATTCCACATATTTCCATTTCCTTGCCATTCATGTAAATGTAAGATTTGAATGTCCTATCTGGTGTGTTTTAGGTTGGAGGGAGACGGGGCGTTCACTGACACACAGGGACTGGTTTGGAGGGGGGAGTTCCTCGGCAAAGCAGCGCTGGGCCTGAAAATGCAGCACACTTACGCAAAACAAGCGTAATTGTACTAAAACACTGTATATATTGCATAGAAAATGTAACTATCTAATCTAAAAGTGTGTATGCGTTCAGCCTGTCTTTATAGATGTGATAAATATATTCACTTAACACTAACAGCGTTTCTGTCAACATCCAACATTCACACACCATGTATTTCTGTGTATTGGTGTGTAAATAAATATCAAAAGCAATCATTGAGTCATGTCTCTTGCCCGGAGTCACTCTGCCGCTGAAGCTGCTGCTTTACTGGTCGCGATGCTCCCACACAGCAAGCGTCTCTTTGTCTAAGCTTCCTTTCACTCAGAAGATGTCACAATGGGGTTATTTTTCTAGACCTTTTCACACCGCTTTCATGCTGCTGCGACAGAAATAGTACAGTACACGCTACACAAGGAATACTAGTGGCAAGTTTATGCAGTTATTACATTATTGCACACTCTTCATTATTTGTTAAGACTTGAATTTTGACAAACCTGTAATTCCATCTTTGAAATATAAGCATTATTTCCCGTACAAATAGAAAATTAACTCTGTATACCCATTTCTCCGTGGCTATCTTGACTCCATCAGGGTGGAGGATGAATACAGGGCAGTTTTACATCAATACAGCAGCAGCCAGTCACAAAGGGGGATATGCTCGCGTCCCCATCCACAACAGCTGTACCGAAACTGTTGGAACATTGGCCCGAGGAAATGTGTGATGTGATGCGAGTCTGTGGTCAGTTTGACCTTCAAAGTCGGTGTGTGTGTGTGTGTGTGTGTGTGTGTGTGTGTAAGGAACCAGCTCTCAAGCCTCTGTAATCATGCACGACTCCCTTAGCTAATGAACGATGACTTTACAAACAATCACAACTGTTCAACATTGTTTAATAAGCAACTCTGGTATTGTACTTTGTCATTGCATTGAATAATGCCTATATGGATCTGTAATTGCACATACCCCTGAACAACTGCAGTATTGAGTATTCATTTAGACTATTCAGATATGGAAATGTAACAAAAACACACATATATATATATATATATAATATATCGTAGTAACACCTATACATTGCTAAACAATTCTGGTATAATACTGTACCAAATACAAGAAAACAGCTATTTTTATTGATTGTACAATTTCCATAAAAATGTTGTATTGCAAACCTTCAGCTGTGATTTGAATGAATAACCTAACATGTGATCACAAAGGCAACACCGATGAAATAAAAACAGAAAATGGCACTCAAATTTGGCACAAGATACAAAAAAATACATCTGAACTAGAAATGTCGCCGACGTAAATACAAACTCACGATGAGTTATTGTGTCGAGTGAAAATGTACAGCCTAAGCAGTAAATGTTTAGTGCTTGAGGTGTTATTTTCGGATAGGAATGCGATGATAAATGTGTATTCATCACTGCAGGTAGTGAGCTAGATGATGGCAAGGAAGCTTTAAAACTTTTGCAATATATTTTCTCCATAAACCTGAGAATTTATAAAGTATAGAATATAATCTTTTTTTAACATTTTCACCTTCCTGAAGAAGACAAAAAACACCCATGTAATGCAGAACACTGACTTTGAGAAGGGAGAGGGATACACTTCTAATTGTGCTGGAAACATTAAGAGAAGCCATTCCAAAGACCATATTTAAAAGTCACCAGGGACCCAAAGCAAACAGCACATTTCCACAGAGAAGCACAAGACAGAGTGTCAAAAGTATTGTTCTCTGCCGAGCTAATAAACGACTGCTTTCGCCCCCTCGAGGCAAGTCGTTGACAATCTGAACAAAGCGAGGATGATATGAAAGAAAGGTAAACATGCTTTTTTTTGTTTTTTTGTGCTTGTTTGTGTGCTTCAGTTTCAGACATTTCCGGGAAAACAATCCAGAGCTCTCGACTCTGGAAAGCCCGCTTAGGTAGTTGGACGTGAAGGAACGGATAAGTTACAGTGAAGACGAATAAGAAAAACAGCACCATTTGTGTGACAGCTGTGTTCTTCCATGCAAGGGTGGCAAAGTTCCCTAATAAGGCCATCTCCGAGGGGCCCAGTGGCGTACGTATTGTGACGTTTGTCAGGCAGCTAGATAGAGTCGGAGTCAGCTGGTTGAAGCAGGGAGTCACAATTGTTAATTATCCTCATTGCTGAGGTTTAATTAGCCCAGGATGGTTCTAGAAAACCACTCAGAAGTGTCCGTCTTTCACAAGTGACAACTATGACTCAAACTTAACCGCCGCAGATTTATGCTTTATCACAACAGTTTTTAAACTGTATTTTAGATCTTAAAATAGAAAAGAACATCAAGGATGACGACTTAATTGCTGCTTTGGCAAACGCAGTCGGATTAACCGGCACAGCTCTGTGGAGGAGCAGTGTGCAGCCACCTCACTGAGCTTCCCTCCGGGACCATAACAGGACGTAGGTTTGATTTTTGGGCGTGAACAAATCCTGGATGACATCGGCGCTTACAGATTTGGTTCTGTGATTTCTGGATTCAAAGTTCCTGGAGATATCTGGAATAGCAAGGACTCTATATAAATGGTACATTTTCTATTTTAAAAGAGAACAAATACAATACAGTTTCTTCCAAAGGATTCTTATTAGTTCTTACCCCAAACCATCCTCCACACGGATTATTATTTTCTTCTTTCGGCGCGCACACACACACACACACACACACACACACACACACACACACACACACACACACACACACACACACTTTTTACGTTCATAAACAAACCCTTACCCAACCCCACTTACTGCTGGTATATATTTTTGGTGACATATTATGTGAGCTCACTATGCCATTAGTGGAAATTGCTCCCATGTCTACATTTGGACTATCAAAATAACCCTGTGGTTTGCTTCCAAAAGGCCTTTTTTTTCTTTTTTAGAAAATACATAAGAAAAACTTTCAAACCCATCATCAACAAACTACAACCCAATACCTACAATAGGCTTTGTGTGAAAAAGAGAAACTGATTAGAAATCATGTAAATTTACAAAAAATAAAAATAAAAAATAGTTTAACCACATACATTGATACAAATAAATAGAAAAAAAATGTACCAAGGATTCAAAAAAGCACCAACATTTTAAAAAGGAGGACATATAAATTGACAAAGTGGTGAAGATAATATTTTTTTGGGGGGGGCAGTGTAAACAGTCTCCTGCTACAGCGGTTTCTTATCAACTGCTACCTCTGTTCTCGCCGCCTCCATGTGTGTTCACAGTAGTCTTAGGCACATGTTAGCATCTGTTTGTGCTGAGCTCAGAGTAGGCAGCTCCATTCGTTCGTCAGAGTTGCTCCATATTCCCCTCCATCTTCCATCTTCTCCCATCACGGGAAAGCCTGGCAGGTGGCTTCCCCGTCTCCAGCTTCCTTCTCCTCACCGACCCCCCATCACCGATGAGAAGTAGAACCCCAGTCCTCTTCCTCCTCCATAACTCACCCTGAAACCAAACCGGCCCCCCTCCCACCACACCGTCCCTCCATCATGGATTCTGCAGCAGCCCCTCCCACTGGATGGGCTGGGAGAAGACCTCTCTCTCCAGCCACATCTCGTAGCTGTAGTGGAAGTCCTCGGGCAGCTCCACGCGCTGGCCCAGCACGCTCTGCAGGCAGTTGTCCACGGGCACGAAGTCTCCGTTCTTGTTCTTGTCGTAGCGCCGGCTGTTGAACTTCTCGATGCTCTCCCGCAGGGCGCACTCCTCCGCCTGGAAGTCCCAGGGGCGTGCATCGATATCTGGGATGAGAGGAGGGGATACCTTCATTTAATACACATTTGAATTTTCACACTTAAGACTCTTCCCCTTAAATCTACTTAAAATAGATGTTTTTTAGTGACGACACATCACCAGTGCCTGTATTGATTATGGATCTTTTTTTTTCTCATTTACCTTCTATCTATCTTTCTCTCCAACACTCATGGTGACAGATCACTTGCTCTCCCGTGAGGGACGGTGACCCTGAAAAGTCCCCCTTTCTCTGTTACTGTGGCGACACAATTTAAGCTGTTGGCCAATGGCTGCTGGAGCATTGTATTCAACACACGCACAGTGCATACATACAGACGGGTACATATACACAGATGTACACATCTACCATGAAATGATGGATGTATTGACCTATATTAAATTACGTTTACAGTCATGTTTACAGAGCCGAGTGTAAACGTATTCTTTACACGGCCGTCTCTTTTCTATTGATCAGCAAAGTGTGAAGATAAAGGACGACTGCTGGGTATAATTATCTCTATGACTGTTTCTTTATGACGATCTGAGATGCAAACTGAGTTGTGGGTCCAGGAGAATGATAATATATATTTATTTATTTCGGCTGCATTTGATAATTTCTTAATGATATAATACTCTTACCATATAAATCATGAGTTAGAGATGCAACAAAGAAAAGCATCCTAACCGATGTACCGTTTCACAAAGGTAGAAACGGTTGATGGAAATAAAAAGATTACAACAGATAAAAAAAGAAAGAAGCTTTCTGTTCTCTGCTCTTTAAATTGTTAAGATAATGTAAAAAAAAAAAAAAACACTGTATTTTCTTTTTTGCTTTCCTTTGCTGTAGTCTCTTTTTTATTTTCTAGAAAACTTGATCTAGAAAACATACTATCAATCCTTTTATTGTTGTTTATTTTATTATTTTCCTTGGTTAGTTAATTAGTCATTGTTTAGATTGCGAACTCTTTGTATAATCAGTTATTGGCTGTATAAAATGTGAGAAAAAAAAAGGGATTCACAAAATTGAAGCATGTCATTTGTAATAAACTGTGTCCAGCCTGGCATTAAACTATTGACAACCATCATAGCTGAACTCAGAGTGAACAGTTTGATCGCTTCATGAATCCGGCTCCACAGACTGATATTTACCATTTCCGTAGGCCCAGTCGTCATTGAGCCTGTGGCGGACCTTCTGGTAGATGGCCGACATGGTCTTCATGTTGCTCTTCCTCCACTGGCGGCCCAGGTACTTGGTCTGGATCTTAAGCAGCTTGAGGACGTAGAGCTGCATCATGGCCTGCTTTACCTTCAGAGCTCTCTTTAGGATGGGGGCGGACTTAAACACCACCAGCATCTGAAAAAGGAATGAAATTGACTAGAGGAGCATGTTTGAGCGTGTGGCGGTCTGCAACCCTTCCCTGTGAAAATGTGCATGGACTGGATGCTCGGTCCATGCATTCTACTCAGACGCTGATGGGGACCCAGAGATGGTAGATCTAGTCATGTGTCCAGTTAACCAAAACATTCAGTTTCGTATTAGAAGCTTACATTTTTATTAATATTTTACTTTTTTTTGTTGCATTTTCAACAAAATAGAACAATCCTTGACATTCATATCAACATAATACAATAAAATCAATAGTAAATCATCAAAACAGTAATATTAGTATCAATATTTTAGCTTATAGCAAGGATAAATGCTTGAAGCTTACATTTTTGAAGGCAAAACATATGTAATTTTCTTGATATCACCACACGTTGTTTCACCCGTTGTAAAAACACAGTATATACACATCAGACTCATTAGGATGGGTACGTTTTACAGTAGAAAATCCCACCTTAAGAGGCTCCAGTATGGAGCTCTGCAGAATTACTCACCATTGTCCTGGAGTGCTTCCACTTGGTCAGCTTGTTTAATATTCTCAGCAGATTGATACAAGAGAACAGGTTTCTCCAACAGAACTGGTTGCTGTCTCCCGCTTCCTGAAAAGACACACACACACATGTCACGATGACACTTAGAAAGGCTTGACCTTCATGCAGTGAGCATCAATCAGGTGTTACGCTGACACTGTTTTCACTCACCAGGCTCTCAGCTGTGAGCTCAGGCATCTCATGGACCACACAGTGGGGGAAGTCCAGCACACATATGCTGCAATGAGAGCACAGACAAACCGATCACTTTCCAAATCCACCCGTCACTTTACATACCGGAACATCACTGGAATCTGTCCCGTTTCCTTGACTTTTACATCAACGCTCAGATAGGGTCAGAGTACGACATCAAAGTATGTGCACTCTTAGCTGATACAGTGCATAGTGCTTTTCTGCATATTGCACCTGAGCTAAAATGGCCTGACCTGGTCCTTACACCTGCTGCAAAAGCCTCCTGTCACCCAATATGTGGCTTCATGTTCATTTCCATTCTTTCACACCTGAATCTCCTGCCATTGCATTGCTACTGTGAGGCCATCTGTTCCACTTCCGGGACGTCTGCTGATTCATGCAAGATTGCAGTCATGTCCGTAATACTCGGTTAGCCGCCTCAACAGCAGGTTCCCAAACACAACCCTTGTGACTCCGCCAAGCACATTCTTAGAGGTACCATAATAGTACTTAAGTGGTAGCCATTTCCAGCATGACTCACTGGAAATGGAGACACAATTATACAATTTCCCCGCATCTGTTGCACCAAACCAAGCGTGTCTGTTGTTATACAGCAAAACGAGACGTGCAGTGATTTCTGTGACTGTACAGAGGAGGAGACAAGGATCCTACCTGTTTTTGGCACTGATATAGGACATGATGTTCTGATTGAAGAACTTGAGGATGAGTGGGATACAGTTAGCAAACACCAGGTGCTGGGAGACAATCTCGAACTGCAGGAAAAGAAGAGTGGAATAATTAGTTTGACACTCTGGAAAAAAGCAACAACTAAAGATTCAACTCTTCTTCAGGTCTGATGATGATGTTGATGGAAAAATCCATAACTCAAAAAATAAAAAACAGGATTTATATTCTCATACAGCAGCTTTACAAAGACTTCACCTTATCCAAGAAGCTTTACTAAGATTCAAAGCAGGCGAGTCTGAGCCATAGTTCAGTATTTCATTGACTGCGGTTGTTTCACATGTGCTATGTTTCACCTTGTTTTCTGTATGTAATGTTTTTCATTCTTATGCAATAAATGTATCCTTAAAAGCAGTTTTTAATCATAGAGTGTTTGTGCAGGTGCCAAATAATGTACTAGACTAATCGATTAAACTTCCCACTGCAGCGGCAAACTGATGTGCCGCATGTAATACCGTTTTGCTGCAGCAGAGGGCGCTACCACTACAACTCTACAGAGCAGCCATTAAAAGAGTGTGAAGGAATGTCTTCCTAGTAACAGAAAAATATCCCGTCCTCGTCCCTGTTGTTCTGAACAGAAGAACAACTGATAAATAAAACAAGATATAAGTGCTTGAAATGGGTCCAAATCCTCTCTTTTTTTTAAGAGCAGATTTCAGACCAGATGCTTTCTTTCAATCTATTTTCTGTCTTCATTGAGAGGAAGAGGAATGGGTCTATCAGGCTGATGCAGGAGGTTGCGAGACGTGAGGAGGGGATGGAGGTCCAAAAGGTGGGGGGTGTAGAGGAGGATGAAAGGATGAAAGTAATGGCACGCTTGACTGGATAATCAGGTGGAGGGTATTGAAGGTAGCACGGGGGAGGTGCATGGATAATAGTGTATGATTGTGCTGGGGGAAGGCGACATGGAGAAGAATAATGTAAAAGGAGAGAATGATCATGTGAGGTGCCTGCAGGAGGGAGGACTGGAGGTGTGTGTGTGTGTGTGTGTGTGTGTGTGTGTGTGTGTGTGTGTGTGTGTGTGTGTAACCTGATAAATATGGTTGAGTTTGTAGTGTTTGAGGAGCAGCAGCAGCAGAGCAGAGATGGCCTTGACGATGATTTCCTTGTGACGGTTCACGTCAATTCCCAGCTTCATGCTCTGAAGGACTGTGATACTGGAGGACACACACACACACACGCACACACACACACAGTAAGGCCTTCAGGTCTCTAATGATAATACAGCTTTGTCTCAGTAAAAGAAAGACATGACTATGAGGAGACTGGCAGTTCTCTCTGCTTAGAAAACAAACAGATATTCTGATTAGGCATCTCAACAGGGAACAGCGCTCTGGTTGAGTGTCAGCTCGTCTAAAACTAGGACATACTGTAGACAATAAAAAAAATAACAGACAATTATCCTGATAATCTGTTATGTGCAGATCTAAATGATGGTGACATTTGACAACATACATGCATCTTTTATGTGTGGCTGTAGATGACAGCACCATGAGAAAAAGTGTGGTCAAACTGCAGCAGTCTTTAGTACTTACGGCATCTCCTCAGGCAGCACATCAGCCAAGATGTTGATGGAGTCCGTTTTGGCTTTGGAGGTTGGAGCTGCAGCCAGCAGCAGCTTCAGGAGGGCAATCTGACACACAATGCAGAGCTCGATATTGTGTTGAGGAAAAGGTCATATGTGCTCTGTGTGATCTAAGATTGCTGCCACGAATGCCTGATGAAGACTTTGTGTTCAAATAATTCTCTAGCTACAATATATGTGCATCAGTGCTGACAGGCTATTAATACTTTTTCCCCTCATTATTAATAATCATGTTTTCCTTTTGTTTCGAGAATCTGTACCAACAGCGATTATGTGGTTTAAGTGTTTCTACACAGCCAATGGGACATACATTTGGTAGTGAGATGGTGGGAATCCAGGGTCAAAAATGTTTAGAGGGATTGTGTAAAAGCTGATGGTGAGTGACCAGAATACATACAGAATACATACATCATGAGCCACTCACCACGTACTGGGAGAGGTTAGGAAGCATGCCCAGGTAAAGCATCTCTGTTGGTGTCTCCGCCACCTCCTCTTCGCCCTAAACAATGCACCATTTTTTTAATTAACATTCACAAAACACTCACATTCAGGACACAATAACAGCCGTGTTTCTACCTTGATTTAATATTCATCGTGTGGCTTTAAAAACATAAAAAACTGATTTACAGAGTTACGATTGGTCATAATTGTCACAGTGAAATGACTGACCAGACTCATTGGACATTGTTGCAGCTCGTCCTCCTGTTTGATCTGGACTTCAGCGATGGACACATATTTGTGCTGCAGAAGACGAGACCAGAGAGAGAAAGAGAGAAAGAGAGAGAGATAATTAACACTCCTAACACCACAGAGTGAGTGATTTAGTGAGATGCTACACGAGGCAGTGATTTCCCCACTCACCTGTTTCAGAGTCTTGACGCTCTCATGGATGGGTCTGGGCAAGCCCACCAGGGTATCTGTGTCACTGCAAAACAACACACAGTTACACCAGAGTGGGAGAAGACACAGTTTAAAATGTCTCAAATTAAATACCTACTTTCCCAGAGTGAACCCGATGAACTTGTTTCTGCTGGTCTCAAGGAAGTGCTCGATGTCTTTCTCCCTGCACACGCAAAAAAAGACAGGACGCGGTCAGATTTGGGATTCATTTTGAGAACACCTGCTGCCACACACACACACACGAACACGCAACCAAACAGACAGTTTTCACGGGAGCATTCACATGTGTGCGCACACCCACACAAACGCGCAGAAGAGCAACAGCAACGCATTAGCTTCCTGAAATCCCATCAGTCACACTGTGTGCCGCTGCTCTCCGTGAGCCTCCTACTAAATCAGCCCTGTATGTTGCAGCACTCTCGATCCAGAGACATAGCAAATGCACACACTTCATGATACGCTTCACTAATATACAGACAGAAAATAGGTTTTCTGATAACGAATGCATAATAAATGGGCGCTATAAAGCACTTGTGTCCTCCCTCAGAGGCATTATTCATGCACCCTGGGAAGACACCACACGCTACACTGTCAGGAATACACAGATGGAAGACATATTGCTAGTGCAAACTGTGAGATGACTTTATAATTTGGTTTTAACCTAACTCAAATTGTAGCACAGAATCAGGGTGTGAAGCTGACACCAGCTGCCAGCCAAATGGTGTGAAGCCGTGGCTGTGGGTGGGAGGCTTTTCTCTACTCTATGGTGGTCAAAATGGCAACTATAGAGGTTTTATTCAGTAGAATGGAGCCAAGTGTTTTTGAAGTAACAAAAAAATATGCCAGGGATCATTTTTAGCAGCTATAATAATGCGTATCGGTATGATTTAACGGTTTTACTTCAGCCGTTTATTAATGTGTGCAGGATCTGAGTTCACACCTCCTTTCTGTCTTGGAGTATTTTGTGTGGATATAATCAGTGTAATTTATCCTGAAGTAAGGCTTTAAGAGGGCAGTTTAAAGAACGTTGTTACATTTTTACTACTAATGGGTGTTTGTTTAGAAACCCAAAGTGCAGAAATTAAAACTGTTAATTAACCTGACTTTAGGGGCCCAGGGAAGGCCCTTGGGGAAGTTGACCCTTTCTGTGGGAGGTCTGAGGGGAGGCGGCGGAGGAGGGGGCTGGATGATGACATCGCGATCCAAGGGGTCCACCTCGCCCTCGATGCCGCTGTCTGTGTCCTCGGGGTCCTCCTCCTCGTCCCGGGCGTCGTCGTTCTTGAAAGGGTCCCGCTCGTTGTACGTGTCCAGGCTGTCCTGCTTGACAAGGGGCTGGGAGAGAGAGGACTGCTTATAACAAGTAAAATGACCTATAAACACATAAGATGAGTAATTAGCCCATCTCACATTTAACATGTGGTAAACTCCAGTTGTACAACTGCAAAACTGAGGAATGACCTAAATCCACCACCTAAACTTTACCTGACAGCGTATATAATACCTTTAACCCCATAACAAGCAGAATCATGCTGTGCAGCCAAACATTGTTCAAACACACTTCATTTCCAAAAATATATTTCCAAGAATGTATACTGTGCGATCACAAAAAAACCATCTAAAGATGAAAACTCTTCAAATTAAAAAGGCACTACTTTAATTTTAAGGTATACTGGTATATATGCATATATCCCAATTGCACTACTTTACATTATTCCTGCATATGAATACATACGTAGGAATAATGTAAAGTACACAGCAGGCACCATTTTTACTTCAGCTATAGTGGAGCAGATATTTATTGCCTCAGGTACCCTGATGCTTCTTAATGACAAAGCTGCTGACAGGCATTTCCGATATATCGGCTGTGAGCAGTCTAATAATAGCTTAATAAATAATAACACGTGAGCCACATTTATGGAATAGATCCAAATGTAGTGTTAAGGTCTTCAGCATAAATGCATCCTAAAGGACTGGTACACGTTGCGCCCAGCTGTTGAACCACTGATAGATACTATGACTGAATGCGCAGGTAGAAAATCCACGGCCCGCCACTGCCTTTTATTATACTTTTTTCCTTTTTCTTTTTTTTTTTAATGAATGGTTCGACATTTTGGAAAACATTCTTAATCTCTTTCAGAGAGTGAGATAAGAAAACAGATACCACTTGCATAGTTGTCCGTTAGATATGAAGCTACAGCCAGGATACCGTTAGCTTAGCTTAGCATAACCAGTTAGCCTGGCTCTGGCCAAAGGCAACCATCCCAAAAAAAAACGGCGAGCAACATTTCAGATTGAATTTACCACACATCTGCACTTCAAAAGATACAGGGACAAATGCAAGCAAAAGGCTAAGATTTATATTGGGCTCTTATCTACAAAAACAAACCCATTTAAACTCAAGTGCAACACACACATTCACACACAAACAACCACACAAGTGTCGCAGTTCAAACAATTTCTCCGATGAATGACTGTGGCAATAGTGCAAGCATCAGGCATGAGTCAGCGTTTTGGACATTAGTTGAGCCAGTGCAGTCGATGTATGGTGCACCAGTGATAGGACCGATGCTGGACTAAGTGAGTGAGTGTATGGTTGGGAGGAGGGAAAGAGGGAGGAAGAGGTGAAACCGTGTTGTGAGCCATTCTCTATGGAGAAGCCATTCTCTGGTATGTGGCAGGTAAAGCTACTGTAGTGGAGGTTCGATCAGGGTTAGGGGACAACCGCTTTCAATGACATCCATGTGAGAGGGAGGTCAACTGAGACCCAAATGCAGCACCTACAGAAGAGAAAGTATGGTCACGGCGATCTCAATTCACCTCCTCAATGAATGCATTTTAAGGACATTGGCCCCTAGTCCAGAGTCTACAGTACAAGGTGACAAACCTGGTAGCGATGTGATGAGAACTACAAGGGAGATGCTACTGCAGCAGATGTCTGAAGTGACTTTGTGGGACAGTGGATAGTGACCGCTTTACGCCAATGACAACAGCCAGCCCTGTTTCTCAAACCCCTCCCTCCCCCCAAACTGAGCAGGCCACAGTGGAGGAGGAGGAGGAGGAGGAAGAGGAGGAGGAGGAGTGAGGGACAGTATGAGGTGTTAGTGGATGTGTGGAAGGAGAGGAAAATGGTGGAGTAAGCATGAGAGAGAACAGAGAGCAGGAGGACAGGAGGAAGATGAAGAGCAGGATGATAAAAGCAAGGAAAAAGGCAACTCAATGGAAGTCGAAAACAGTTGGAACAATTAGGGGCTTAAGGGGGATGGAAGTAAGATGTTTTTAAAGTGTAAGGGAAAAGAAGGATATAGGCATGTAAGCATGGGAAATTAAAAGATTAGCATGAAAGGAGTAAAAACGGGGTTAAGGGAACAAGTGTAAACAAGTAAAGGGAAGAACAAAAACGAAATGTAAGAAAATATGCATTGATGATGACTGAATTAAAAAAGGTACTAAAGAAATAAAAACGGTTAGTCGCTTTCTTCTCGAGAGTTAGATGAGAAGATCGATACTAATGCTTTAAATACAGTGCAATTCTTGTAAAAATGTCATTGTGTGAAAAGGGTAAAACTTCGGACATGTTAAATATTGCTTCCTCAGCTTTTAGTGCAAAATGATATGATTGGATGAAGTTAAATGACAAGAGGGGGAGGAGAATAGAAAAAGAGAAAGAAGGGAGTGCAGAACGAAGAGGGAGAATTTGATGGCGGGGATGTGGGATATGAGTGCGAAAAATCCAGCTCAATGCAGAGAGAAAATGCAGAAGGAAAAGAGGGAATTTGTGGGTAAAGACCTGCTTCTTGGTAAAGGGACTGTCTCCTTCCAAGCTATCAACAAAGGCACTCTGTGGGAACACAAGGAAGAGGGGCAATGAGAGACCAGAGTGCAATTAGAGAGAGTCTGTCCAGTCAAAGCTCTAGAAACAGAGCCGCCCCGGCACCAATAGTATTTCTGGCACCTCTGACTTACGACAGAGACCCAGTGAGGTTGGCGCTGAGGAACTTTTGGAAAGACGGACCTGGGAAATTGTTAGAGGGTGAGTTAAAGAAGGAAGTATATGGGATAACTTCAGAAACAGATGAAGCAAACAATGGAGAAATTAGTCTTACATGTAAGTAGCATCAGTGTTGGGGTAACGAGTTACAAAGTAACGGATTACAGTAACGATATTACTATTATAGGTAACGAAATAAAGTAACACATTACACTCAAAATATTGGTAACTACACTACTTTACTAGACCTCAGTAACGCGCTTTCCTGTGTTACCCAAGACATTTTTACCAGTCCGAAAAGTTCTCTTTTAGTGGCGCGCGAGTCACACGACACTTCCTGCATGAACAACAAGCTGCTAGCTAGCGCTGCTGCTGCTACTGCCCGCGACCCCTCTGCCCAAGTCGGGTGTCGAGCCTGGTCCCGCTACCTTCGGTGGTTTTCGGGGAGCTTGCGGAAGTTAGCGGGGGGGAAGTGACGGAGCGCTAGCAGGAGCCCCAGCCGGCTACAGCGGGGAGCTAACGGGGACTCTGACCGAAGGTAGTAGCGGCTCGTAACCCGACGTTTACGGTAGATTGTTCATGCAGGAAGTGTCATGTGACTCGCGCGATTATTATTATTGGAAATTATATTAATTAATAATAATAAATTATTATTGAAAATGTATCTTTGCAGTTAATTTGGACATTTGCTTAAAAAAATGGAAAGTAAAGTAACTAGTAGTGAAGTTACTTTTCAAATGCAGTAACTAGTAAAGTAATCTAGTTACAATTTTCAGAAGTAACTAGTAACATGTAACTAGTTACTTTTTCTGAGTAACTACCCCAACACTAAGTAGCATATACATGTTATGTTAGTAATAAAGTTCAGTTATACTGTCGGGTTAAAGGTAGCAAACACACCCTTGTCTTCTGCAACACTGTCTCGCATATGATTTTCTTTTGGCTGCAAAAATACTGTAAAAAACACTACATTTTTTTACAACCGCACCCGCGGTTTTCAATGAATGCATATAAAAATGTTGCATTTAATGTCCCCTTAAACAAGTATGCGTATTGGAAGTGAATGCGTCACGTGTGTGTGTGTGTGTGTGTGTGTATGTGAGCAATCAATTATTGCGGACGGCGTAATGCATGACTTTAATAACAACCACTGCTGGAAAGTTCTGAATGGGTTCGGTGTGTTTGGGTCAGTACCCTGCGGCTGCGGCGGCCTCTCTTCTGCTGCTGCTGTTGCTCAATGAGCTCCATGGCGGAGGCCGGGGGCGAGGCCGCTCTCATGGCCCGGACCACCTTGATGCTGTCCTCGGGCAGCGGGGGCAGATTGAGGCGCTCTCGGCCTCGCACCTTCATCTCCTGGAGCTCCAGGAAACCCCCAACGGTGAACTGGAAGAGAAGGACGGAGAGGGAAACGCAGTGAGTCACAGGCCTGTGCGCAGTGAATTAAGTATGCAGGTGGATGCATCTTCACCAGGCCGCAGGTTAGTCTGGAAAAAACAGTCTCTAAATATTCTATGGATAGGATTTTAAATATTCAAAACAATACTGTATAATGACGTGTATTATGCGCCGGTGTTTGAGCGGTCATAATGTACTCACCAGTAACGTCTTCCAGAGCAGCAGGAGCACTTTCTTCATGGGGAAGTGCGGGGCGTTCATGCTGCAGAACTTGGTCACCATGGTGAAGAGGAGCAGGGCAAAGGGCTCGCCGTTGTACAGAGGGGAACCTGAGGGGTCAAAGGTCAAAGTCTGGGTTTTTGAGATTGGATATCGGAATAAATGAAAGCACCTGCTAAAACAGACTCTCCTGCGCTTTCGAGAAATGATGGCGATGAAGCAGGGTTCGTCTAAATCAAAGGATTATTTATTTATAAAAGTATAACCATCACAGCAACCGTTATATTTCAGCAGAAGTGCTCCTTATTTGTTAAACGCACACACACACACACATGCGCGCACACACACACACCTAGCTCATTCTTGAAGGTTTCTCTTGCTGCTCTCCACTCAGGTCGGTCATCCTCCGTTTGAACTCTAATGGTCTCCACCATCAAGTACATGATGCTGAGTAGGACTCTGCAAAGAAAAGACTGACACAATTCTCAACTTGACACAATGTGTGTGTGTGTGTGTGTGTGTTCATTTAACTGGTGCCTGGAACAATTATAATAGGCCTGAAAGGTCAACAAGTACAAGAGGCAATAATATGATTGCGGAGATGATGAGTAGCAATGAAAAGGGAAGTGCAAGAAGCAGAGGAGAATTGTCTGCAATCTGCTTATACATTTGAGAGGAAATAATTTTTACTCTCCGCCAGCATAATGCACCACCCATTCACAATTACCTGACGCAAGTCAGGCGGTGTTTTATCCATTAAACGCTTTGTTCGCTCAACAAAGCCTCACAGTTCAAAATAACTATAATGGTTTTCAATTTTGTGGATGCAATTAGGCGCAGATCCTCTCCTCAAGCCAGTAATTATTTCTAAGTGTTCAACTGGGAAATGCACAGACGGTGCGCTGCCGATGTGTGAACATACGAGTGTGTATATGTGGGTGTAGAGGGATGTTCAGCCTATTTTGTAAAAAAAGAAAGAAGCAGAAATAGAAAATGAATCTGAGGGGAAAAAGAATATAATTAAAAGTTGTGAATTAGGTCTGTGTGTGTGTGTGTGTGCGTGTGTGTGTGTGTGTGTGTGTGTGTGTGTGTGTGTGTGTGTGTGTGTGTGTGTGTGTGTGTGTGTGTGTGTGTGTGTGTGTGTGTGTGTGTGGCCAGATGACAGGAAAGAATGAAAAATACAATTTTCTTGAGAATTGGAAGACATTTTCCTTCCTGTGTGAGGTGAATGTGGAGTAGGCTGCGTTTCATGTGGCTGCATTACACACCTGAGCTCTGTGCTGTCTGCAAGAGAGATGGCCGGCTTCCTCACTGCACTGCTGCATGCCTGGTTGTTACTGCAGACACCAAAACACAAGTAAATATGTACATCATCTCAGTGGGTTATTTGAAAAAGAAGAGCCAGTCTTTGCGGAAACAAAAAACAATTTCCAAAAGCATGACGATAAGGTTACGGTATAATGATCCAGAGGTTTTTTTAAACACAGTCTCATTTTCTTTAATGCGATTTTCATGCTTTTTCTATAAGCAGCACCGTGTGTGTGTGTGTGTGTGTGTGCGTGTGTGTGTGTGTGTGTGTGTTTGCCTGATTGGCTCGCCTTACACTGCTTTGAATGTGCAGCATATTGATGGGCCATGATGCCTCAGAGTAGCTTATGTAACAACAAAGAAGTGTAGGATCCCAACTGAGGCCGACACCGGCAGCAACAAAAGCAGACTTGAAGGAGCCGCTGCCGCACCGCGTCAACGGAGAGTTTGAAGTGCGGCATCACAGGTGGGGTGTTTACTGTATCCCTGCGTTTCAGTCTCTCTCTCTTTTTCTCTCAGTGTCCGTCGATGTCTTTCGATCGGGGTTTCGAACCGATCAATAACATGACAACCATTAGGCCACCCTATGAAAGATGTCCGGATTTCAGGGTAAAGATTCTCATATAATGTCACTTGTACCTCATATTAACGTCCACTCCCTTCCTTTACTGCCAGCAGGCCATCACCCAAGGGGGCTATACGTTCATGAAAAGGCACCTGCAGGTCTGCGCTGTCTGTTTCTATGGCTCACTTGCCCTTCATGTCCCTTTCTTATACCCTCGCGTGTTGTAAATACATGAGCAGCAGCAAGTCTGTAATCTTATTTTATCAAGCAAATCCAAGGTGAAAGTGACATTGTAGCTGACGGTTTCATTTTGGGGAGTTTTCTTTTATGACTCGTGTGCCCAGCATATTGACCGCGTCCTACTCACTCTATCTCCATGCTGAGCAGCTCCAGCAGTGCCGTGAAGATGCCCATGTCGTAGAGCAGGAAGACATTGTGTCTGGACCAGTGGAGCACGTCCACCTCGGTGTCACACTCATCAAACACTCCTGGGGGAGGGAAAGAAAGGCGTGAGGAACTTTCAGAAGCTAACTTCTGTTAAAGTGAACAGCAAATAGAGCAGTAGTTTACAGCCATGACTGCTGCAGCTTGGAAAGCGGCATCGGGCCTACGCACCCTGAGCCAAGTAGAGGATGGCCCTGGCCACCTTCAGCCTCTTGTCTCTGTCCGTCACCTCCAGCGCGTCCAGCAGCCTCATCACATAGGACCTCTGCTCCTCCACCGTCAGCTCGATCCACCTCCTGCCTCGAGCTGCAGGAAGGACACGACAACAAAGTGGGCAACGCCATTTCATCGGTTTTTCCTCGGTCTCACACAGTTTTCAAATGTTTACCATTTTGCTAAAAATGGTAAACCACTCCAATAGTAGTAAAGTGTTATCATACCCATTAGGTTACTGTAGTATCATGCTTGTTAGCTTATTGTAGTTATCATACTCATTATCTTTTTTTAATCAGTCAGTCACTCGTTCTCATCTGGTTTTAATACATGATATAAGTCAGTCTGAATGTCCTGCAAAATTGGGGATTGACTGATTTCTTACTTCTGTCATGCTTCCATTTTTCTCTGTGTTTGTTCCCTTACTCTTTACTTCCTGCACGTCATGTCATACCGATCATTTTCCTAACCCCCTGCCCAAGTTTCATCAAATATTAATCAAGCTCAGATTGTTCGGGAAATCGGGTGGCTGCAAATAACCGACCTGTGACGCATGCTCGGCTGTAATCTCGCCTGTCGGATACTGTAAATATTTTGCACAGCAGAGCCCTCCTCGCAGACAGGGACTCAGTCACAGTGGATCAGCCCGTCACCTCCTCCGCAACGTCACCATGACGGAAGCGGCCCATCCTTAGTGACACTGCCCTCTTTGCTTCCCCACCGCCATCAATAAAATACGGCTGTAAGTACCTTTGAGTCAGCCTGAAGGATAAACTGTGACATCTAAAACAAAGACTCTGCCGTCCACAAACTAAAAGCTCTCGCAGTCAAACGCCACCTCCCTCGGCGTCGCAGCAGTATTGATGCTCACCCCTCACGCATAGAAACAACATTTATTTATTGGCCTCCCCACTTCCAACCTGCCTGCTGTTCTTGTTTGTTGAATGCCGTTTTTGAGCCTTACTGGTTTCAAGTGTTTGATGGCGTACGGCCAGTGAAAGCTGTTGTTCTAATTTGGGTAAAACTGTAACCTTGATCTGGATATTCACAGTAATCGTGCTGTTAAACTGTGTGTGGAAATATAGAGACTGACTGACTGACTGCTGCTTTGATGTGTCTGTCATTATGTTCCAATGCATCAGCTCTGCAAATAGCTGAACGCTTGTGACTGTTGAATATTACAGAGCAGTAATTACCGGAGTCAGTGTTGTCATGAGCAGAGACCGGTACGCAAAACTACTATTACTACAGAAAATGACAGTTTTTAAAGAAATGCACACCTTCTCTATTAAAAAGCCTTTTTTTTCTTTTCTTTTAACAGTGTTAGTCTTCTATTCTTTCATTACGTGGACAGTAATAGGCATTAAAGCAGCGGAACATCATCATGATCGGTGGAGCTCAGCGCGTCTGACTTCAGCACCGTCGCTAAAGAAATCTTCCTTTACTTCAGTAAAGAGCTTAAAATCAGACACACTGTGATAATCACAGTAATTCAGATGATTGGGAAGCCGTGATTGGTGGGGGGGAAAAAAAAACCTTGACGAGCAACACTGTCGGTGTCATATACACACAAAGAGCACGAGTCAAAGAGGAGAACCACCTGACATACATTGCTCACTGAACACACACACACACACACACACACACACACACACACACACACACACACACACACACTGATGAAAAGAGCATAATGCAAAGAGGCAGCTCTGTGCTCTATCTCTGTGAAACAGCAGCCGGAGAAGCTCTCATCTAATCCCGCTATTCATTACCGCTCAGCTTGGAGAGGAGGTGACAGATGAAGAGGATGAGGCTCGTCTCGCTCTTTTTCGCGACCAAATGGAAAGACGCCACAGTCACTAGAGACCCTCTTACTGTTTTCTCAGAGTGATATCTGTGGCATGTTGTGTGATGTCATCACCAAAAAACAACCGAATGCAAGATATGGTGAAGAGTTACAACAAATCATGGTTCTTTATTCTCTCTTTTTAAATGGAATACGTTACTTGGAATCAAACTTGATCTTTTCTACACAAGACAAGACAGCGTGATTAAGAATATCTAGAGAGCATAATCTCTGTTCAGACAGTACCTCGTGTTGGAAAAGCTGCTTTGTTCTTGGGAAGCAAATATTAATCACATGGTTAGGATGGGCCCATGTGAATCTGTGGGGATATTCATTCTTTGACCGGCTTATACGAGCACAGCTCTGATGTGCCCGGTCACCCGCCTCGCACAGGTCGGCTTAAAAAAAAAAAAAAAAAAACTCACAGCAGCAGGCTGAAGAGCGACGCTGGCTTGTGTCGCCCTTCAGACGGGGAGAAAACCGAGCCAAACTGAGCTCAACACATCCCTTTACAGCTTTCAGTGTGAAGCCGAGAAACGCACTGGAGCGGGGAAATATGTCAACGCTCTCAGTTGCGATGTCAAATTTGTAAAGTAGCCATTCTGAAAATCGTGGGAGGGGGGGAATATATATTTGATTTTCAGGATAATTCTTTCAATGGAATCAAAAAAAGAATTCCCTTTGACATTGTGCACTGTGTCGTGAACATTTTGTTTATTTAATCATGCTCTTATCAAGCTCTGAACTGGGGCCAACCGGGCCATTGAGAGCAGTCACACTGTTGCAGGAGCCATCAAGGACTCTGTTAAAAACAACATTACTGGCTTTGGACTTCTGTGTGTTTCAGTGTGCAAACAGCATATCCATAGCCATTTAATAGATCTCATAATCACACACACACACACACACACACACACACACACACACACACACACCACACAAAGTACCATGGCTCCTGAAGTCCTCCTCAAAGTAGTCTCTGTTCAGGGCAAACTCTGGCTCCTCTGTGTAACTGTAGAGCTCTGTAGATAGAAAACAATACAACAGAATTAGAGCTGAAACAATAAGCGAATATATCAAAATATATATTTTTATATTATTTTCTGTGTTCATGAATTGCATACTAATGAGTGTTCATGTTGGAACAATGCTTTATAAATGATGAATTAAGTGTTTACTCATGCTTTACTAATGCTAAATAGTGTGTACTTATTATAAAATGCATGGTAGTCTGATTGCAGCTTCTGTACTTAAGACCATTTCCTTCTTTTTTTTCTGTATGTCTTAACGTTTTATAGATCAAATAATTAATCAAAAACAACCAACAGATTGATCGATGAAGAAACAAATGAGTAGTGACGGCCTTAAATAGAATAGAACAGAACAGAATATAGTAGAAAGAGGAGACATGTGCACTCCTACTCCCGCTCCACCCTCCTAAAATAAAAATAAAAACCAGTTCCTGTCTCCTCGGCGGTGAGCTTGTCCGTGTCATGCGCAGTCTCCATGCTTCTCAGAGCAGGCGTCACTACCCGAGCCCAAAGAGCTGTCGCCAGAAAGCCGCTGTGCCCGTCTTTCGGTGTGCGCTCGCCAACGTGACTAACACTCAGCTGCCGCATGCCATCCGCCAGGAGGACGACCGGTCCAAATCACAGACTTGAAATAAACTACGAGGTGCAATCAGCAACATCCATCGGCGTCGTTAAATTCAATCCCTCTGTCCTGTATGCATCTTTTGGGCATTTATAAGTCAAGGTCCAAGTCACGCATGAGCTGTTACCAGATACACCAGATGCTGGAACAATACAGTAGTCCTGGATGTATGATCATAGTTCTTGCGATCACGCGTAACATTAGTCATACAATGTGTCCCGTGTCCGGAAAACGTGTGTCAGGACGACGAGATTTTGTTGTGTGCCTTCAGTGCTGTGTCGGCTCATTGTTTTGTTTTAATGAATAACACTGCAACATGAAACAGCTGAAGAAAACCTGAGGCATTATATCTTCCAATCAATAGCACATTGTAGTCTGTATGCTAAGTAGAACCAGAGGTGTTACTGCAGGAACTCCGTGGGGGGAAATTGCATGTCAACCAGACAATGCTAGGTGTAAGTCTGATTAAAGGTTGATGTGAAAAAGAGAACTGGATAAAAGCAAAGGAAAGCACAAGGGACAGATTCAAGCACGTAACCAGGCAGGAACATGACGATCCTGATTTACAAATGGCAGTTTGTGCCATAACAAGACGAAGAGTCATATAGTTTAGTTCAGTGTGTTAGCGTGCTGGGCTGATGGAGACGTCATTAGTTTGCAGATACTTGGTCATAAACTAAAATATTGGACGAACTTTGACCTAATGGCACAAGAAAAAGTCTGGAGATCATCAAAGTTGTTTAAAATTCATCTCTCTGCGTGCCTCGAATGCAAAATGTCATGGCAGTCGATGCAGTAGTTGTTGCGAAATTTCATGAAAAGCAAGTATCGTCAACCTCGTGATGGCAAACATAGGAAAAGTCAGGGGACCATCAAAGTCAATGGGATTCATCCCCTGGGGACCGTGGATGTCTGTACAAAATGTGGTGAAAATCGATCCAATGTGTGTTGCAAATATGGTGGCAGACACAAACATACTTCTTCAATTACATACAGTTATTTTTAGGAAGTACATTGAATGCAGATCCTACAGTATGAGAATGTGGTGCAAGCTTTTGCTGCCGTTATCAGGGGACATAAATCAGTCAGTCAGTCTTACCTGAGAGCTCGGCAGTCAGTGTGTCCGTGTCTCCGTACTCAAACTCCAGGTTTGGAGACTCCATGGAGCTCTGCGAAGAGCAAAAAAACACATTTGCATAGATATTATAGTACGACTGCGATCTCAGCTGAAAGATCACAGATGTCCAGACACCCACATGCACGCAAACATACTGCAGGCTATTCCCACTTCCCCACACACCTACTGTACCACTACTCTGCAGTCCACTCGCGGTCACACACACTTCAACTCCACACATCACCCACGCACACTCTTCCGGCTCGTTCACTGTTTTCACTTCATCGCGCGTACTTTGGGGTTTTTGATTGGCTGCTGAATATTCAGAGTGCCGTTGATTAGTCATTTACATTTTTTTTCTTCTCCCTCTGTCACATATCTGACTCACAATTACACACGTTCTCTCTATGGGCACAACCAGCTACAGCTTTGATCAGACCGATTGAATGCTGGGAGGATGCTCTCTCCCTTACAAAGACCCAGATGTTCGGCGGAGCAATAAACTGGAGTGAGGGGAGAGAGTCAACCTGGCAACTTGTTTCAGAGCAGATTAGCTCCTGTAGGCAGTCCAGGGTCGGGATTAGCACGGGACCGTGATTAGCACACGCCCTCACCGGCTTCACTGCAGCCTTGCAGGTCCAAAACATCAACTCCTGATGACAAAGTGGGATCTGCAGGATCGAATGAAGAGCGAATGAAGAGCATGTGATCCATTCAATTCAGTTTATTTTGTGCAGCCCCAAATCACAAATACAAATTTGCCTCGGAGGGCTTTACAATCTGTCCACATACGACATCCCTGTTCTGGGACCTCACATCGGATCAGGGAAAAACTCCATGTGCACGCGCACGCTCACGCGGAGGCCCAAAATGTAGGCAAACACACTGGAAAGGACTTCTTCTCTCTAAAATAGAGGAGCATTTCATGATATCAATAACCTTGAGAGTGTAACCCTGTTATTATTAACGCCTGAGGCAAATAGAGGCTTAATAGCAGGGAGAGAATAGGCTTGTGGCTGGAACATTCTTGTTTTTTTTAATCTTTTTCAGTAGCGGATGTGAACTGATGCAATTTCCCTGAAGGGACGATTAAAGATTAATTTGATGTTAATGACATTGAAGAAAAAAAATCCCTCCTGGCAGCACTGGGAGGATAAAAGCTACGAGTGTTGAATGTGTTTAACCCTGTGAAAATCGCCCCAAGGCCGGGACTGTAAATAAGGATGTGCTCTGAGTCAGCGATCCTGGTTAAACAAGTCTGTCACAGAAGTGTCTCCTATAAATAAATACCTGCTGCAACCAACCAAGCACAAACTGAAACACAGAGGACGTCAGGTGGCCCGTCTGTTTACGACACTGTGCCAGTGCAACGAAATGTCATGTCATCATTCACTGCACTTGTAAACCAGGAAATGAGAACCACCCGGGAGCGCAGATGATTCAACTAAAAGAACCCACAGCTCGGATCTCGCGGGAGAAGAAGCCTGCGGGCGCTTTGTGGCCATTTGCTGCCTCGCTTATCAACACAGAATCAACTGAAGCGCTGTGTTATTTTGGAAGCGTCCAACTTACTTGTTTATTTTGCAATATTTCTCCACTCTGCATTGAGAAGAAGATGAAAGTACAGGGTGGCCTTGCAGGTAAAAGCGCCACAATGTCACTTGTAAAATGCTGATATTTAGTCTCCTCTTCAGTCCTTTTAGCTTCCTAGACATGACACATAATGTTGCGTTTTTTTTTAATGGCGTCTGCTTAATATTGATCCGGCTGCAAGAGGTCGATTACGGACACCACCCTCAGAACCAGCTGCCATACAATGTGTTAAAATCCATTTAGTACATCTATAAAATAATGGGGATTAATTGCTTAACTCGCTGTAAAGTGTACAATCAATGCCGATCCTTTACAAGCTCCATTATCAACTGGCACCATGTCTTCATACGAGGAACAACCTCACATACACAGAAGCTATTACACACTTTGTTGTGCTGCGAGCGGCTATTCCAGCTGTCCACTGTTCCCCATTCATCCTGCTGCCTGATGCTTCCAAGATCGTTTTTATTATCGACGAACGTGTTGATTATTTTGATTCATTTATATGATCGGTCTATGAAAAGGCAACTCATGATTGCCTCCAAACATCTGGTTTTGTCCAACCGACAGACCATCAAACTTTTGGATTGCACACAGCTCTCATCCATAAAACCATTCTTTTTCAGCTGGAACAAAATAACAAACAATGATGACATCACTAGCGTGATATTACAAACCGGGGGTGTGGAGTTTGAAAGACATCGGTGTTGAGAAGACAGGGAGTCTCATGGTTACACTATGGGAAATATAGGATCAGCATACTTTGAGCTTGAAACATATTACAGAGTAAAAGTTATGAGAGCTCAACTGAACAGAAGTACCACTTTAACTCTTTTAACAAGATCCACATTTTTCTCAATAAAGAATCCTGTTTTGTGATGAATGAATTAACCAATTAATCTAGATAATTGGGAACATTTGGTCTTCAAATGTTTTCCAACCAACAGATCGCAACCAAAATATATTCGACAACCAGAAAATGTTTGACCATTTTACTGACAAATGACTTTAAAAGTTTACTGTTGTGGTGAATTACTATTACATGTAATGACTCATCCAACAAGCCGCCCCATCCACCATCCATCTGGTGAAGAACCCGGAGTCACCCAGGGACACTGAGGTGGCCGTCCTTTCCAAACTCAACTGGGATGTTTCTTTAATTCCTTTGAGGGTCAACACAGGAAAAGCCTCTCTTTCTCTCGCTCTCCTTCATTTTCTCATCCAGTCTCCCAATCCTGTCTCCTCTCTCTGTCTCCAGCTGATAACGAAAGTCGTCCTCGCTCCAAGCTGGCACCGCTTCTGTGCCTCACGCATCAGTGTGCAAACACTGGGCTCAATGTCAAGGCAGGCCACCCCCACTCTTACCAGCATATACCACACAGACAAGAGACGACTGCTCTACCCAGCACAAGTTTACATACTGTATGCATGTACATGAACGAATCAGATCTGAGGATCACTTAACAGACAGACGGACACAGGAGCCCAGTTCCAGTGCCGTGGCCAGGGAGTATCAGCATCAACATATGGCCTTGATGTGTAGTGCTTTCAGCATCCATGTCATGCATCCCCCCTACACACACACACACACACACACACACACACATACCATCCCCAACCACTCGACCCAAAATCCAACGGCTGTGAGATGAATATGCTCTAATTCTCTCCAAAGAAAAATCATTCACTGTGCTCAAACAATAACACAGACGTCAGGGGTGACTGGATTTTTGCCTGGACGACAGCTTTGACTGTTTAACTCCTCGGATGTATCTGGACCGAGCAAATCAGGAATGAAAAACACATCTTCTTCTCATTTTTTTTTTCATGAGGGGATGAAATACAGCTGCACAGCACACACAAAAAGAGGCAGCATCATCAGTCATGCTGCTTTCATGTGCAGAGAAGCAGAACAGACCTGCAGGTTTCAGGACGTTTGTAAACGTCTCAGCCTCAATGGTTGGATTCAAGGAGATCTTGTGAGGTTGCAGCTCACAATTATTGTTTTATAAATTGATCAATAAAATTATCAATATGAAGGAAGTCAGGCTGGGAAAGAAACATTAGAAAATACAATGGGCTTTTATTTATTTATTTATATCTATCATGCTGCGGACCAATTTATTAATTGATGAATGGAGAATTGATGTTTGCAGATCATAATAACCGTTGCCTTAAATTCAGTGCAGTAGCTGTGAAACAAATCATGCTCTTATAAAATATATATATATATGTAATATCATTACATATTATCAGAGACAAGTCAAGTCTAAAATTGGTCACTTACTTTAAGCAGCAAAGTCATTTATAATGATATGAAGTGAGACTATTTCGCCATTGTGAAGCTTTGACCTGCAAATGTTGAATTACTTGATCAAAGCAATTAACTGACGGACACAAGCCAATGTTAACATTATAATTCATGGTTTATTTACCGCAAGAGAATAAACCCCTTCATGCTTCATAGTTGTTGGGTGAGCTGCTCGGACTCCACATTTCACCACCTGCATTCTCCACGCCGAGCACCGCTGTGGGATTACTGCGGGGTTATTTTTAGGAGCCGGTTGCCAAAATAACACCTCGGTGTCTGCCTGCCTGCATGCTCTCCAGCCAAGACGTCGACTCACTGCTGCATGGGAAGGACATTCAGCTGGACGGAAAGCTACCCAGCAACAACACACACACACACACACTCTCTGACACACACACACACACACACGCACACACGCACACACACACACCTCCAGTGCGCTCCTGTGCCAAACGCAGTGATAGCCGACTGCACACAAACGCCTCTCCAATTTACCTCCGACTCCTTCTGCGGATCCTTGAACACATCTTTCCCTTTCGGCCTCTGCCAGTCGCCGTTATCGTTAAGGTTATTATTATTGATAGGTACCTCCATGTCCTCCGCCTGCATCTTCCTCGGTCGGCGCGGCTCACTTCCTCCCCCGCAGATAGTGCATACCGGTCCGGTGGCGAGCTGTGACTGCACCGCGGCAGGAGGAGCACCGGCTCCTGAGCCCAAGTTGTGGATCTCCTCCTCCTCTTCCTCCTCCTCCTGCTACTGCTTCTGCTCCCCCCACCCCTGTCTGTTTGGTTCACTGTCCCTGTGCGCTCCGAGAGGGCGGGGTTAGGGAAGTCAACAGCAGAGAGGCGCGTCAGCTGACCACCTGAAAGTTAAGCGAGGTGGTGTTACGCAGGGTCAGTGCATGCACTAATATAGAGAGGTGATGGCTGAACGTGCAGACGTAGCTCTGGTGCACCTCGTGTCAAAATAAGAGCCCGGGTTTAATACTCGTACTCCATATTTATCATCTGGAGATACGAGGGTTTGGTGCTCAAACATAACCCTTCAAATAAATGTAACAAATGTAATAAAGATATACAGATGTACAGGACAATATATATATATATATATATATATATATATATATATATATATATATATATATACATATACATATACATATATATATATATATACATATATATATATACATATATATATACATATATACATATATAATACATTTACATGGATAAATGTATATCTAAATATGACACAAACAAAACATTTAAAATTCCTTGCAGTCAAAGTCTGTAAATGTTTTTGTTAAAATTGCATAATGCACCGTTTCTGTAAATCCCTTCTGTTTGTGAAGGCAACTTTGGATGGCGGACTCAGCCACTAACTAAAGAGAGTTAATTACAGAATGTGAATACATGACATACGAAATATGTTCTTGCTTCTTCATCGGCCTTCTTGTCTATTCAAATGTAGGAGCTAGTTTAATAAATTGACCTATAATGTATTACATTTGAATGTAATTAAAGGGTTAGCTTAATGAGATAACAGCCACTGCTACTCTGCTACGCTATGCTACTTACTTGTAGCAGGACAATGTGATGTCTTATTGTTTGTCCATTAAGATTACATTTATCTATTGAGTAATTCATATTGTTCAACACACTCAATTAACAATGTACTACAATAGCTTCAGCAACAGTCGCTGCTATTACATGCTGTTTCTCTGCAAAGGAAATAAAAGTCACATTGTGGTCTTAACTCCTCTTTGACCAAATACTATATGTGGTTACTGTGTTTTTTTACAGCACAGTTGGTACCAGCTCCAGAAGAAAAATATCAACCATCAAACCAACATTTACCAGTTTTGGCTGATGAATGATGTTTCCTACCAGCTGTGTCAAACCAAATTAATATAAAAGAAGATTTTTGTATTCTTCTCCATGGTAGTAAACTGCCTCATTATGCAACCTGCTGTCAGGGGTCTAGATCAGTTTGTGTGTGTGCCTCCAGTTTAAATGTTAGATGGAGGTGCAGGTTGCCCCCCTGCAGCTACTTCCCCTCCTGTCTTCTTCCCTGCAGAGAAGAAGTGAATTATTGATATTCAGAGGTGGGGGGTTGGTGTGTATGTTGCCAAAAACACCCCAACCCACACCCACACACACATTGTGGAAAACCACTTAAAGTGACGAGATTGGATGGCACAGTTGAATGTAGCTTTGAGCTTCTGGTAGAACGTGACCACATGGCAGGACAACAGGGGACACATTCATTATTAATGAATGATTCACTGTGGGTTTAATCAATTTAGACTAAAGCCTGACAAGCCATATATAAATCCATCAATACTTTGTGTACTAATTACAATTCAAGTCAATCAAAAAGGGAGAATTAGTTGTATTTCATAGAAGAAATGTAAATAACATTGTATTTATCTGACTTAGGTGGTGATGTTTACTTTGAGGTGTGCTAAAAGGTTACCATTAAAAATAGTTATTCTTTTTATAATCTTAAAGGCGTATTGCAGCAATTAGTAGTAAACTTCAGAAAGTTTGGGGTCAAAATCAAAGAGGCAGGCGCCAAGAAAACCTGACGTTTAGTCCCAAGATGGTCAAGCTCCAAAAAAATACTGAAACCTAGGATTCCCATAGTGCCCCCAGTTTTTTCCACAGGCTTCCCGTTCTAAAAATAGTCTCCAACCCGAGCTGAAATAACCTTGGTGACATTATCAGGGTTATTTCCTCAGACCGAAGATAGCTCCTCCTGATCTACAGAAGACAGTCAATTATTTTCAGGATCAAAGGTTGACACAAGGACATTGACCTTTAGTATTTTTGAGGGAGCGCCCCTTGAAAAATGATGTCTGAGAGAAGCTTTTGCAGGAATTAGTTTTGTAAAACAAACAAACATCCAAGCATTTCAAATTCTACAGATAAGAGCATCTTAATTAGCGCGAGGATGTGAACTTTTCACAAACTTGAATTATATCTTAAAATAACTCTTTCAAGCCCTTTCTTGTCAAGCGTTTTTTTTTTAAGAGTGAGAAACAAACATGAATACGTGCTGACATTTGTGAATCTTTGAGTCATAGTTTGGACCGTTACAGATTTCATTCTATATTTGTCAAACTATTCCCCTCCTTGCAACGCCGATTTGTGTGTCAGGAATAAATAAGGGATCAGAGCCAGCTGTTGATGTCAGAGATGTCCCCGTCCGTTCACTGGCTCAGATGAGATCACTGTGGATCACTGACGGACCCCAGCAGCTGCACACGGGCTCCCCTTCCCCCAACACACAACACACAACACCAGGAAAAACAGACTGGAAAAACACACCTGCACAAAGTGGGCAATGAACGTCTTGAAAAGGAGTCAAATCAAGGAGATTGCACACAAAGTGATTACAATTTTTACATCTTTATTCATTAACATTACAGAATGTTTTTTAAATTATTGCTCATCATCTACCATTATCACTTGCAATATTTAAACATAGGTTTTTTTTATTTTCTTTATTAGACAACTTAAAACATGTTTTGAGAATTTCACCAGTATGAGGATTTACAACAATAAATACAGGAGTGGATTCTTCTTTTACCTTCCTATACTTGTAAAGGTTGTCATATCTGTATATGCGTATACATATATGATGCTGGTGTCTTCCCCCGCCCGCCCGCCTGTTGGTCAGCTTACGGCTGACAAAACAAACAAAACAATTTGGGTTCTCCCCCTAACGCACAGGCTAGGATCCTGAGGGAGCTGTTAACGAAGCAACCATGGCCAACTAAAAAAAGGATGTGTACCACACAGAAAGACATTAAGACACACACACACACACACACACACGCACACGCACACACACCTTGGCTTTCTCTCAAGAGGAAACATACTTTTTGACACACATTCACGCTTACAAAAGGGAGAAATAAAACTCCAGACAACAGGTTTAAGGGCTACACTGACAACAGGTCACACTACTTGAAGAGGGGATTCTCAACAGCACAAGAAGAGAGAAATGTTTGGCAGAAATGCACAAACATTGGCGGGGAACAAAGTGGCATTGAGGTTGTGTGGGCCGCGACACAGTGTAGGATCTGGTCATTATGGACGGATGCTCTAGGTTTATGTTCCTATGCACCTTTAACATGTATATTTCTTTAGACTTTAAATTTGCTCTTACTAAATTTAAAAGATACAGTTTGACAATTTGGAGAAAAAGTTAGCCTGGCTCTGTCCAAAGGTAACAAACTTCCCATAAGCACTTTTAAAAAGGTCACTGATCGACATGCTCGTTTTGTTTCATTTGTACGACAACAGGGCTTTAGAGGCGCGGGTTGTTGTTACCTTTATGCTGAGATAACTAACTGGCTGCTAGCTCCTGCAACATGTTTATCATACAAAAATGAGAGCGAAGTACATTTTCTCAACTCTCTGCAAGAAAGTGACTATGACCATTTACCAGAATGTCCAAAAAACTCCTTTAAAGACTTTGGTTGGTATTAAATATTGCGTCATGCTATTACTCATGCATGAACAAATGCATGAATTGTGCATATTTGTATTTTGAGTAGGAAAACATATTTATTAAACTGCTAAACAAAGCTTTTTGTGCCATTTCAAAATCTGTAGAATTAAATTGGTTTTCCATACAAAGTGCAGTACATTTTCAGAACTGGATAAAGAGCGACTGTGTGTGTTTCAGCAGTTGATTCTCTGTGAGAGAGAGCAGAGCAGAGCTAGCAGCGTCTCCCAGCAGGCTAAGGGTTCAGGTGCAGAGCCGGCGTAGCGGCGGGGTGCACTTGGCTGTCAGCTGAAATAACCGTCAGGACTTTCTAATTTCCAGGTCAGCTGGGGACGAGCTGCCGAGGATGACGACTGTGTAGATCATTAGACTGGTAGAGTCTAAGCCTTTCAGGTGGGGGAGATAACATTGAAATATATCAGGGATAGAACGCCAAGTTTGGAGACCTTAAAAAAAAAAGGAAAAAAAAGTCCCTTTACAGGCAAATGCTTATGAATTTGCAGTGAAGGTAAATGTGTTTCTTCGAAAGTAAAGAAAATAAATCACGGTGGCATTCAAATCCCAGATTTTATTTCTCAAACTTCACCCCTTGACTTCATCTGCGAGTACCAAAGAGTTGTGGTGTGTAAAGTAAGTACAGTCAATCTGAACAGCACCATACTTTTCAAGGAGGACCTGATTGAAGAGATCTGTTTAAGTACCGGCCAGGTAGCAACTTGCTGTTCATTTGGTATCTCTGTAAATATTTTCTGTCACAGTATTCAAAGTGAGTGTTAAGTACATTTATTACACTTATTAGAACATTTAATTGCTTATCTCATTGACATATGCTGATTTTTTTCCCCCAAAAAGTAATGATATTAGATGATGCAGGAGAGAAAAAGATAGAAAAATCGTAATTTCAATATAAATATCTGAATATACAGTATACCCCTTGTAATGATCCGTCAACCTGTCATGCTTCAAATATAGTTTACTTATTCTTGGTGAAGAAAGAGACAAAATGAAAAGGCTAGCTCTCACAAGTATGAAATACTTCTCATCACTTCAACGCTGGCGCCATGTGAGCAGCTGGAAGCTGAGAAAGAAGCAGCCAATGAGATGGTTTCACTGTGGCTTTGAGTGACAGGCGGGAAGTACCGGTCACCATCCAGTCATACTACGAAAGTAGTTTTGACGAACTACAGGTTGATCCGAAAGGACATAAAAAAGAAGTTTAAAAACAGACAGAGCGAAACAGAGAATCTCAATGAAACGATCAAATAAAAGACATGATATGATTGGACCCTGAGATCCCGCCTAAACCCGCCCACTAGGTCTAACCCCCAACCTCGCAACATTACGCAAGAGAAAAACAAAAACATAATCACAAGTAAAAAAGAAAAGACAACAAAAAAAAGGGGACAGGAAAAATTGTCCGTCACTAAATCTCAAACAATTCATTTTCATTCACACTGATTTTTTTTAAATTGTTTTTTTTATATAGTATATATCTTTTCAGCATCAATAATTTCATCTTTAATAGTTAAACAATAAAAGATCTGGCAATGGCGAGGGGAGGATGCAGGACACACGTACAACTCGACACACAAATGAGCGACTAAAGAGAAAGAGAGAACGGTGGTGAGGTGACGAGTGGAAGAGAAGTAAAACATCTTGCAGAGGAAGATGTCTGGGAGCTAGCTAATGATGAATGGCAGGAGCAGCTCCTCAGAGTCAGTTAATGTTAGCATTATTCTTGTCGAGTGTGAATAAATAAAATCGGCTGCCATAAGCGCAGGAAACGCCCCTCCCCCCTCAGGCTCAGTCTGAGCTCCTCCCCCCGGATATAAAGCAGGTGTGTTGACTGTTCCTTCCATCCTTCCATCTCTTCAATGAGTCTGTGCCATTCATGGAGTATTCGCATTTCTTCAGTCCAACCCTCACCGACTCTGGTTTTAATACCTCAATGACAAAAAAGAAAAAGCAAGCAAGTTAGGACGATAAGTTGCTGTCAATGTGTTGCCACAACCAGGACAGCTTCTTCCTTTGTATGATTATCTCTGGAATCGGGTTGTGTTGAAGTGTTTCCATACCTATAGTAGTTTGGCTTAAAGGGCCCGTTCTTGTTCAAGCCCAGATATTTGGCCTGCTCGTCACTCAGCTCCGTGAGGTGTGCGTCAAACGTAGGGAGATGTAGGCTGGCCACATACTCATCTGGAGGGCGAGAGAGAGGAGGAACACGTTAACATTCAGCAGGCGTCTGTGCTTATTTAATCGCTCCAATGAGAACAGGAAGAGGGAGGATCTGAGGGTTTACCGTCTCTCCATCCTCTTTCCTCTGCACTGTCTTCGATCTTCCTCCTCATCTGCTTTCCTCTCCCTCCATCCTTCCTTGCATATTTACTTCCTTTCCTTTCTCAGCTCTTCCTTTTCATTGTTTCCCTCGTTCTCTCCATCATCTTTGCTGTCAGTGTGTGCTGTGGTAACAGCAGCCGTCCCTGACGGGGTGACCTACATTTGACTCCCTGATTTTCTTTAACATGTGTGTGCTCTGCTCTGACCCACAAGGCCACGCGGCAGACTCGGTGGGCCGTACGCATGCACACAGACACACACACACACACACACATACACACACACACACAGACACACACACAGGATTCATTCTACTGTGAATGATACGGGAGACGACTCTGGACTGACCAGATGAGACTGTGTTGGCTGTAAAGATGAATGCATCACGCCTGCAGGCTCTCTGCTGGGGTAAACAAACTCACTGCAAGTAACTGCCTGCTTGGTGGCTACTCAAGTACCAAATATATATATATACTTGTATTTTGTGTCATTTTGTATTCCTCAGCCTTTGTTGAGATCTCAAACCTTACCCATCTTCTTGGGAAGCAGGTAAACATCCTGTTTGTAGCGTCCCTCCGGGGCATTGTACAGCTCTATCAGAGCCAGCGCCTGGGCAGAGACACACAAGTGTTACACACACATGCAAGCAACTTCTCACGTCAAATTCTGTATTAGGGATGAACAGAAACAAAACGAGAGCGATGCACTAAGTTGAATGACGCACAACAATGTAAAGGAGACGGAAACTGCTGCGGCGTTTTTACCTGGGTGGTGGCGGTGATGGAGAGCACAAAGGTGGGGACAGTGGAACAGCTGAGGTTCAGCAGGCGACCCTGTACAGGAAGACAGAGCGACACAAGGTTAGAGTACGCAGGGTTGCAGTTGAGAGAGCAAAGTGCCAGGATGTGCAGTGTAGTGAGATGATGACTGTGTTAGATCCCTATAAATATTTTCAAGCATCTTGCGTTTTTAAATCTTATCTGCAGCTGTTTGGTCTTGATTCTGAAAGTCACTGCTGTCCATTGTATATTAACAAAGGTGTTTTGTTTCACACCCAAAATACTAAACTGTTGCTGCTGTCTGGGATGCTGCATTGCAGTGAGGGAATTTCCCCAAGTGTTGCAGAAAATGAGGTAGTTAGTATGTAAAACTGAAACACTCTGTATCTTAGAGGAAGAGGGAACAGAGAAAGGTTGTGTTGTTGAGAGATACAAAGTAGAATTAAAACAGATATGTTCTGATGAAAATAAAATTAATAAAAGGCAACGTTATGAAACAAAGTCAAATGAATAAGTAGCATCATTTTTAAAACTTTAAACAAAACCAGTCAGCTAAAATTATATTTATTTCGGAATGATATTATTAAGATGACGTATTACTTCTTTAAACAAATAAGAATTTGTGAAACGCAACTCTATTTTGGATCAGAAGTGTTGGAACAGAGAGCGGTGTGTGGAGGCAGGAGAGGTGAGGTCTGCTGATGGAGATCAAACAGACAGACGACGCTGGCAGGTTGTCTTTCTGGCCCTGACAGACTGCTCTCATTCTGTCACAGCGCCACACACACACACACACACACACACAGTCTTAACCTGCAATGTGCATATGCCGGGTTCTGTGTATATGCGTCTCTCGTATGTTTTCTACAATTTAATGTGTTGACAAATTGGAGTGTCACCATATCTGTGGAACTAAAATCCAACTAAGAATCTACAGTTCCTCTTCCGACTGTACTGTGTGTGTGTGTGTGTGTGTGTGTGTGTGTGTGTGTGTGTGTGTGTGTGTGACAAAGTGTACCTCAGCCAGCAGCACTATTCTCTTGCCGTCAGGCCAGATGACGTGGTCCACCTGGGAGCGAACTCTCTCCCAGGTCAGCTCAGGAGTCCTCAGGCTCGCCTACAGGATGAGCACAACATCATCAATAATTAGATTAATAAAGGAATATCTAACCTAATCAGCAGTTATACGTTCCCACTGCCGCTTCTCATTTCTGTTGGGCCGAGCCGTCGTACGTCTATCATCCCGGGACAGAAGTTGACTCAGGGCGCTTGTTCTTTTCCAGAACTTGAGGAACTTTAAGAAGTGAGTCACAACTTCCTCTGGTGTCTGAACTACTGTGCTGTTTGCCGTCTTCTTTCAAAAACGCAAACTTAAATCCCTCTCATATTTTTGTATTCCCAACACGTCTGTCTCCCTGTTTTATGGTCAAGAGAAAATAATCAGTGCACCGCGACATTCATTTTGGTGCTGGACTCACTGAATGACACTCAGCACGAGCTCATGGTTAAAAAACCTCAATGTCTCGTTTCCTGCAGAACTAAGCCGATCAAACAATGACATGAACTAGATCATAACATTTCATAAAATGGAAAGGTCAAATTGGTGAAAGGTAGTGGTAAAATAAGTTAATAGTTCAATCTGATTCATCAGAGGAAAAAGAAAAGGGAAACTTCGTGATAGACCACGACAGCAGGTTGCTGCCGTACTTTTGTTTCTGTATTGCTCATTTTCTACTGGTATAATCATTCTCTTTTTTTTTTTTTTTTAATTCACAAGATATTGGGAGATGTTAACTGACCACATCGATCTCCGTGTTGGAGTGTCCCATGTTGCAGACAATGCAGCCGTTCTTCATGCGGTCAAGGTACTCTCTCACCACCACGTTCTTATTGCCTGATGGAGCGAGAGAGAAATGAAAAGAGAGAGAAAGATGAGGACAAATGCACAAAGAGCACGAGGTTCAAACGGTGAGAAAGCAAAAATGTAAAATAGACACAAAATCAAGCGAAATCTTTATCAAATGACTTCTTATCTCACCATTTACAATTGTTAATTAAGTGATGTGAATTATTTCAAGCATGATTTCTCAGAAGAATTTAATTTTTGTAATACATCTTACCAGTACCTTATTGGATCTAATGACTGTCCGGTTTTATTTATTTCAACATAATAGAACATCTTACACAAAAGCAACGCGCCTTCTCCTACTTCATTATCTTTTCTGCTCCATTTGCAGTGACCCTGAAGAGAGCCCGCTGCGTCAGGCCTGTCAGCAGGATTAGATAATGAAGCAGAGACGAGTAATTCTCTAATTAAGTGTTCAGGACAACTCCCTGGCTGCTGAGCTGAGAACTTGATTAGTGGCGGTTAGACACTGATGACAATGACTGAATGCGTGTCCAGTCATCCTGAACGAACGCCTTATACTTATTTTATCTTCCCCACCTTAAAAGTGAACGAGAGATTCTTAATCATGAGGAAAAACACACACAGACAGAGAGAGCCTGAACAGACCTGTGCAGGTGATGACGATGTCCACTTGTCTGATGACTTCATTCAGTTTTACCAGCCTGAAGCCGTCCATGCTGTGTTGGTGAGAAAGACAATAAAGAGCGTCAGAGGAATGCAACGTCAACGCCGGCAGTGAGCCGCGAAGGAGCGCAACACGTCGAGTCTTACCAGGCCTGCAAGGCACAGATCGGGTCGATCTCTGTGACGTAGACGATGGAGCCCATTGCTTTGAGGGCGGCACAGCAGCCTTTTCCCACCTGGCCGTAATAGACATGGGACATTATCATACAGCACAACAGTGGGTTACATTATACATCGTATAAAGGTCTCTCTGTGTGTTCGAGCCTGTATGGAAACATCCGCCTTACCTCTCCGTATCCACACACCACCACCTGTTTGCCTCCAAACATGACATCAGTGGTCCTCTTCAGGCTGAGGACAGAAACACAATTATACTGGCAGCCATAATGTTTATGCAGCACTTCAACACTGAATTACCAAACAGCAAATATGTTCCGTTTTCATAATCCACAACGAGGTTAAACAGGAGGGTGTTTCCTACCCGTCGAGGATGGACTCCCTGCAGCAGTAGAGGTTGTCAAACTTCTGCTTGGTCACTGAGTCGTTGACGTTCATGGCTGGGACACAAAGCTTCCCAGCTTTGGACAGCTGGTACAACCTACAGGGATTACGTTTTAAGACAGGTTTAGCTTGATCATATCAATGTATTCATTATTTATCGTTAAATGTCAAACACATATCCTATTTAACATCAAGTCTCATATATACAGCGATTGTCTTGTCTCAGTGCACTGGTAATAGCAACATGTTCACCACTAGATGGCGATACCACACCAGAAACTGGGAATGTGTAAGTGCATGTCTGTGTGTGTTTTACCAAAAACAATGCTTAAGACAAAGACAAATGCAAGAATGTGTGCGAGTCCCACCTGTGCACGCCGGTCACACTCTCCTCTACAATGCCCTTGATCTTCTTGAACATGTTGGGGTATTTTTTATAGATCCAGTGAGTCAGATCTCCACCGTCATCCAAGATCTGACAAACAATGGGAGATGAAGACAAGAAGAAGGCAAGGGAGGGAGTAGGGAGGGAGGGAGAGAAATATTGAGAGGGGAACATACAAAAGTAAGGGTAACAAAGACATATCTGCTGAATACTTATGTCCTTCTACTCAGTGTAAAAATATCTAGGTTGTCTGGTGAAAATAGCAGCACCACCAACAGAGGCTGTTGGACGGAAATAAAAAGGAAGCATAAGTGAGCTTTTCTGAGAATGTAGGTGTGCTACCATGTTGGGTTGCCAGCCTTCCACGTTGACACAGCGGTCGATGCACCACCAGAAGTCGTCCTCTGACTCACCCTTCCACGCAAACACATTGAAACCTGGAAAAGAGACGGGAAGCATTTTATACGTAGACATGGAGGGAGCCCCTAGATATTCTAAAAAAGGGGAAATGGGAGAGAAGAAAGAGTGCAGTTGTCACACACACACACACACACACACACACACACACACACACACACACACACACACACACACCTCCCTCTGCCAGGGCAGCTGCCACTTCATTCTGGGTGGAGTAGATGTTGCAGGCTGCCCATCTGCACTGAGCCCCCAAAGCTGACAGAGTCTCCATCAGCACCTGAGGAGAAGAGGGTCAAGTGTGACTTTTTTTGTTGTGGCAGCTGCAGTAAAACTCTCTCATGTTCAGGCTGTGAGTGTGTTTTGCATTCCCACTCACAGCAGTCTGGGCAGTGATGTGGGTGCAGCCCACCACCTTGGCACCGGCGAGGGGTTTCTCCCCCTGGGCTCGCTTCCTCAGAGCCATCAAAGCTGGCATCTCTAAGAGAGACAAGCAGATGAACACATAAGTGGATAATCAGCTGGGTGGTTAAGGAATTCCCATCATTTAATCCTTCTAATACTTCATCACTAATCCATCGACTCATCCATCTGAAGGAGTTAGTGAAGCTAAGGGTGTGTGTGTGTGTGTGTGTGTGTGTGTGTGTGTGTGTGTGTGTGTGTGTGTGTGTGTGTGTGTGTGTGTGTGTGTGTGTGTGTGTGTGCGTGTGTGCGTGCTAGAATATAGCCCGCAGGGTTTCAGCTGAGGCTCTCTGTATGTTCTGTGACGTAATCAGGGGATGATGTTTACAATGTGCGTTAATGTGTTGGTTCTTAAACAATGTTCTCACTTGTAGTGCCAGGGAACATATGGTGAACCAGCAGTGTGGAGGAGGCAGCACCACACAGACACACACACACACACACACACACACACACTCACATACACCCCCACATAAAAACCACTGAATGCATTATGCCCTCATTGCGTTACGGTTCAAAGTCTGCGCTACATTTGGATGGAAACTTGGCTACCGACGTGCAACAACTAACCCTGAAGCTCGCCCCGGTTTTTAAGTGGTGACAGTTGTTTGGTTCACCTTGCTCTGCGATCTCGATCTCTCTGCGGCCGAAGTCGGCCTGTTTGATGTTTTTGATGCAGAAGTCGCCGTTCCCCTTGGAGTTCTTCTGCTGCTTGTCCCGGGGGGACGTCTCATCGTCAGAGCTGTCCGTGTATGATGCCGCTATAGAAAGAAACAAACACGTATACAAGAGTACCGTCAGTATGTGTCTCACTCTCTCACACACACACACACACACACACACACACGTTGACAGATATGATTGTACGCTTTTATAAACAATCGGTACAGCATTTTGTTTTTCACAAAATCAGAACCATTTATTGCCATGTATGTTTACACATACAAGGAATTTGTCCTGGCGGGAGGTGCAAATCATTTAACATTTAACAATAAACATTAAACGATAAACATGAAACAGAGTGCAATAAAAAGGGAGCATGAATATTTACAATTGGGTCTACAGAATATAAAAATGAAAGTTAAAATAAAGTGCACGGAATTAAGTGATGATGTGAAAGTGAAAAAGTGTAAAGTAAAGTGGCCAGCGTATTTAAATACGAGGTGTGGAGGGATGTGCAGGGGAGTGGACGGTTGCATTTATACTTTTTCCGACATTTCAGGAGATTTCCGACACCAACTAAATCTTCCAGAGGACAATTTAGCAGAAGTGTAGTTTGCGATCATGTGCTTTGAACTCTCGTCTGCTGCCCACAGCGTTAAACTTGTGCCCTGGACTGCAATATGCTGCTCTGCATTGACGAAGTGCACAGACACAGAAAAAAAAAAGATTGAAAAAAGATTGCTTGACGGAGAAGTCTTCTCACCTCCACGACACTCTTGACAACGATCTCCACGAGACGGAGGAGGAGAGACAGAACAAGACCAACAAGTGTAGGATTTGTTGATGTAGGATTTAATTGAATGGTTTCACTGTCCGGTCCTTGTATTCAAGTTTTTTTTCTCAGTGGGCCGCAGCCAACAAAAGGATCAACCGGTTCAGTAGAGTCTTCAAAAGGCTCAGCAAAACCTCAGGTCTGAGAGGGATCATTTACATTGATACTTGAACTTCAAATGGGTTCTAGGAATGCAGGCATCTTTTCGGGGCAGTGAAAGTAGACAGAGTGACCATTTGAGGTTCGGTCTGCGACACCCATCACTCAGGCCTGTGACGATGCGCCCTGACAAACAGCTTCAGCGTGGCAGCTTCCACGAAGACAAAAAAACAGCGCCGATGTCAGAGTGTTGACAACCAGCTTATGGACCAGTCTCCTAAATCCTCCTCCTTCGCTCTCCTTTTGGGATTCAGTGGTGAAATGGAAGCTCTGGTTAACGTCTGCCTCCAGCGCAAACACATTCTGTTACAGCAACCTTGCTGATGATGAAGACGACAAAGAGAGAGAGAAAAAGAGAGAGAGAGAGAGAGAGAGAGAGACTCTTTCTCCCTCTCTCTCTGTCCTTGGGCTGATGAGATCTCTAATAAACTAAGATGAGAGATTAAGGAACTGGACGTGATGTTAATGGATGCCTCTAAGCTGCACTGTTGCGTCTCAAATCAGTGCCGTCCAAATCATCCCAAAGCCAATCTGTCTGGCATCAGTGCAGACCGGAGAGAAGATGCCCAGGACAGACGGGGTCCTTGCCCCACTTCCTCAACCCCATGTCTGCCTCGTCTGTCTCCTCCTGCACATGGAGAGTTTGGACGGAAAGCAGACAACCCGAGAGGTCTGGACGGTTCTTAATGAAGCCAAAGCTAAATGTGGAGAAGCAGTTTTCCTTCATCAGAACTAACATTTTCTCTGTTCCTAATCTAAGTTCCATATCTTGCCCTGCAATGCGATATTTATTCTACCGTTTAACATGTTTTATTCCATTTGAAGTTAATGCACGTCTCTTTTATATTGCCTTGTTACTTTTAGATCTTATCGTAATGCTTTCCTGTTTAATCAAAGCACTTTGAATTTGGCAAAGCACATTTATTTGTTAAGACCACAAGCAAAGAGCTGTGAAGTTTCAAAGTGCAGAACAAACACAATATGCCTCGGTTTCTACACTGAATAAAGCCTGCATTTCCCCAAACACAGCAATATGACTTCGGTAAGCCACAGATCCTGCACCGATTGTAAAGCAACTCCAGTCTCTTTCCAATAAAGACTGCAGAGTAAACAAAGTACAAATGTGTTTCAACACTTGCAGGGGAAAAAGGAAAACCTGTCAGAGAGAGGTATCAGTGCACCTCTGGGAGACAGAAACAGTAGTGCCCACAGTGCAGCCGCATACTTAGTAATAAGAGGCCTGCGTGTCTGGCACCAACACTGAGAGGTTCCTGTGCTTTAAGGCTGACTCACTACACAGGTACGACCCCTCTTGTGTAGAGCAGGTACACGGCGCCAATATCACTTCTAGCGACCTTTCAAAATGACCATGGAGCGGCTCCAGAAAACACCGGGTTCCTCGGCAGTGCTGTAACGATACTGAAGTTAAAGAACACGCTGTACTGTGCCAGGAGGTGAAGGGGTTTGCAAGAAAAAGAAGGTAATAATCCACGAGTCTACCGCTTTCTTTTGAAATCTCCCCATCCGTACTGACAGAGGGAAAGGGTGGGGGGAGTGGGAGCCTCGGAGATTTTAGGGATCAGGAGGGTGGATGAACCGATACTTGAAAAAGGAAACTGGGACAAAGCCAAAGACAGTGTGCTGGTCAAGAAAAAGTCTTCTACATTCACACAGACTTAACCTATTCCATAACTCAAACATAATACTTGGTCTCATTTTAAAGTCTCAACCAATACTAAGAATTCTACAGATTCACTTCTTTCAAATATAAATCTGAAATGGCTTGTGCATTAAAAGTACTCCATCAATTCAGCATTGCTCTCCTTTAACATCGTCTGAGTTTTTAAAAAGGATTAAAAAATAAATAAAAACCAATGCAGCATTACCATATTTGTCAAAACTCCACAGCCACAGATTATTTTTTCCCCATTTTCAAAACGTCTTCAGCTCCAACCGAGTAACAGAACTTGAGGCAATTTACCAGGCTGTGCAGAAACCTCTGGAGGCGCAAAAGGCTCCACACAATCTGTTCACTGATGCAGTAGTACTCCCAAAACCTGTTAGCAGACCATGCTGTCGAAAATTGAAGTGTAATGGGATGACTTGACAGACTTTGGTCATACAAAACTCTTTGATACTACATATTCAACTACATGTTAGAATCGATACCTGACATAAACATGTCTTTTTATAACAACGTATGCATTTGTCTCTTATTTCCTACCAAAAAACAAACATGTTGTTCGACTTATTACAATGTGATTCATAAATGTATCTGCTATGCTTTTACAGACTTGGACCACTACCTTAAGAGAAGCCTTTATTAAGGATAATCTAGAACAAAGTGGCCATGGGAAAAGTACTACAAGTGTGTTCAGCGTGTCCTCTGCACTGTGGGAACCATCAGAGGAATAAGAGGCACTCTGTTGAGGGAATTATGGGAGAAGACAGGGAATCAGCAGAGACGGGGGAGGAAGAAAAGAGACAGCATAAAACAGAGGGTTCAAAGGGGGAGAGGGAGAATAGGGCTGCACAAGTGTCTGGAAACAACCGTGATATTGGCAGCACTGAAACATTTCCCTCAAGTTACATGTGCTGTACCAACAGCACAGGAGAAGACGAGCTTGTCAAATGGTAAGAGGAGGGAGGAGGGAGGGATATAAGAGCTGAGGTGAGAGGAGAGATGCAAAGAACAGTGATGAGAAAGACGGAAGAAAGGAGAACACAAGACGTGAGTTACAGGGAATTGGATCAAATCCAAATCTCACCATTCAAGTGTAGAGTTGCAAAGAAAAATACAGAGCCGAATTTAAAGATCAAAACAATAAATATATAAAATTCGAGCAGGGTAGTCTGTGGCACTGTGGTTAGGAGACAGTCTCGTGGAGACTACCTACTCAGAACATTAATTACATCAAACGTAATCATCGAAACAGGGGTAAGAACACTAGCAAATCCCTCCCTCTGTAATTTGTATCAATTATATTTTAGTTTACGCTCGTTTTCTAAAGAAAGATATTTTCCAACTTTTGTAGTTTCTAGCTGAATCTCTGATTTGGCTTTCACTGGCAAAACAGCACAACGCCTTCATTGTGAAAAAATATAGAAACTAATTTTGCAGAGTTTCATTAGTAGTGATATGATTTATTATTTCTTGGAAAACAGAAACACAAGGCTGCACATGTGCCGGTGGGAAGTCCCTAAATGTTCTCTCTCTCTTTATCCCTCTCAAAAGGGTACTGACTACTCACTATTTTTTTTTCGCGCCCGTGACCTGATGTTGTACATCACGGCCATCCACTAATACTGACTAAAAGTAATTTGTCCATCTGCCATCCATCTGCTTGTCCGTCACATTCTGCCGCGAGAAGCGACGCAGTCCGAGCAGCACAGATTAATTTGTCATGTTAATGGAGTCAATGGAAGATCTGTGGCCTTGGGATGAGCCCGCTCTAAAAGCAGAGTTATCAGAAATGAGGATGCACTGCTTCAAGTTTGACGGCTCTTTGGGTGGTGATGGTTCTTGAGGGCAAAGGGTTAAGAGAGAGAGACAGAGAGACAGACAGACAGACAGACAGACAGCGCTCTCTCTCATCTTGATGCCGTCGTACTTTATTTAAACACGAAACTTTGATGGAATTTGCCCACAATGCAATTTGAACTTTTCCATGGAATTTTCCTTATGTTAAAGAATAGTCTGACATTTCAGGGAAATGCAGTACTCCTATTGGCTGTCCTGTAGTCTGCTGCTAATTGGCCTGGCAACATAGGGAAGTCACTGTGTACGGCCAAGATATGGCCTAATAGGTGAAACAAACATACATTTTCTATAATAATAATAATAATAATAATAATAATAACAACAAGTACTGGTAGACATGTTTTGTTCCCTTTGGAGAGAAGCAGGGAAGCCGTTTCTAGACTTTATGCTAAGCTAAAGTAACATCTCCTGGCTGCAGCTTCGCATTTATCGGAGAGGTTCTGTGAGGTCACAGCAGTGCCCACTTTCCCTTGTTTGGTCCCTACATTATTTAACTTCCGTTCACCTCCCGCTGTTAAAGCACATCACAGTAAGTGTACACAAACTGGGACTGGGGATTTAGTTCAGTTTCAACCACACCCTATGCTTCCCACCCCCTTTCTCCAGCAGACCACCAGCAGCTAATCCGCCAACACAGAGCTCCCAGTTTCACGTGAATCGTGCGAACGAGATCCGGCACAAAGTACAATCCAGCAAAGGAAACCGACAAAGCCGGCCAACTGCTCTTCCAGGTGAAACCCTTATCGATATCTTTGTTTTCATAAAAGAACAAACTGTTGAGATTGGGCAATAGTTAGAGCGCGTGTTTGTGCGTGTCTACCTGAGCTGTAGCTGTCTGTGGACGACTGGGAGATGGAGCGGGACAGGGAGCGCCGGCCGATCTTGGAGGGACGTTTGTTGAACTCCTGTTTCTGGTCCGCAAACTGGATCTGCATGGTGCACAAGGGAACAGAGGTCAAAACTCGATGTAGATTTTTGCAAGTGCATTCAGTAATGGATTTTCAAAAAAGGCCCACATAAAGTAGCTCTCGCTTCTTGGAAACGACCACCAGACTTCATGCCGATACAGTTCTTGCATAAGCATAAGCGCGCGCGCACACACACACACACACACACACACACACACACACACACACACACACACACACACACACACAATAAAAAACACACTTGTCTTTATCTCCTGCATGACAGGAGACCAGCTTCGAGTTCACTCTGACTCTCAAAGATAATGGAGACAATGGGGCTATTATCAACCGGTGACAAGGCCACAGCTGACGAAGGTACACCGGTTCACTGGAATAGATGGGAGGTGTTTGGCTATTAACTATAGTCGGGCCACAAACTGGACATGATTCTATCGCTTTATTAATCTTTCCGTTATTACAGAGTCAATCATAATTCATGTCATGATAATATTTGAGTGTGAATAGCTGACTTATTCAGACCATAAAGCCACATAAAGTACAATACATGCTGTGTGTGTGTGTGTGTGTGTGTTGCTGTGAAACATGGAAAAACATTTTTTCCATCAGTCAACTTGTTGAATGACGCCCACAAATCTTTGCTAACATTCTTTCTGTCTATAAATGCACCGGTGAAGTGAGCGATTTCGCCAATGCCACAGTCTTCTGACGGAGGTGGTGTCAAAGAAAAACAGAAGAAAGCATCACGATTTGATAAAAAAGGAGCAGAACCAGAATTATTCCTCATTCATTCTCCGTCTTTATCATTCTCCTTGTTGAAAAAGACTGTCCTTGAGTACAAAACAAGAAAGTATTTTCAGGTTTTGATAAAGAGAGCAATTACTAAATGTCTGACATTCAACCACATTGTGTGTGTGTGTGTGTAGAAAAAGTTTTTTTATAAGTTGATCCTTTAGTTTGTGTAGCTTGTTTCCCCCCCTCCTCTCTGTTCAGTGATCCCATGGCAATTTTTAAAGTGGTGCCGCATAATGCAGTTTAGAGCATCAACACCTTTCCACACCGGCAGAACGAAACATTACAGCTCTCAGAGAAGAAAGACAATCAACCATATCACATGAAGACAAGCCTGGAAACAAATCCCTGATACTAAAATTGTAGATATACAATTCAAACAACTGTACTATTTGCTTACTTTCACTTCCACTATCAGCCAACTGACGGCTATCAACGATGTTTAGCCATTTCAGCTTCCTCCAGACCCCGATATCTTAAATCTCTAGCCACTGCCACTGTGTGTCCGGTCTTCTTACCTTTTTCACACAGGGCTCACTGCTCTCCCCATTCTTTTTCTTCTTCAGCATTGCCACATATGTGTTGGGGTGCAGTTGCAAGTGTGATGCGCGTCTGATTTAAAAAAGGCCTTGTGCATCGAAGGGGACCTCGTCGTCTGAGGTCGGCTCGTTTCATAGGCTATGTCTTCCCCCTCTGCCTCTTTTTAGCCTCCGCGTTCCTGCAATCCAGCCCAAACTGGTCCAACCATGTGCCGGCAAACACAATGCAATGAATTGTTTCCCCTTCCTTTCATTTTTCCCCTCCCTCTCTCCCACCTCTGTATTCTTATTTAATTGTTGATTGTTCAAGAGATTGGGATCCCTGAAAACCAAAAAGGTAAACTTAGCCTCTGCTGACCCAAGATGGTTGTGATGTGTGGCAAACTGAAAACGAAATGTATTGCTCGAAATCTAGGGTGGGACTCTATGGAATTAATACAAATGTATCCCAAATTGGAGCACATCAACTTGTGATCGGAACAACTTTATCCAAAAGCTTCTTGCCAATGAAACAAAACACAAATTAAATCAAGCTGTAATATAGAAAAGGGAGCAGTAAACCTAAAAAACAGACGAGAGGAGCTACAACAACGCTAGCAGCTCTTTGGGGTCATGCTTTTACGGCATGCAAGTTAAAAGATCTTCATCTTCTAAACGGACGCTTCTTGGAAAGGCATTTTCCATTCTGCAGCAGGACAAAACCAACGTATGAGTGCAGCTGAAGGTGCTAATGACCCTGACCCCTGTAACAGGCTATAATACAGCAATGGGTCTCTTCAGGTTTATCGGATGGAGTTTAGATGAGGGGCTTTAGGAGCTCAGAGTTGCAGTGAAGGATTGAGGGTCATTTTCAGGAGCTCAGAAGGAGGGGATACGGGGGCTTATGACCCAATTTTTGGGACAAGATTATCACAGGTTAGCTCAGGCTAGGAACAAGGGGTGCTGCCAAAGCAAATTAAACTGTGGTTTGTTTATTGCTCCCACTCTTTGGGCCTTTCCCAAAGTACAACTCTGTACATATTGCATGCATCTCTACATACTTGTCGGAAAACATAGAATTTGATTTCTATGCTGCAGCTGGTCCGTGGCAAGCAAACCCAACATCTCCAAAATGATTAATATTGCATATATTAGGCCAGTAGCAGGAACGGCAATAAGACGAACAGATCCCTGTTATAACCATCAGTTCACTTCAAACAGGCCATACACTCTTGAAAATCTATTTTGACTTGCTGCAATCAGACTTTACGATTAATTTCAAGGTAGAGAACGAGCTGATGCTCTTATCCACAGGCGCTTACAATAACCCGCCAGCCAAATGCTGGTCAGCTGTTCCTGCAGCTTACTACCCGGCTCCGAGTCTTTCTGTACCCATGAATGAATTATTATCATCATCATCATCATTGTATTATGAGTGGTCACATGCTGGTATAATAAAAAAAGAAAGAAGATAATTTCAAGACAAATTTTAATCCAATCTGTGTGACCTGAGCCAACGTTACAAGCATGACATCCTGGGAACCCGGCATGACAGAGAGAAATATTATGAATTATGCAAGAAAGCCACTGACAACTAATGGAAACTGCAACACTCTACTCCTGTACTGGTACACTGAATGGGTCTACATGACCCAGCAACACTGGCTGCTTGTTTGGAAAAGTAAGTAAGTGGAGTTCATTCAGTTGGCCTAAATGTTAGAGAGCAGCCTCCAACTATTTATAACATAACTGGGACCACTGCACATAACTGGGTTGGATTTTCTTACATTGCTTATTCGACTATGATTTTACGTTTTAACTTCCGGATTAACTCAATACTGGGACACATGGGAGACTGCCACCTTCACTCAACTGTGTGTGAGTGAGTGAGTGAGTGAGTGAGTGAGTGAGTGAGTGAGTGAGTGAGTGAGTGAGATCCACAATCAGATCTGACTCAGACTGCAGGGAACCAAAGCAGAGTTGCTAAACACTTTTCTACTAGTAAATCACAGTAGCAGAGGGTATGTGGGATACTGGGAGTGCGGCCAGGTGTAGGCCGTCCCACTGAGCTGGACTGTGATGGTTGGCGAGGATGACTTGGACAGCATGTTCACGCTTGTTTTTGACGCAATACAAATTAATGTGCACGATGTAGATAATAGATCCTAATGTAGCCGAGCAACTACTGCAAATCTGTTTCAACGACTTTGCCACACACCAGCACTCTAAAGTGAGAAAACAAAAAACTTGCATTTCCTTTGAATGTGTTTTCATTGAAAAATAACAAATACAGACACACAGAGACACACACACACACACACACACACACACACACACACCAGGTGAAACAACAGAAAACCCATCCAAGCGAGAACCAAGGAAAGAACAAACAGGAACAGATGCAGCAGAGCAGTAAATGTGATGAGATACGATACCACAGACATTTAGTGCAGCTGCAGCTCTGGCAAATTCCTCGACTAAAATAATCAGAAATGAATGTAGTTGACCATAAGGATGTTTTTAAGTGTTCACCAATGAACGGTTTGTTACAATTTGGACTTCTCCTGTAAAATATGTCACAGTATTACCACTGTGTTTTAGCATAGTCATTAATTATCTGTTGATTCACCAGCAGCATCTGTTAACCGAAGTACGTCAGACTGTCAGCAGAGGAACAAACATGTTGACAGATCTACTCCCCTTTAGAAAATGTGGGTATCTTTTAATAAACAAAACGAAAAATAAAAGTAAAAACTGAAAACGTCATCGACTACATTGCCTTGAATACTCAGCATTACCTCGATGTGATTGGATTGTTTTGCTCCACCAGGTTACACAATCGCCTCATTTCCTTTTCAGACAAATTCAATCAACAACCTCCGATTCAAAATTCACAGTGTCAGTTACCCAACGACATAAAAAAAAAAAAAAAAGGCACCGATTCTTCCTGCTTGTACAGACTGTACTCAGTAAGACGCAGAGAGAACAAAATATCAAGTACAGAAGCTGTTGCAAAAACAACTCAAGGTGGGTGGATTTGGTTGCAGGTTGGGTTGTTTGTGTATGAAACTTGCACGGCAAAGAAGTGGCACGCAGCCTTTTATGAGAACATTACTTCAGATCGACCTGGGAATTTTTATTTTTTTTAAAAAGACACAAATATGACAAGGTGGGGAATCCACAATAACAAACTGCTGCTGGCCAGGTCAAAAGCTTGGATTTGGTCGCTACGGCTTTCTGTTCTAAACAGGAAATCAATGCAAGTCTCCTTTCTCCTCTTACAAAGCAGCTTGTTAAAATCACTCCAGTCAAACAAGAGTTTTCTCCACAAGAACAATGCACATATCAAAGTGCAAAATGCCACGCTCCCTCTGCATTTCAGCTGCACTCAATAAGCCTTTGGCAGGACTCAAAGAGGGGGAAAAAATTAATTAATGTTTAGCTATGTTTCCACGTCTCTGCAAGCAACTTGACATCCAGAGTCTAAACCCTTGGCCCATCAGCAAGTAATGACGTCTTGTCGTAGTCCGACAGCACCTCTGAAATCTCGACTTTAAGTTAGCGGGAATCGGCTTCAGCGGAGCTCGAGTTTGACGTCATCTGTGATGTCACAGACCAATGAGCCGACTCTCACAAAACACAATCGGTAACTAAATGCACGCCGGCCTGACGTCACACACATTTCTTTGGCTTGTGTTTAACCAGGGAGGGTTGAACGAGCAGGCTGACACTCTTACCAGCAAAACCTGCCACACGATACGACAGTGAGCTTAATGCCGAGCAGGGAGCAGTCCATCTCACGTTCGGGTTGAGCATAAGGTCACATTTATATTATTTGCCTGGTTTTCGTCTACGACAGAAAACAGAATATCTTTTGGCAAATCAAGAAACTTGAAAACCTTGCCTTGAACTCCGTGGCAATGGGGATGTTAGTTGCAGCCCTTTATAGGATAAAATGGGTTACTAATTAAATAAAATAATTTAATTAAATAATTAAATGTGCTTTGTTCATCATTCTATACTTTTTTTACTTATTTCAGGATTCTTGCTGGAAAACAGCCATCTCCTTCCCCTGCGTTGCATGCCATCAGCCAAGTGTTTCACATAAAGAAATGAAGGCTTCATCTCAAGGTCGAAATTTGTTGCGACACCCTGCTGAATGCGCGGTGTGTGTGTGTGTGTGTGTGTGTGTGTGTGTGTGTGTGTGTGTGTGTGTGTGTGTGTGTGTGTGTGTGTGTGTGTGTGTGTGTGTGTGCGCGCTCAGCTGTACCTGTATCGGGATGCAAGCGGGTATGCAATGCTGACGACATACAGCTGTGTCTTCACAGCAGTATTGTCTGCGGGGCGTCCATGCATCGTCCCATGTGAAAATTTCCTCCATGTTTCCTGCAGAGTTCCTGAATATTTGTGTTTCTCAAAATAAAATATTGAACCCCACAAAAAAAAACTAAACAAACATTTTCCTATCCCTGGATGTTAGCTTTTTCTTTGCTTGCACAGCTTTTTTTTCTTCTTCTTTAAGTAGATCCATACCAGAAGACATTCATCTGGTACAGGTCACACCTGTGTCAGAAGGAACCCGACCCTAATCAAACACAAAGGGGTCATGGGATGGAGACCCCTGCAGCAACCCAACACTGGGCCTCTCGAGCCGTCAGCTGGGCCGAAGGTCCTCTCTCAAGCCCCGCACACATGTCACGACTGAGATTTGGTTGCAAAATTGTCTTGAAACATTAACTACAATGATAGATACATCAAACATTTCATTTACATGTCTTTGTTTGGTGACCAATGGGCATCAATTATTATCAATCTAAGTGGGGGGCAGCCAGATATGACTCGCATCATGTCTGCAACACCCTATTAGATAATGTACTAGAAATAAAATGTAAATGTAATGATGATGATTAAGAGAAAATGGCCAGCTTGCTTTTGCTTCATTTGTTGCGATGCACAGAGGCTAAAATAAGCGTCACCTTCAACTGGTCAACAAGGTCGTGAGCTCAATTCTGTTTTCCTGCACGGTTCCCTCCGGCGTACATGTTTCTGATTCATTTCTTTGTTTACATCCCACTCTGTGCTCAATTCTGTTCGTCTCATCCCAGCTCCGGGGCCGAGGTTTTGTTCCTGCACGGCTACACAAAGCAGAGACCGAAGAGACACGACTCCCGTCTCACAGGAGGCTCGATTGTCAGCTCATTCGTCTGGTGCCAAATGTCATTATATAAACAGACCTCGAGTTGAGCTGATATATGAACATTTGTATGCAGTGTCATATTCTACAGCGGTTTTAAATTCTGAATGGTTGCTCCCTCGCATGACAGGAATGAGAGGGGGAACGTCTCCGGTGAACTGAGGACGGCGGAGAAGAGTGTGTGAGGAGGCAGAGTGTCAATAGAATGAGGACGAAAAGAAGACACGCTCTGTCTCACCATAATCATATTTCAAAACACTCCCACGAACAGCCTTTCAAGCTGCAGGACACCCATAATTACTGGGCTAAATGACACAGAATCACCATTACCTTAGACGGCTGTCTTTCTGTTTCTAGACCTCCACCTCAAAGAGCTGCCACAGACCATTGAAGGCCACATCATTCAGGCCCTCTCCTCTCTCTCCCCCTCTCTCCCCCTCTCTCCCCCCCCCCTCCATTACCAACCAAAGAGCCGTTTCCACAGAGACAAAACTCAATGTGAGGAACCTGCGTTTGTCTTTGTGTCAGACATGCTGAGACCCCGCGTGCAGTGAGACGGAGCCTCGTCTGACTGACATCTGGTTGTTTGTGCGTTTCCCTGATTGAGAAAACTCTGCCAGCAGCTGTGATCCTTCCATCATGGCAGTGACGATGTTTTTCTATTGAACTCAGTATGAACGAACATCAGACAAAAAAAAATAATAAAATGGAGCACATTGTGTTGTTTTCCCACTTCTGTCCAAGCTTTCTGCGTAGTCATGAGAGGATGCTATGTAAAGTAAGATATCCATAGCAGTACCAATAAGAGCACAAAGACACTTTGAGGGCTTAGTTGAACACCTTGACACATTTTAAAAGCCGTTAACATTTAACATTCAGTAGGAATTACAGGACCTCGGGGGGGCTATGGCTCACGATTAAGGATTTATGTTTCTCGGCTTCGCAGAATGAGTTTAAAATTAGCCGCAGAACCGCAGCTCCCCGTTGACATTTTAGATTCCATCGTTTGGTGACTTAACACTTCAGTCAACATCTTGCAGTCAGCCTGCACGTCTATCTGAATCAGTAAAGAGACGAGCACTCGAGGCAAACTAGGCCGGGCCAGCAGAGAGCTGAGGCACGGCCCTTTGTGGGGAAGCCCAAAGGGGGGAGAATGGAAGGAAGTGTTCTCCATCAGGCCCATTGGGACGCTGGCTGTTTATACCTCCTCCCGGCTGCTCCCCTCTGGGGGAACCCAGCCTCCATCGCTGGCAACACAACCTGCGCTTCAGCCAAATGGCACACACCGAATCAGTATACGTGACAACACAAAACCAATCCATCATTCTGGTTTGTGTATTGATTCATTATTTTTCTGAAAATCTCAGCCCGATGTGGCACCAAGTTGAACCATATGACCACAGAGCAGAGAGCAGCAGAGAATGGCCGATGCATTTGGGTGCCTATTATAACAAAATTCTTGCCGTTGATTATAAAAGCAACAAATGGTGTGAAAAAAGCATCAACATTTTGCATTCTTAAGTTTACTTATACTTTATATTCATTTCACAAGGAACAAGATTGAGTTGCCACATCTTTGGCATGATAATTCCAATAATATTCAAGAATGCTCTGGTCATATCAATGACCAAAATAAGAGCTCTTTATCAAGACTGAACACGATAGTCGAGTGCATTGGACTGAAACACAATGTACCAGTGACCCATTTCAAAGTCACGCATTTGAATGTTACCTGAAAACTTGACTTGCTACAACGCTACGTTGAGAGTTGTGTCAACACCTGCTCCGTTCTGGGAAGCTAGCGCTGACCGGGAAATCTCATATGACCAAACAGACACAAAGTCTAGGTTGGTTCTGGGAAGATGATTGTGTTGGCAACAAGTTGCTCAGGCAGGCTCGTGCTATGCTGTCCATCCAGATAAACAGGGGTGGAGGCGAAGCCCATTAGTAAGAGGGCGTCTGGCAATTTCTCAAAAAGTGGAGAAGTCTTCGGGTCAATTACGTACACTTTCAAGGCGGCGGTCAGAGTCCCAGGTAGACAAACTTTGCAGCCGCTGTAAACTTTCACGAGCATATGGCCAGCAGTTCTATTTAATGTCTTTCCATATAGTGCTTGGCTGGGTATAGCAGGCCAAGTGTCCATGTGATTATAGCAGTAGAAAAGCTAATGATGACTAAACAAAGTTAAAAATGAGTCAGGGAAGATGAGACCGGCTAAGTGCAAGGAGGGATACTTTCAAATCAAGTGCCAATGGGCTTTTAAAAGCTTTATGTTTGGATGTGGTCTGCCGAAAGACGTAAAAAAGTGAGAGTGATGGCGTTAGAAAAAACAAAACAAAAAAACTGCAGCGAGAGGGAACGAGGAACGTGTTGAGTAAAATGGCTTAGTGCTATAAACAAATGTCTGGAAATATCCCCAAAGATAAATCCTATAAGTGCTTCTGCCAGGCTGTCCCAAATCTGGGGGTAAATTAGGGAAGACTACAGTCCTACAACAACTCTAAAAAGATTCTGAAAGAGAGGTAAAAAGAATAAGAGGCATGTATGCAAAGAAGCACGAAATCCAAATGGCCGCTCAGAGTGACTTATTTATATTAAAGTGGTAAGGGCCTTTTAAAGTCCTGTAAAGTTCATTATTACGTATTGAAAAGAACGTATTCCATCAATTTGGTCTTGCAGATATAAATATTCTCGACTTTTACTACCTGAATGGCTCAAGCCAAAAATACTGGAACCTACATTTCCCATAATGAGACTCATTAGTTTCATTCGGCACCAACGACTTGGCAACTATTTTACAAAATCATGGCAGTTTTTTTTTTTATTTTTATTTTTTACAATCAATATATTGTGTTGGAATGAAGCTCCTCTTCAGACGTACACAAAGGCTTGTTGGCAGTCACAAGTGCCAACAAGTGTTTAATTCTGTGGCACAAATAATTAGTAAATAAATGTCAAATGATCAGATGAGTCGTACAAAGAATCCATTGGTAGTGAAAAGCAGTTAAGACGCCTTGATGGAAAAGGATATTATTGTTGTGACATCTGGTGATCTGTGCATTTAGCTTTTTAAATGGCAGATGTATTTAAGGCCTGTACGAGAGGCCACTGGACAAAGAAACAGATTTCTTCTTTTTTAAGTTCTCCCACGCACAGCCCTGTGTGGACTTGTTTGTGCTTTCTTCTCCCTTCATTGTACTCATTACACTCTCATTACTGCCACAGCACTCGTGCTCATACAACTTGACAGACTGGGGAGTAGACCACGGATTATAACGTGCATGTTTTTAGAAGCTGTTGGATGGCACATCAGAGAGACTGTGGATGCGTTTCTCTACGCTTTCAACTGCTATTCCTGGATCACTATTCTGCTCGTCGACCTGAACAACAAAAATAGACTGTAGCAGAAATTCTGCTTCCTGTTTTCTGTTTTCTTTTCTAATCTTTTCTTCTTTTTGATTGGCACCCTTTAACAGCAGGGCCAAAATACAGTTCAGCACATTTAAATAACACCTTCACAATTTGTTGTGACATTGTTGACAGAGCTGACAGGTTTCCTGGTATTGACCGAGCACATTGCCCGTTGATCATATTGGCTGACAAGCCATTACTGTCAAGTATAGGACAGTCGGTCACACCCAAGGTCATACCGTCCATATATGACTGCAATCTTTGTTGCATGAATTCAATTTCGTTTTTTTGGGGGTATTGGAAATGTATTTATCCACATACTGGACAGATTGAAAATACATCACTGTAATTTCTGTTTCAATAGACCTCTTCTGCTGTGCAGTAGGTTATCATTTAACAGCTCTCCACAGTGTTTCTCACAGTCCATTAAACCAGCCAGCAGGTAATGTTTAATGTGCATGTTTTGCACCCCTCTGTTCACCTTTTGTCTGAGTAATGTCTAATTTCGCACGCCTCTGGCACTTTGTGAGTCACAAGTCAAGTTACTGTCTAACTAACACATTACAAACACGTGCAAGCAGTAGATTCACCTTTGTTTTCACAATGGGAAGCTGTGCTGTCAGATCAAAATTAGAAGCCACAGCAGCAATGGGAAAAGAAAAATATTCTCCTCCACTGACATTGAGCATTGAAAAAGTGCTTGTTCAGATTTCAGAGTTTGGTTGGAAACAATTGCTCCTGGAAAAAGCCAGCGGCAGAGACCAGCTACTCGAGTGAGACCACAGGAAAGACCAGACACGTTGCTGGACACACACAAAAACAAGCACACAACTCTGGCAGAGAGGCCTGGCTTTGAGTGAAACAACATTGTGGTTGTTAAGCTCTGGCCGCCACGCAGACGGGCAGAGAGGTGCATGGACGAGCAAAGAGCAGCACACACAGACATACACACAAACACACACACACACACACACACACACACACACACACAAACACACATCTTCACATGTGCATGCACAGATTACTAATGTATGCCCGTTAGTGCATGACTCTGTAACGTTCACAAGTACAGATGGGAGATGTGAGCCAGCTGTTATGACCTCAACAGTCCAGTTGCATGCTGGGGATCAATGTGGAGTGGGTCCCACTACTGGTATACTTGTGCATGCCAAGTGTTTTTAATGCAACATATGTGATACAGTGAGCGACAAGGAATAAAAAAAAAAGGAAGAGCAGCAGAGTGCGAGTACAAGGAAATCCTAAAGGGGAAGGTGGCTGCTCCAATCGGGGACGAAGTACCCTCCACCCATCCAATAGGAAAGACGCTCTGGCCGCTCTGACCAATAGAAGGAAAAGAAGGAAGGAGGAAGCAGCTAGTGCGAGGTGGTGTGTGCGCGCGAGTGTGCGTATCAGACCGCAGCATGCTTCACCGGGGCCGGCTGTGATGTAAGAATGGGCCCTGATGATTTATATACACGGACAAGTGCTCATAATAGCACACATCGACACACACTCACGGGTCACACACACCCATTACCATGCATACACTTGGCAGTTACCAAGCCCACACGCAATTACTAGTGGCCAAACACGTGCCCTCACAAACAACACATACATTGCCAGAGGCTTTTTGCCAACACAGGACTTCAGTGCAGCCACGTCGCCAGCAGCCCAGCAGGTCATCCTCTGCTCCTTCACGCTGAACCCTATACATACAGCGACAGCATATATACAATGTGAAAGAACACACAGACACGTTACACAGATGAAGGGCTAAGAGCACAAGTGCCTGCTGCTCGACAAACTGGTGGTCATGTTTAATAAAAGTTCCATTTTGGGGAGAATGACCCATCGGCTATCGCTATTGCAAGACTCGTTTCAAACACTGCAGATGCCAAAATCTTTTCCCTGTTGCCTACAGATTCCACATGTGAATGCAGAATCGGTTTATAGAGATTAGGTCGAACCAACTGCTGCCCTGAATAATCACAGTGCTGCTGTGAACTGTGGAAAGTATGCAGGGCCATCCACACTGAACACCACCGACTGGAACAATCCTTGTCCTTCTGATATGGTCTGATAGTCACCGTGAAAGCGAGGGACACTGATACGAGGGGAGAGCAAGCAATGAATGACGAGGCTTAGTGACAGATTAAACCCTACCTGTTTCTTAACAGAGAGGGGGAGAGGAGAACAGCGAACACGCTTCCTGTAACATTCCTTTCCATTCATGTCTGCCGCAGGGCGGAGGAAGAGTGCCAAGACTGCAGACTTCACATGTCAGTCAAGGACAAATTCAAGATTTCATCAGCGCACCGGGTTCAAAACGGTCAGTTTCCACTGTCCCCCTGAAAAACCATTGACGAGTTGTGGCTATTCGAATATTTTGTTTATTTAAGTTTTGTATTATGTGTGACTACAGTTCTATGGTTTGTCCCCTCTAAAGGCCACTTATCTAATCTAACTTTAGTGGACATCTCACTCTCTCACAAGCACACTTCAGTTGTGTAACAGGGTCTTGTTGCCCATGTGGACCAAACTAGGGCACAGTTTGGAGCTCCGGGGCTTAGTGATTAGCTTTACTATTGATCAGATTGTTTAAAAAGCTGTTGTTTACAACTTTAATTGGATCTGACAGAAAACAAATAAAAAGGCAAACAGTTGATATTTGATCCAATCTGATCAGCAATGCCGCGGCGGTTATTACGTGAATTGAACAGCAAGCTGTATTTACAGTATCCATATCCATCCACTCATCTCTTCACCCATGCACACTTTCACCCATCAGTGCATGCTTTTAGTCTTATTGGTCAAGTTTTTTAAATAATTTTTTTTACCACTACAGCTCTGAATAGTTAAATCCTTTCATTGAATTGAACAACAAATGAATTGTTAATGTCGGCCATTAAGCTAAACGAAACCTCCCATAAGCTTAATAGCGAAATCAAAACACCGTAGGATTTAACAGCAACAAAAGTCTGAAAAATTAAGTGGCTTGTTTGTTTGTTTGTTTGTTTTTTGTCCCTCATCTTGAATTGACAAAAAAAGCTCACTCTCTCTCTCTCTCTGTCCTGGGGGGAAAGTATAATTACATCAAAGAAACACAGATGGGGGTGATGCAGGTCTATTTTTGAATAAGCCCATTATGGGGCCAATGATCTATGTTTAATTAGGAGTGTGAAGCAATTCTTCAGTTATTAGGCTGGATTTGGATTTCTTCTTTATCCTCTTGACCTGCAATGTGAGGAAATACGTTTTTTTTTTTTAGATCAGCAGATCAAATGACTATGTGTAATATGTTACTGGACTCTCCAGGGACGTTTCTAATCCTCATTACTGGTTTTGTTTTAGTTTTACTGCAATTTTATCATTTTCCTGTAAAACGCTCTCATCTGTATCGTTTCCACCTGCTGCAGGTTTTCAAGAAAAAAAAGCTGTGCAGTATGCTACTGGCCCAGCACCAAACAGCAGACAGCATTAGCAACTGGCTCGTGAAATAGTGGCGCATCTAGGCTAAAAAGGAGCCCAATATTTCCCTCATGAGTTGGAGGATACCAAAGCATAGAGTTAAAGGGAGAGTGAAAGCGGGACTTAAATTCATCGGGTCGTGATCACAAACAACTCCAAATGAATGATAATGTTGCTCCGTGCTCGCTGGATGTAAATATATACATACAAGTATGCATTTCCCAGCCCAAGGATGTTCCAGATATAAACAGCTCTCTCCTCCTTCTGACAGGGATGGGTGGTTTGGCCTGACTAATAGGAAGCAGGGCAGACTGATGGGCGTGTGGGGCGGGGGGTTCATTTCAGGCTTTGTGAGGGCCCTTTTGTGAGGCAGCACTTTTCAAACACAATGTTGAGCCTTTGTTCGGATGCAGTGCTTGAATATGAAGCGGCATTCCTTGTCACGCTGCATAGCCAGATCCGTGTTAATGTCCACTACTGTCTGCTGATCCTCATGTAAACGCAACACTGAGGGAACACATGACACATACACATCAACTGGGTTTTTCCAGGAAAAATAAGTCCTCTCCTTTTCCCTTCAGTCGGTCCACTTAGCTGTTCCAAGAACCTGAGCCTTGTAAAGAGTCTTGAGATGGGAAGGTGTGTAACTCAATGAGCTGTGCATGATCAGTGATAGCAAGCTGCGATGACTAGGCAGGAAATGAATGTCAACTGGGGAGTCACAGATGGACATGTGTGGGTGGTACACTCAGGGAGAGGGAAGCACAGACATCGGCACGGCCAACACCAGACAAAAGACACAGAGCGACTGCATCAGAGACTAAATACTGAAACACAAGAGCCTCGTGACAGAAAGCAAAGCTACTCTATTCTGTCTTAGTGTAGGTGTTCGGGCTCTAATATACCGAGTGTGAAAATTGCTTTCGGCATGTCGAGTATGGCACTGGGTGTTCAGTACTTCTCTCTGCCATTGGAAAGTAAAGTAAACCAGCTGGCTTCATATCAGTGTGAAATTAATATGGATTAAAGGTCAAGCAAACGAAGTGTAATGGCTGAAAAACTGACAGAGCTAGCAGGTAGAGTACATTAGAGCCGCTAGCTCCACCGCCTTAATGTCAAGGTAACTAACTTCATTATTGTTTTTGAAATATCACGAGAAAAAAAACTGCATTAACATTTAAACACGGTTACTTCAATAGGATACGATAATGAGTCGCACAATAAACAAAGCCGTCTTTAATAACTGGTTTAACAACTTTCAGCCACATGTACTATATACCTGCTATACTTCTATGTTGATACTGCGTCAGAAAATAGTTTTGAGGCTTTTTTTTTTTTTTTTTAAGTAATTGAGATCAAGAAAAACTGTGATCTTAAACCCCACCATGCAATGTAGCCGCTAGAACGTCCCGTCTGGACAGTGATGAAGGGATCACTATCTGGCACCCCGGGGGTGAGAGAAACTCAAACTAGTGTCAAGTTCCAACAGACCATTTCCTGAGTCGGTCTCTGTGGCACGGGTGAAGATGGTTAGGGAGGTGCGAGCTCACACATGCCTTTGTTCTGTGGGAATGAGATTCACAGAAGGCACAGCACATTAAACACAATGTGCGAGAAAGCGAGACAGGAGCTCAAAACAGAGGAAGTGGCGACCAGAGGCATGTACGGCTTACAGCTCACTCGGTGATGAGTTTTGGTGTATTTGAAGTAGTCTGTCGCTCCACTTCATGAAGGGTCCACAGTAGTGTTGAGTGGTGTCACACAAGGCAAGCAAGAGGAAGCAAAAATAGAAGTTTTGTGACGTGATAATTTGAGGAAGAGGAGAGCACCAGAGAAAGAGGAGATAAATCAGGATTTCACTTGAAGGTCATTAAAAACAGCAATAAAACATGGCTAAGTGCACTCAGGGCAAAGCTGGACAAATATACACCCTCTTCCATGAGTTGCAGACGCAGCTAGGACATTCAAAATTACTCAACAGCTCCGCTGGCTTCCTCCAAGAATATATTTTAAGACATTCCCGGCAGAGTTTCACAGATTTCTGATCAAGTACACAGTGATGAGCTGCACCAAAAACAGAAGTTCCCTTTTAACATCCATAAAAGGATTCATAAAATTACATTAACTTTAATGATCCCGAGGAGATTTAAGTGTCATAGTAGTGAAAAGAACAAATTTAAATCACTGGAATGGATAATTAACACAAAAATGAATACTAAACACCTTGTGAGCATCTACTCAATACAGAATAAAGCATTAAAAATCAAGAACTAAAAAGGGCACTAAATACTACATGTACATAAATAGCTAAAACAAGATTTCTCCCTACACATCATGCCACCTACACATCTATAATCCAGTATCTACAGCATTCAATTCAGCGATACTCAGACATGTCAGGTTGTTTTATGCACTCCCTGATTGTTCATGACAGGGTAGGTAGCTGCAAAAGAAACCCTAGAACTGATATCCACAGGATACATGCTGAAGCCAACCTGTGTTCTTGATTGATCAAATTCTTACCAGTGACTAACTGGCCATCAATAAATCATTAATATCCAAGGTGTCGTCGTCAAACAAATGTGTTAAAACTCCATCCACTCCCCTCCCCCATATTGCCCGAACCAAGCGTGCAATATCATTAGCAAGTGCTTCATATGCAGGCCCGGCTGACGCTCTGCTCCGAGTCTTACGATTGTTTTTTTGTTGTCTCAGTTTGTCCGCTCTGTTGAGTCATTCGCCGCCCCCGGGTCAGGATCGGCCTCTCGTCTTTCCTGCTTTCCCCGGCGACCCTGCCAGTGACCTCTGACAATGGTCAACCTTACTTGCGGTCCTCCAAACGCCTATGAAAGGTCCTGTCAGCACAATAACCAGCACTGCAGTGTTTGACCGTCAACAGGGCTGGACGGAGAAAGCAGGAGCTTTAAAATGATATTTAAGTTACTTGAAAAAGAAGAAAAGCCCTTTTCCAACTGGCTGTGGAGTTTTATATCAATATATCAAATTCTGGTCTGTTTTTTAGTCCAACTCAAACATATCATATGTTAAACAATTTCTACATTTCATCCATTTCCTCGCTCATGTATGCTGCAAGTCATTAAATAATGTTTTAATCGCACTGATCCTTTGATCCCGCCATCACAATTAAATTGTTTAGAAAGGTGACATCATTGTTGGAAATCCACCGTCAGTTGGGGCAACTGTAATGCTTTCAGCATAACACCGTGATCTCCACAAGTTAGGGGTCAGAGTTTGGGAGTGGATCAGGACGGCCCAACAGCCACAAAGAAACTGGGCGGTACATTTTCCTTTGAGCTTAACGTCCATGGCGGAAGGGGTGGAAGACTGAGGGACGGCTGGAATTGGATCCGATGCAAAATCTTTTCTCCCCTTTCCTCGTTCTCGGGGCATTTCTCAGACTTCACACTGGGGTTCCACATTTCCCGTGTCAAGGATGCATGCATGTGTGCCTTAAAAGGACACTGCCTATCTGTCTCATGTTGTGACGTGTCTAAGGATGGCAGTGTACGCCAAAGAAAAATCACATTTGGCACTTTTTATCTTGCTGACGAAAACCGCACAGCTGGCAAATGCTGCACTGCTCACTCCGACTCCAGATGTTTATTTTATTTATTTGTATTTCATGCGGAGTGTATTTATTGGTCACATTCAGATAGCATTTTGAACCTCTGAAACTAAATGTAGACCTTCTACACTTCTACTGCAGTGTGGACAGGGAAAAGCATTTTCAAAAAGTAGAACAAATGTCAACCTATCACAACCATGATGTAAATACATCTTCCTATATATGCAGTTTCGAAAAGCATGCATTTTTCTGATGGTCTGATACTGTTGATTACTAAAAAGACTAACTTGTCCCCATGTTTACTACTTTCTAAGAAGAAACTGATTTCATTCAGGTGATTTAGGTACGTAATTTAAGTAGATATTCTCAAAACCACTAAGTAAAGACAAAGGTAGGATGATGCTATGACCACATCGCGACTTCAATAAAACAAAACAGATCATCTGGGAAAGTGCATGCGATTACCCCTATGCGATGTGCACTCATACACGAACAAATCAGGACAGTCACAGGCAGCTGAAGACGTCCAATGACCTTGCATGAAGACGACAATGCTGACAATCCACAGAACAGTGACCTCTTGTCCTTTACCAGCTGACTTTGTATAGCCATGATAATAGGAATGGAACTAATGAGAAAACTGGCTCCAGAACCAACGACACCCAGTGACCTTCTGATAGCTTAATTCACTTCTTCATTGACCATTTACCTTCATCAATCCCACTCCACTTCCACTTCCACTCTTTGCTCAGACAACAGAAGTTTAGTAGGGGGGGAATTGAAGCAAATGAACAAATCAGACGGGAGAAAGTGGAGCGTTGCTTTAAACCCTGCACTATTTTTTGAATGCGTAACATCTTCTTCTGCGCAGTGTTCTTCCCAAATAGAGCAGCCACCGGTCACTGTAAGCCTGTTTATCAGTGAGCACTACCAGGAACACCAGCTTAGCGGGTGACATAACATTGCATCAGAAAGCGACGGCCAGACGGGAGCACTGTTCCCTGGAGTCATTCAAAAATATCAGTGCACGCTTTCTTGAACCCCGTTCGGAAGTTTGGTCATTGCCAAACGTCACAGGTGAGGGGAGAATCGGGTTAAGTCAGTACCAAGGTGAAAAGTCTTGTGTTAGGTTAAGAGTAGCTGTATCAGTGCCTCAATACAGCCACTAAGGCAGGTGACCCAACTGAGCTAATATGAGACTTAAACCAGGCTTAGTCACAAACCACATACACCCGCGCCAGCAACTAGGCCTGCACGCTGCAGAACTCCTTGCCAGTTTACTTATCGCCCCATCTGGATGTAGCGCCCTGTACTTCCCAGAAGCTGGACATATTCATGCGAAGCCATGTGGGTTACGATGAAACTCATCACTGGACTCATGAAGAGAACATCTGGGCCCACCTATAACAGATCGCTGGCCTTTTAATCCCCTCATGTGACGACATGATAAAGCATGGATTAAAAAGATAGCCAGCCATCCAGTCAGTACTGCTGCCTGCATACTTGCATCAGCCACTGCTTCGCATACCCTCTAGTCTACTGCATTGGACAAGCAGAAGTCGGCTGATGTGAATCTCTAACGCAGCGAGTGTGCCATAAGATCCACGATGCCTTGTGATGTGTAAATAGGCTGGAGGCAACCTTTTGTCCCAGTGGATACACTAAAGTGGTTGATTAGACAAATGCAGTGACAACTAAGTCTGTGAATTAAGATAATGGACGGATATCTGCCCCAATGTATTTAGAGTGTCTATTATGCATTACTCAGGCTTACTGATGTCTACATTACATGAATATAAAAACAATAACAATACCACCTTTGACCCTAAAAACTTAGAGATGCCTTGTATTAGGTTAAAATAATCCCCTTGGTTTCTCTTTACATTAACATGATCTCTTTAAATTAAAATGGATTAAACAGAGAGTATCCTACACTTGACTCTAATGAATTTAACATCATAAAATTCATCACTGTTAATACATTTAATTTTTATAGCGCTTAAAAAAAAGAATCTGTAGAGTGTCTAGCTTCAACCAACTAAAACGACATGTTTTATTATAAAATTAAATACTTCAGATTTGTGAAAAAAACATTTAGCCTTTAAAGAATATTGAAGTAATAAGTGTAAGTAACTTTTGTCAGACTACATTTTAAGCAGATGCTTCATGATAAACTTCATCGGGATATTTTTTGTACTAAATAAAATTAACCTGTCGCATTTGGGAAATTCACTTTGTGTACCATGCTCCTGTATGCAAAATGGGTCTCCTCAATAATCCAGATGTGTTCGCTGCCGTCCGATACATCCGGTTTTCGGTTGTCCCCCAAATGTGGATCAGCCCTTGGGCCCAGGGCTCCTGACCGCTGCTTTACTTCCATATGCCTGCTTGCTGTGACAGTCGGAGGTACGAAAAGCAATCTGCTCTGAGCTGCAGTCGATGCGCAGTCCATTCCCACTCTGCACGATCCAGCTCTCCTCCTTTGGGGCCGCTATTGGGGCTTCCTTAAGGGTGGCCCAACGGGATAGGATCATTGTCAATGCGGATTTGTGGGTGGGGAGTGCGCACCGTCCTGTCCTTACAGATTTCACCCTGACAATCGCCATTTTTGTTGTTTTCTTTCGCCAAGGGTTCTTAGTGAAAACACACTTAGGTATTTTGCATTCATGTCGCATGCCACAAACTGGCAAACACACTTGAGTAAAGCCCATTTCAAAAACCACTGGACTTGTTTCGACCACACATCTTAAAATAAACAACCTGAATAGGATCATCACTGATGGAGTGCACTGGAGTGACCACGGCTATAAATCACTGTCAACTGTTAATAATAACTCTGATCAAAAGAACAAAGCTGGAAGCTTCCTCAAAGGATTCCTTATCAGAATTGTTCTTTCCTTGAACCTTGCCCTTTATGTACACTTCTGACCAAATCAAGACTTTGCGGCACACAAAAAGATAAGATGAATTTAGGTCACAATCACAGCCAAGGAACTTTTGTATCCTCATTCGCCAAGGACAAGATAAGGCCAAGTCAGTCCGCCCTCTGAATCAAGCGCCACAAGGGCAGGCGCTCCCTTCACTGGAGTGCAGGTGCCCAAAGAACTAGGAGTCATGGATTACTGACTGCTGTTATGTCTGAGTTAGATCACACACCTTGGGTGGCACTGCATTAATAAAACCCAAGATTACCACAGCATTTTTTTTTAAGCAGTGGACGGTGATCTTCATTTTAATTTGAGGTCAAGCAAGGAGCATGGTTTGAGCAGGTGTACTCCCAGGAGCACACACCTGCACCAATATGTGCTCTTCTACTTCACTGGATCACTTTCAACTAGCAACTTATAAATCTATGCCAAATAAGATAAACACAACCACACATATCATGCCAGGTCACAACAAGAGGATTACTATTACAAATCAGCAACTTAAGCTTCCAGTAAAGTTAATGACACTGCTTATTTTAGCTAGCATCATATTGTGTAATCTGCATGAGGTATAATGTCCAGGTTATAGTCACATCCAGAAAGCAACAACAGTAAGAGTTAGAAAAAGGGAATAACAACACTTATCCACACAACTTGTGTGAGCAGTTGAATACTTTTATCCAGCTGATGTCCTAAAGATGTAGCGATGTCACCCTCCATAAAAAAGGGTACACCCATTTTGTAAATAGTAGTTATCCCTTATTACACCCTCTACAGTGTTATTAACATCCAGCACCGTAATTAAAAGCGTTAACTGACGCTGGATCAGTTTTGGGGGACCAGCTAGCCTGCTAGCATCGACACACAATGCGAGCTTCTGGTTGCGGCGCATCGGACAGCACCGAGGAGACAGCAGCTCGTGTAATGGTTGAACATGTTTTCTCACTCGCCTTTTTCATTCGCGGAGCCTCGGCCACGGTGCCGTCCCGGTTGACAAAAGCCTCTCCGCCGTTCTGCTGCGGGTCGGTCCGCTTCATGGCCGACGTCTGCGGCATCTTCGCGGGGTTCGGGGTGAGCAAACCCAGGCTGCCTTCCCCGGCTTTCGCGGAGGGCTCCGCTGTTGGGGACGCGGCGGCGGAGAAGCCGGCCTCGTGCGGGTCGTTTCTGCCGAGGGTCTTGATCTCCGAGGTCGGTGTCATCGGGGAGCCGGCCGGTAAGTCTTTGCCGGTGGGGACGTCTTTGAGTTCGACCTCTGCCATTTTCGCTGCCACAACCTGGACTGACATCGCTGCAGTTTCACAAAGTCCTTTTTTTCCCCAACACAAATAGCGAGTCAAGCGGATGTGAGCAGAGGAGCGACTATGTCCAAGTGCATTGTGGTCCTTGTAGTTCGTTCAAGTGTCTCAGTTCCCTACCTTGAGCCAACTCCAATACCAATGACAAGCACACGTCTGACATTTTACATAACATTAGTCAACAGTTAAACCATTGACATACGCACTTTATTTAGCTGACAAGCAGTCACAATCGGCAAAGTGACTACAACTCCCTGCTGGGAAAGCTATACTGCGAACGGCATTGTGGGAAATGACGTTTACAATAAGAGGACCACACTAAACTACAAAACAAGCAACTTATGCCTGACAATGCTGTTTACTCACAGGGCAATCAGAAATAATATTTCTAAATAGTTTCTCTCGGTTTTACACGTGAGAATGAATAGCATCAGGGTGCACATAATGATTTGTATCACACCATGAAGGAATTATTCCATCAAAACAGTGTGTCCTCAACAAATGCTGACAAAACTATTTAATGATGGTATTTGCCAGTCAGCAATGTTTCCCAGCCTCAAGTCTTTTACTGGACATTGCTGCACACGATACTGCATCACATTACAATTCTCTAGAGGTGGATAGCATGCAGTATGTCATGAGGAAACAGGGGCAAGATGGTCAAATCTAAAAAAAATGAACTACAATGCCACCAAGTGGATGCCTTCAATAGTAAAAAAAATAATAATAATAATGATAGATAGATAGATAGATAGATAGATAGATAGATATCATGAGACCGAGGGAAATTAACATACTTTAACAGATTCTTTTCAATATTTTATTGTAAAGTCTTGTCACAATTGAAAAATGGCATCATTGAAAACAAGCAAACATGTGGAGGGTTTGAAATTTAACAAATGGCTTTTGTAAAAGATGTTCTGTTCTCAGAAAAAGACTTTGGTAAATCACAGACTTTTCATTTGTTCTCCATCACATATCAAAAAGAATGAACACTGTACATAGTTGAGTTGCATTGCAGCCTAGTACTATAATAAGCTTCAATAGAACAGAATACTATAATACTTCAATACTTTGTGTATTGCTTCCCTTTTCACAAGTCCAATTTCTGTAGGTGACTTCAAGCATGGCAGGAGCATCCCTACAACAGACGACAACCATTCAACTACAGGGAAAAGAAAAACTGCACACCAAGTTATTGAAGCTGAAGAAACAAAAGTCAAGTCTGCACATACTGTATTTGCATTCGTGTTAAATGGCTCAGAGCCGTTTACAATTCACAAGATACATCTGAGGTATATTATTTACAAGGCTGCCATGATGGTACATTCTCAAAATACAAAAATCCGAAAACCAAGCAAAGTTAAAAAAATACTGCTCTGCAGTGCATCATAAGCACCGTGGTGCAACGTAAATGTGTCCTTAAAATGACAACACACACTGTTACCCATTTGGACACTAAAATTGAGAAGATTTCCAAAAATATGCATTTGTTGTCTGTCAAAAGGCAAGTGCCGCTTCCCATGTGCCCCAGAAAGAGCAGTCCTTAAGACGAGGTTGTAGTCCGACCAGTGTTGAACAAAAATCCACTTGCAGCTTTTTGCTGCTTGGTAAATGATGATCAGTCATCATCAGTTCTCAAATATCCACAAGATGTTCACACCAGAGAGGCCTAGATTTACTCTTCTGCAGAAGAAAAAAGAAAAGCTATTTAATTATCCAGACGACAGGCCAAGTCAAACCGATAATTTTAAAATCAAAATGCAATCTGTGCTTTGGTGTTTTACCTTTTTTTTTATTTTTAAGAATCAATATGTCCTTACACTCTGAAATGGCATATAGTATACGAGCTAAACGGTATTTGACAGGAAAGTAGTAGCAGAAGTAGAAGTACTCACCCCAGCATCCCTGACTCCTTAGTCTTAATGAGATAGAGGAACATTAGGATTGTGTGGAACAGGTTGTTCCTGCCCTATAATAGAAATAAAGATGTGTTCCTGTCATTGCAATCAAAGCATTTCAGTAGAGGAAGACCTGCTGATTAGTTATTTAATACGACTGCATTTCTTGGCTTTTCTCAGGGATATTTTGTCACATATGGGGGATTACTGGTAAGAAGAAGGTCGCTAGATACAAAGCTCTCAATGCGTTATCAGTGTATACAAGTCCTGTGGATCTTTGAACTTATTAAATCAATTGACTCTTAATTGAGAGGAACAATTAGTTGATGCGGTTGAACCCAGGCTTACAAGCAAACAAAAAGAGGGGCAAAAATATTTGGTGTTAATATTGCCCCTGCTTATTGGCTGGGGATTACAGAGCAATGTGGGGCCCAGAGACTGAGGCCCAGAGAAGTCCTGAACACGGCAAAACAAAAGGAAAAGAGATTACAGGCACAGGGCAGGACACACACACACACACACACACACACACACACACACACACACACACACACACACACACACACACACACACACACACACACACACACACACACACACACACACACACACACACACGATTTATGACTAGCGGGTCATAAGTAATGATTAAGAGGAATTATTTTTTGCCGTGCATTGTTTTGGGGGAAACTGCTGCATATTACACCTGTGGATTCTAACCATGAACAAGCGAGTTGACAAGTATACAGAATGCTGATGAACCAGATTTATTTCTCCAATGTCTTGTGTGTTCAGGTGTACTGATTTAGGATATCATGTCTCATTGTTAGAACAGAGGGTTACATTGCTTCCACGGTTATGTTTATGTGCATTGTATTTATCACATTGCATTTTAGAAGCATTTGGCAAGTTCAATTTGAGTTACAGTGCCACCTCAGTGACACCTATGAATAGCACAACTTAGAAAACTGACTTCTCTTGGGATTTGACTTAAAGCCAGTAAGGGCAAAATAAGAGAGCAAGCTGTTTTGTAAGATCCTAAAAATATAGAGACATTTTGGAGAAAAAAAGAATAAGAACACTGTTTTTTTTTGCCGTCACCTTGGGTAAACTGTAGATATGTCCCTGGTAGATGAGCTGGTAGTGAGGGGGAGTTGTGCTGCTTTGGTGGATGCAGAAGAGGCTCTCCTTGGTAACATCTATGAGTTACACAAAAAGGGACAAAAGAACTGAAACAGCGGGAAGAAGTTACAATAGAAAGTAAATGCTGGGTTTCAAGAGTAGGAAGAATACAGTGAAAATCACAAACATAAAAAAAAAAAAGTTCTTCCTGTTTCTCCAGTGTGTGGGTGCACTTACCAGGTTTGTCTGGGGTGTGGCTGAAGTGCTGAGAAGTGAAAGTCTTCCCGTCTGGGTACTTTGGATGTGGAGGCAGTCTGGAGTCCAAGTATGTACAAAACATGTGCATGAGGATCTAGAGGGATAAAAAAACAAAATGAAAGAGAGGTATTTGGCCAACATCCCCCATTGATGAGGAAAGCCACCCAGACTGCAGCACAGACCCTGCAGTCAAGACTCAAAGAAGGCTGTGAAAAATTGTGTTACAATTTGTCTTATCCCCTAGAAGTTTGTAAATAAGAAAAACGAAAACCCTTTTGATGACAAGGTCGGACACAACAAGGCATTTGAGGACATCAAACCTGTGATGTTTATGTTTCACAATTTGCTGGCCTATTATGGACTAAATGAGTAATCAAGTAAATATCTTGATGCACCACAAGCTTGGTGTGATTGTGTGTCACTCACAGCACAGTCAGTGGGGAGGTCGGTGTCCCACTTCCTGTTCTTCAGATTACCACCACCGTTCCAGCGAAAGGAGCTCATGCAGCCGCTGTGCGCCAGCTCTGACAGGACAGAATACAGGAAGCATATGAAAAACATACATTTATAAGAAATACAAAAATGTCTTCCAAAATCATAATATTGTTGAACCTACCCTTAACGCGATCCACTAGATACTCCTGGTTGGGAGTGATGTCCAGATACTGAACAATAGAGTTTATAGTGTGGATGGATGAGGCTTTCATCAATGCTGCCTGTTTCAGGCTGCTTATGCTGGCCTCTGGTGGGGGAAAGAAGGAAAACAACCAAGACGTCGAAATCACAGTCAGATTTAAGTAATTTCCATATTACATCATTGTTTTTTATATACAATGTATAAAGTTCCCAAAACAAATTGCTATCTCGCATGTACATGTTCATTTAAATGTTTGATGAAATTAAGAAAAACACACAAAAAAAATCATCTCTGCATTTAAATGGCCAAGTGCTTTAGCACGTTATTTGTATTATGTTTCTAAAAGGTTTTAGTTCTCACTATGGTTGAGTAATAAGCAGCTTTACTTATTTTAACGTTTTCATTTAGTGGAATTCATACAAAATATCTCACAAAAATCTAACATTTCTAAGACACGTTTATATTCTTTGGTCCTGTAATGTCTGGCACTTTTCATTGAAACCAATAGCAGTACGAGGACAAAGCACATGTCCAAAGACTCATGTTCCCTGAGACGGTTTACCTCCAATCTGGAGCTCAGGGCAGCCCATCCTCCTGAGCTGGCTGTTGACAGAGTCTGTTTCCTTGACCAAGGGGACCAAGATGGTGTCACTGATCCACTACAAAAGACAAAAAATAGATTTATTTTCAGATGTATTTGTTTACTCAAGTCAAGTGTTTTTTTTTTAAACGGTATGTAGTTCTGCAAATAACACTCACATTTCTAAGCTTGGCTGTCCAGCTATCAATGCGGTCCACTACAGGACGACTGGTGGTGATTCTGGCCCAGACCTACACAACAGGAAGGGAAAAAATATATAATTTCATGGTAATTATACATTTCACACAGTCAGACTGGCATGTCTCAATCAATATTATTTTACTGATTTGGGCAAAAACAATGTATCTATACAGACCTCTTCTGCAGCCTGCTTGGAGCCCAGGTCTGTCTCATCCTTGTGGGCAGACGGAGCCAGAGAGCGACAGGCCGGCTGGTACAGGAACTTCCTCAGGCTCTGGGCGTAATCTCCCACTGAGCGGTTGTAGTTCCAAAATGTTGGGCTGTGGCTCGGAGAGACAGACTCTGGACTTCCTGTAGTGAGGATCAGATCATTCTATGATCACATGTTTTTCCACATTTACTAAGACTGAGATAATAATTACAAATCATCTAAAGAATTGATTGTCAAAATCTTGTAAAAACAACCTTTTGTCTTTATCTGTCCGTCTCATTTAGTGACTCTGGAGTGTCCTGCTCCATTTATATTAAGAATAGAGTTCCGACAACACTTGCATACTTTACCTAACTGGCTGCGATGACTCCTCTCCTCCTCTGTGCGGAGGAACCTCTCCAGGCTTTTTAGATCCTCCATGTAGTCCTCCTTGCTTCCAGGCGAGTTAAACACAGAGGGGGATGTGCGATATCGAGCTCTCAAGCTGGAACCTTCTGCTGGTCCAATGCTGCTGGGGTAGGGAGAGGAGCCAGAGGAGGTACTGTAGTTCAACACCTGAGAAAGGAAGAACGTAATGCACTTAATGTGAAGAGGGAGGATTACTACTGAGGAAATGCATCAATTGCAATGACCCACCACATATCTCCAAGCTATGCAAGATAAGCAATGTAATGGACATACCTTTCCAAAGGCCAATGAGGGAGAAAAGGGCCCCCCTGCACTGTTTGGGGTGGATGGGCTACCGAGAGGAGGGCTGTACCCGGGTACACAGCTCGGAGAGAACTTAGGGCTGGTGGTGGCCGGCCGTGATGGGCTGAAACTCAGCACGCTCTGGCCCTGCAGGGGAGATGACTGGGCCGGGACTGGGGTCTCTTTTTTTTCTGGCTTTTGTGGCGGAGAGACCTGAATACCTGCAAGGGGACAGACAATAACCATCATACATGATAAGTCTCATACTCAAAATCTAACACCCAAAGTGTGTTAACATGAATCTAATAGAAAATAAACTAAAGTGAAAAATACAAAATCTGCAGGAAAAAAAACAAACAGAGCCTTACTTGTGTTTCTCAGACCCAGTAGGTGATGCTGCGCAGGGGATACAGCAATGGTGGAGGGAGCCATTGTGTATTTGAAATATTTCCAGAAGTCAAAAAGGGCATTGAGGCTAAATAGAGAGGCTAGCACCAGTTCTGTAAACAAGGAGAGCAGAGAAGGACATACTTAACATAATTTAATTGAAAAACATTTTACACCCTTCTAACTCCAACAGAAAGTGGGAACTCACCAATATACCAGATAGGCCAGTAGGTGATGTTATAGTATTGGCTCAGCAATTTCCCTGACCTAAAAAAAAAGTAAACAAGATACACATATCATTTCAACGTGCAATGGACGAGTTGGGAGATTGGGGGGTGGGGGGCGGGTACACTAAAACAGTGCAGCATTACAAATGGTTGCAGGACAGCTGACTATTGAACTTCGAGCCACTTACATTTCAGTGTAAAGCATTCCAGCTAGAGACACGTTGAGAACAGCCCAGGCCAGGACCACCTGACGAGCCTGTTCCTCCCTCCTCATCCTCAGCGCCCTGTCTATCATACTGGGCATCCCGTCCTTCGATGGGGTTAACATCATTAGATCTGTTCTGTTCAGGCTGAGAAAAGGAGCAGAGGAGAAACACTGTGAGACAAAGCGAGCATGCAGTGAGCTACATCCAGGAAGAGATTAAATAAAGCCCTAAAAGGTACTACTGACACTTAGCGTGAGTTACAGAGCAGAACACGATCATTCAGATAGACAACGAATCACACGATGTGGCGCAACAACTGCATGACTGACAGCTCGAAGTAACGTTCAAGCACTTAGCCCACCTGCTAGCTAAACGGTAAGCTAAAGTTAGCTAGCTTACATATAAACAATACAAAAACTGCAGGGGAAGTGTGGTTTCAGTGTAAATATCAACAACCAAAAAAAAGAGTTGTATACCAAAGTGATATAACGAAAAACCACATACAACATGTAAAAAATGTTAATAATTCATACCACGCGAAAGTGAATGACAACTGCGGCGCTGCATATTTTGTACTTTAACCGGATGTTGTCATTCGTACTTCCGATCGCAGCAGTAGCGCGTACAGTTCTTCTTCGTTTTTTAGGTTTATTGGCGGTTGGTGCATTACTGCCACCAACTGGTATGGAGTGTGGATCAGGAGGTCCAATGATCTGCAGTCTGTGATCGTTATAGTTAAAAACCAATATAGACACAAGAAAATGATAGAGCCATTTATGTGGTAATCCATGTTTACAACTCTGTCACGTACTTCAGTTGACAACATGAAACAGCTGTAAATGACATACATAATTTAACTATAACATTAAGTCAACATTCACACAATGAGGATTATCACAACAATGCCCAGGTTCCTGTTTCAAAGAGGTTCACTTCCATTCACACAGAAATACAATTAATTTTTTTATTTATAAAAATCCTGGTTTTAATAAATAAATAATGGCCACGGCCATTTAGCAGTTACATATCAGGACTAATATGCAAGAATATGGCATCAGACATTTGAATTGACATTATTGTGCAACTACAAATGAATATCAAGCATTCATCCCATGTTATCGAGTAAGACAAAAAAGAAATAGCGTGATTAACAATGAAATGTAGCTTAATGAATCCCATCAACCAATATTAAACAGGCCTGAGTTGAATGAAAATGTTGTAAAAAAAAAAATACAGTCAGATCTTTATGAGTCGTATTTCACCAGCACTGATATGCTTGGGTGAGACTTAACATATATTGATAGAAAAATTCAGATTATGTAAAATGTGGCTATTAAAAAGTATTTACTGTGCAATCAAATAAATCACCACCTTAACGTGGTGGAGGGGTTTGTGTTGTAGTTGCAAGACCAGGGAGGGAAGCTCACCCGCGACCATCTGGAGGACAGGCCTCGACACACAAAAACGCCCTGTGGGCCCACGGCCTCGCAGGGATAGGCATTAGGGTCAGGTGCACTGTGATCAGGGCAGTAGGCAAAGGCAGAGGCTAGGCATGCTGACCCCATGGCATCGCAGACTGGCTCTAGCGCCGTAGAACGCGACCTCTCTGGCGTGGAAGGAACTGGAGCTGGTGCAGGAGGAGGAATGGTACCAACTAGATATATCATTGGGCGAACCTCCACGCTTAGCATTTGTTCTGCAACAAAACTCCTGGAGAGGGGCTGGACTTTAGTCCTCATCACAAGTGAGGGTAAGAACGGAGAGTGAGGTAGACAGGCGGATCGATGCGACATCAGCAGTGATACAGGCGTTGCACCGGAGCGTTGTCGTGACGAGGGAGCCGAGTCAGAAGGCAAAGCTCTCGGTTTACCAGTCCAGCTACGTTCCTACCCTCACCTCGGATCAAGAGATCTGGGTAGCGAGTGGCCAACAGAATGACATCGACAAGATATTGGAATGGATGAAATGTAAGAGGCTGCAACTTAAATTTGACAAAGTATCTGATAATTGGCAAAAAATAGAGCACTACTACAGCATTATTACTGTAGTAAGGCATATAAATAAACAAGACATCTCAAAAGGCACTGTGTTGTCAATGAGGGGGTGACGGGGACTTTTCAGAGTTATATCCTCCAACATCTAAACCACGGTCTTCGTTGCTGGCTGAGTCTACAAGTCTCTCTCCTCCTCTTCCCTGACCATCACCATCCTCTTCCTCCTCCTCTTCCTCTTCATCATCATCTTCCTCATCCAATTCCTGCTCCTTACGAGACGCTCTTTCCGTCTTGGGCCCTTTGCATATCTTGAGGTGGCGGGTGAGGTGGTATTTGGTGAGGAAAGCTTTGTGGCATTTCTCACAGACAAAGTCTCTTCGGCCCTCGTGAGAGTTCATGTGCTTCTTCAGGTGGTTGGTCTTGAGAAAGTGTTTGTTGCACTTCGGGCACTGTATGCGGCGCTCACTGTGGTAGAAAAAAGAAACCGCATTATATAACGGCTATCGCCGCAAAGCTGACCACGATCTTTAGGGCTGCCAACTCATAAAATAACGGTTTAATTCTACAGCTTTGTCGAAAATGCAATACAGGAGATACATACTGTGTGTGAGAGAACATGTGTTGTTTCAGGTCAGGTTTCCTGATGAACGCTCGGTCACAAAGGTCACACTTGAGCTTCTCTGCGCCGGTATGGATGAGCATATGCGATGCCACATGGGATTTCTGGGTAAACAACTTCTCGCAAATTGTGCATCTGTAGTTCTTCTGACCTGTTGCAAGGGGGGAAGAAAAAGAGTTTCAGAGGTTGCAAATGTTTTAAAGCAAAAGTTTGACATTTAGGGAAATACACTTTACTGTATCGATCTACTCAAAAGTGGTAAAGCGTGCTGTGAATTAGCTGGTCATTTATTATTTTCCTTTGGAGGTGCACTCACTCACTTGTCAGACACGTCTGTCTAGGAAAAAAACTTAACTATGTATAAGTGACTTATTATAAGTATGACAGCTGAGTAGACAAATGTTCCCAAAAATCAAACCAGCTTCCATTTCAATGATCCCTGTACACACCTGTGTGAATCTTGAGGTGCATCCTGAGGTTGCTGGGATCGCTGAAGGCCTTACTGCAGTATTCACACTTGTGAGGTTTCATCCCCACGTGTCCCATGAAGTGCACGTTGAGCTTTGTAGATGTGCGAAAAGCCCCGGAACACATGCTGCATTTGAATTTCCTCTCCCGGACATGACCCTGACCTTTTGCTTTGGAGGTAACATTATTAGAGTTTATATGACTGCCGGCCATGCCGCTGTTGTTGTCACTGTTTGTTTGTCCTGCAGCCTGGGTGTGGCAGGGCCATGGGGAAGAGGAGGAGCTTGAGTTCCCATTAGTCAGCTTCTCTTCCCGGTGAGTGTGTTGCTCTTGCTGTGGTTGTTGCTCTTGCTGTTGCTGTGGTTGTTGCTCTTGCTCTTGCTGTTGCTGCTGCTGCTGCTGCTGCTGCTGCTGCTGCTGTTGCTGTGAGTGGTCCTGCTGCGATGGGCTGTGGCTGTGAGGAGGTTGGTTATGGCTGTGGTTACTGTTATGGCTATCAAGATGAGACTTGAGCTCAGAGAAAGTAGAGCATTCTTTGCCACAATGGCAGATCTGTCCCTCGGGGACCTGCGGAACACCTGTGAAGACATAAAAGATGGCGGCATGGTCAACGTTGATCAATGGATAACAAGTGGATCGGTGTAGCTTCTTTAAAATATCAAGACTACACATGTGTAATCATGGGTCAGCTCACCCATCAGCCTGCAGTAGTCTCTGCTGTAATAGAAGAGCAGCTGCTGGTCCGGGTGGATCTCTGTGGTTGTACAGAAGAACAGTTTGCCGTTGGCAGGGTATGCCACCAGGTTCGGTTCCTCGCGGGTTCTAAACACACATCCATAAACACAGCAACCAGGGACTATTATTAACCTGTTAACCAGACTGAAGTGCACATCTTTATCCTACTCCAGCTCTGTGTCATACCTTGCTCTGCGGACAAACATCATCCAGTTGCACTCATTCTCATCTGTTGTCACAATGTAGAATTCCAGCACATTGTTGTGGTACATCTGAAATAGATAAATGGGTTAATCTACTTATAATGGTTTTGGACTGACTGTGACAACCCACGTCCAACCAAAATCACTGCACGGACCTTCCATATTTGTGGTGTGTCCTTTTCTGGCCAATCAGAGAGGTCAACGTTGCTACAGTGCTGGCCCACCATCGGCCCAAAGCAGGTCCTTGGAGGAATGACATCCCGTGCAAAAACTCCTGAGGGAGGGGGGTGTGTGCAAAGGCCCATTTCGTCAGTAACATAATTGATGGTCTGCAAAAAATGAATTGTTGACCTATGTACAACCTACTTTAAAGTAAATTAATATAAAAAGGCATAATACAGGTTAATAGTGCTTTTACTTTTACCTTGAAGTAGCAGATACAAAAACGTAGCACAATATTAAAGAGGTTCTATGTTAAATGCAAGAATTTGTGTGTTTTAAAATTCCATCTTGGAATCCAGAGTGTGTTTATCCTCTTACCAAGCGGTTCGTCTGCTACTGAGATGCGCAGGCACAGTTGACGCGGCAGAGAGAGGCGAGCCCGGCTTTGGATCGGCGTGTCAGAGATGAAGGTGACTGGGCCATGCTCCGGGCAGTCTGAGGTATACGAGCGCTCACACAGAGTGCACCCTGGGAGACAGTCAAAGCACGAAAGTCACTTATACTTACTACCAAGTCATGTACTTTCTTAATGAAACCAGTGCCACTTAAATAATCTATGACTGCTTTTTAAAATGACTTGTTTTTAAATGATATATTTCAGTGAAATAATAATGTTTTCCGAATCTTCCTCGCTGTATATGATTCCCAACACCTTAGTCAGATCTAGAAAACACCATTTTCAAATCCATTGATCCACTTTTTTTTAACCCTCTGAAGAAATTATTAAAACTACACACTCACAGATGGTGTAAGCAGAGACCATGTTCTCCTTGTTGGAGGTAGAATCCTCGAGCTGCAGGGTGGAGTTGACCAGCACCAGGTTGTTTTCTGGCCCCAACGACACCTCTGCAGTGATGGGGGACACATTCACTGCCTCCAGTCCCATCCCAGAGTGCCCATGGAGTCCCTGGCTGGACATAGAGCCAGCGAGCACCACACTGACAATGCCGGAGTTCAACTCCCGATTTGAGTGGAGCTGCTCCCCGAGTCCTCCTGGTCCTCCTCCCCTAGTGTTGCCCACTCGGCCCCCCATATGAACCTGCTCCATCACCACCGGTAGTTCAAGAACACGGGGTACATGGAGGGGCATCACCCCGCCAGATGAGTTCACCCCAGTCAATCCCTCATGTGGCTGAGGCTGTCTTCCCCCACCGAGCTGCTGTTGGGTGTCAGACACCACCACCACCACTCCGTCCATGGTGGCCAGTTCCTCACCCATCTGGTCCGGGGACATGGGGCTGCTGACACGTGACTCCATGGCCAATCCTGTAGAGTCCAGCTCATGAGCACCAGTCTGGTGGAGGTCTCCCTGGCCACTCACCTGTCTGGAGTCCATGGGCACCAGGCCCTGCTCCAGTGGGCCTCCGGGGCCACTGTAGGGATCAAGACCTGAGGGATTGTTGCTGGACACCGAAAGGGTCCCATCCATGTTAAGGCTGCTGGGATGGATATATTGAGGTGGTGGACGGTCTGCCAGATAGGACAGGATACCTACAGCAGGGACGAAAGAGGGAACATAATCAGCACAAAAAGTAAGCATGCATTTTTCATTAACTTAAATATGTTGAGTAAAATACCAAGGAGGATGGCTACACTTCAAATTAGAACATCCGTGATAAAGACCATTTCAACTATCATCCACACTCCAGATTGATCCTTTCAACACAGACAGATGAGTTGTATATCTCACACAAAAAGAGAACCCACCTGGCAATATGTGTCGGAAGTAGCTGCTCTCCAGGTGGGGGTATGGAGGCGGCGGCAAAGAGTAGTTCCTCTCTGGCAGACCGCACATCACTCCTCTGTCACTCAGCGGACCCATGGGGAGCATCAGCGAGAGGGCAGAGGGAAGGGAGCCCAGGGAGGGACCCAGGCTGGGGATGGCCACCGACATGCCTGAGCCACAATAAAAGAGGCAAGAGGAACAAATAATGCTGAATGGGTAATGCTTGGTGTCTCAACAGTTGGTCTGGTGCGTTAGCTCTACTGTACTTAGCACAGCTCGAGCAAACAGGCCTGGCCGGGCGGTGTCTTTCCTACCTGCAGTGGGGATGGGGTTGTGTGTCGGGGAGGAGGGCAGACCCAGGTGGCTGGCACTCACCGAGGGCACACTGAGCTGGTCCATGCCCACAGGACTCAGGTTCATGTCGTTCATCCTGGAGGTAACCAGCACACGGAGCAACGAGACAGCAAGTCAAATGACATCCACACAATTAGCTGCTTGTTTAAGTTTCGGGTTGTTATTCAGACACAGGTAGAACACACGCTGCGTTAGCTCGACGTTAAGTTAACAGTTACCTGAATTCAATAGCGGATGTCCGTCCGTAACCGTGTACTGCTGAATGGTGCCTTCACGTGTCTCTCCCTGGAAAACAAAGCACCTGACGTGAAAACAACTTAGCAGCAGTTAGCACGCAATTCAAAACGCCAGTAAGCGAAACATCAGCCAGTGTTGTGACACAGCTAACGTTAACGTTAGCTTGGGCAACTTGCACCTCAATACATGGTCACAACAGAGAATTAAGACGCGTTAATACGTTAATAATAAAAGAACGCCCGTCACGACAGACCAGGACGCTTCGTTACGAAAAAATACTGACTGTGTGAAAAGGAAGATGCCTTGAAAACAACAATATACCAGCACAATACCTCCCTGAACGGGGCCATGATGGTTTACTGCCCATTGCGCGCATGCGCGCTTGCGCTGTGAGAATGGAGCGTTTGTGGCTGATCACTGGTCAGTTCTTCTGTGCTTCACTCTCCGGATTCACAAAAAAAGAAAAGCGGCCAAAGTAAAAGTGTTAATGTTAATTTTGCTGTTTTGGGATTGTTTTAAAAGACTACCTACACTTTTTACGGAGGGATTTATTGTCTGACTGACTATACTATTTTTTTGTGCGAGCTAAAATGGACTGAATTCTGAAAGAAGCCCGGGTTCGTACACCTGAGCGTGAGGCTATAAGCATGCTCAAGGGAGTACACCTGGCGTGATATTATAAATCACTAGTTCAAGAATACAGTTGAACAATACTTTATACTTCCCAATTTGTCTCAAAAAAAGTCCTAACAATTGCAACTATAACATATTAATCACAGGTTATCACATTTTTTGTAATACCCTAAATCCCATAATGTGAACACTAAAACATTGAGCACTCAACAATTCATCAATTCCATATGTGATTTCTGCTCATTCTCCTTTGCATTATCATTTCATAAATCTTTGAAATTACATAATTGCAGATAAATTGATGGTGAACTGCATTAAAATGCAACAAGATAATCTGTTGACAATACATATATCTTGAATCTTGAATCTCCAACATGTTTTTATTGATATACAGGCTATTTGTTTTATGTTTACAATCAAAAAGTCAGTTATTTCAAGCCCATATAGTTTGCCTTATACCTTCATGATAAGATTTGCTTCACAGTGTCAACGGAAGGAAGACAACGTTTTGTAAACAGTTTAATCTTGATGAGAAAGTCATAGCTGCATCTCCGCCCACCATGCACTGCCTCAAAATGCCAACAAACAAGTTGACACACAGACCGACTAAGTCTCGATGAAGGAGTTCCGACTTATATTAAAGACTGAATCATATGCTGGCGAGATTTAAAAGGAAACTTATTTTTTCCTCCCGAAAACCGAGATGACTGTGAGGAGACTATCGGGGTAAGTTGCATCGATGGTGCACAATTAATTGCATGCATTTTACAGCTGTTTTATCTTAGATTGTCTCCTTTTTTTATTCTCAGAGAAATGTCTTATCACAGTAAGGAGTTAAAGGAGCATATTCCATATGTCCCTCCACTGGCTCTCCACGGCTTCTCCGTGGACAAAAGCGGAGCACACTACAAGGATGCGCTACGACTTGGGCTGCCCTTCCACATCGACGCTGCATACCTCGACCCTGTGCACGGCCAGAGGTCACCCTACAGACGATTATCATATTTCCCCTTTCACGTCCCGCTCGGTGTGTGTGATTATTCCTTCGAGCCTGCATTCATCCGGAAAAGGAACGAAAGGGAGCGGCATCGCGTGCGCTGCGTTAACGAAGGTTACGCGCGGCTCAGGGAGCATCTCCCGCAGGAATTTGAGGACAAACGGCTCAGCAAAGTGGAAACCCTGCGGGCGGCTATCGATTATATTAAACAGCTGCAGAACCTGCTGGATTTAAACGCGCCCGGGGTGGAGATGCCACTTGGAGACGCGCGGAACTTCTGCAGAGGACAGACTGCAATAGTGATGGAGAATCCCAAACTGGCTTCAACGACAGTGGGGGAATAGTTTACTAGCTCGAACTCTCTCGCTCTCTGTGATATAAAGTGCATTCATGCAATTGTTAAGAAAGTAAAAAACATGCGTAATTGACACAATTTCCAATGTCTGATTTTATTCCAAAGAGTTGAGCATAAACATCAGAGAAAGCAGTTCAGTTGAGATGGATATTAGACGCAAAATCGCAATGAATGATAGCATTTTGTTGCATGTAATACTTCATGTTGATGTACTGGTGGTGAGGGTTATGTTGGTAGTTGTTATTACTGGGTGTGGATTTGAAACACTTACAACACAAATGAAAAATGCAGTAATCTAAATCGTAACCATCTATTATAAACTACGAGGTGAATAATACACAAATATATATTGACTATTTTGTGGGACATTTGACGATTTGAGCACCTCGATTAATTTACTGCAGGTCCAGCCACTTTTATTTTTTCTGAACACATTTTTTCATTTTAATAAATTATTGTAAATTTAACCAATTTTCTTTTGATATTATAAATAATTTCCATAGCTACATAAAGGATGGGTCCAACAATGCAAGGCCATGCAGTAATCTAAAGTTTTGGTTAATTCAAATGTAATGGACAACATTGTCATAGCAGGAGCAGCACAGGTGTAGGTCATATTAATTAGTACACTTAAATGTAATGCAGCCGTTTAATCATGTTATTAATCACAGCTGTGATTTCCTGCTATGACATTGAAATGTCTCCAAAGAACAAGGCTTATTCCGTCTGAAACTGATACTCTTGTGTCATGTTCCAGTTTTGTCCGAGTGAACATTGAATTACGGTAATAGAGGCTTAACTGGCCCCTAAAGCACAGAAATGGCACCTCAAAACACAAGCGTCTGTTCAGAAGAGTTACCTGCAGCTTCAAAGACCACCTATACCTGCTGTGTTCTACATCTCCGGGCTCTCAGGAAGTTTTCTCTAATAGCTGAAGGAATGCACTTATCAGGGAGACCTTGTGTGTTTATACTTCCAACCTCCGCTGACCTGCACAGCTCACAATTTCAGATTTTCAGAAATACTAAAACCACAAATGGGCGGGGGAGTAAACACACAATATACATGTAAAAAGGGCTCGGAGAGACCAGCAGAGTGCAGTTCAAGTGAACTGTGCTGGTATGGAAGAATGGCATTGACAGCCACAAAGGCGTGACATACCATAACAAAAGCTGTTTGGCTGTGCAATATGTGAATAAGACCCAATAATTAGCCAAGTGCTGGTACCCTGGGCTTGATGGTTCAGTGGCACTGTGAAGAGTGAGAACATGAAACTACTTAAATGAAAGCCTCATGCCATAATGGATGTTTTCTCCCCTGATGCAGGCTGATTCTAATCAGTTTCCATCACTGATTGGATGCAGGCATTGCTATACTTTACTGGAAAGGTTGTTGATGCATGCTTGTGATTTAAAACAGTCGACACTGCATACAGTCTACTATCAAATGAGAGCTCAGACTACCAACAGCATCTCCTCCACACGGACAGGCAAAGTCACAGCGTCACCATGGACCTCGGAGTAAACATGGAGACGACAACTGCCATTCAGACAGATTAGATTTCTATATCAGGCCTGTGAATTGTGTTTAATGTTTAAGGCTGCAGATTTGTGCGGTGCAGGAGAGGAAATACTTGCAAACATGCACGACGACTTAGATAGATAAAGTTTATCAGTCGATGTACGATCAGTGCAGGACCACCGGGAAAGGTGGCTGCGACATGTCGAGACAGAGAGCCCACATTCAGAGACGGAAACGGAACAACAGGACACACAGGGATGCAGGGTTGTACTGTATTAATACACTTCAGCCTAAAATCTGGAAATTGCATTTTAACACAGTGTACTTCCTTGAGTGCTTATTATTTATCTAAATTAAAAAAAAAACATTTTAAAAACGAATTAGAGAATTAATTTCCAAAAAAAAGTGTCAATTTTGCAACTCATCATTGCCAATAGACAATAGAATCGTAATGTAACGTATGGTATGTTGATTTAACTTTTACATTACAATTACATTGAATTTGTATGGGGAAATCCCAAAGTATTTGTTATTTGAGTTATTTGAGTGAAGAAATTTAAATCCAATAATCCAATTTTCAAATACTCAAATGGGCAAAACATGGGAAAAGTGTGTGTACAGTGGAACATATTCAAATATGAATTCAAATTTGAAAATGTAAATGCAAAATAAATAATGTAACCGGATTTCACATTTATGCAAACAATATATATGTAAAAATGAAAAAGCTATTTTCTAACCACTTGTTATTATAGCGTTATTGTGGAATTACATTTTCAATCATTTTAATAAAGTCCCCTATGGTCTTCCATACACTTCAGTAAAACTGATTTGTTTTGAAAAGAACACATAGAAGCAAATGATGCATCCTTTACTGTAACTTTATTTATTAAATACATATTTACAAGTAGTTCAACGTTAGCAACTGTGTGACATGAAGAGAAACGTATGTTCGCGGTATGTGTGTCTTCTAGTGTGTGTGTGCTGGAAATCGAGGGGCCTGCAGTTCTTCAAGCTTTTCCACAAGCGCATCCTTTTCCAATTCTAACCGGGAAATCCGACGATTCTTGCCGCTCACCTCCTGTCAAAGGAAGAAAACGTGGCCGTGTCACAGACACAAACAGATGAATCAATCAAGAATTATGAAAAAATGTCCCCTGTTTGTAAAGATCAATTGAAAAAAATGTGTTTGAAAACCTTTTAAAGCTTGTGCCTACCTGAGTCAGTACTGTGTTTTGCCACCGGAGGTCACTGTCTGCCACCGCGTCATGCAGAGACGGGTTGCTGACACTTGTGACATTGGGCTCACTCATCACAGAACCCAGAGAGCCATTAACCCGCTGGATCCGGTGCCTGAGGAGGCAAGACCGGGCCTGCAGAGATACAGACAGGCGGGTTTTTTTGAGGGACACCAAGAGTGACAGCTTAGTAAAGTCCGTGAGGCCCTGAACCCAACCCTGCCTCGTACCTCTGCTGCATCTCCATGGAAGGAGCCGACCCCAGTTTTGGCATCAATGTTGTCCTGCCTGGCTCTGTTCTCCTCCAGCCGCTGGAGGTACCAGAGGCGGGCCTTCTCCAGGATCTCCAGGCCAGAGCACAGAGCGTCCTTCTCCTTCTCTAGGTCCTTCAGCCGCTTAACCTGAGGCGAGAAGAAAACAGCTCGAACAGGTTCATGTGAGTTTTACCTAGTGCCTTGTAACCTACATTGAAATTGTCCTTCATCATCCAGGAACAGGTGTGTGAAAGGATTCCGACAAAATTAATGAATGTTGGAGCGTCCCAGTAAAAATGCTGACCATGTAATCACATTCAGCCAGTGACCTTTGGTGCATGTCACCTCTCTTTGTGTATTTTGATGGCACCAGGAGGCTGACTAACAAGCTTGCACATCTTAATCTAACATCCCCGGCCAGCTGATCCGCCAGCTGATCAGCACAGCGCTGCCTGTTGTCTTCCAGAGGCCCCAAGGCTCCGTTTACATCCGCAGAGCCAATCGACAGAGCAGCAGGAGGCCTTTAGTCCTATTGTCCGCACTCAGCTGCATTAACTGCACTTTAAATGGGCTCACACTGAGTCTAACAGGGCTACAACAAGCGGGGAATCATAATATATGTTGGCGGGTGATCCGCGACAGGACGTCACTTAGATGGATTAGAAGGACATTAGAAACTCATGACACCATTGTATCACACAATGGTTAATTTTTGCTGTGTTTTAAGATATGCAAAAATAATTTCCTTTTATTTAATATAAGAGCTTATTTTACAGCTGTGTGTCTGCCATAGTAATCTAAAATCTATGACTGTTAGCTACATAACAACTCCTCTTATGATAATAGATTTACAGTTAATGGAAAACTGGTTATATTGGGCCTTTAACAGGAAGCTGTGAAGGGCAGACCTGACATGTGGGAATGTATCACTGTGATGACTGCAGCCATGCTACCTTCAAAACACTTCAGGACATGGAGCAAAGACAGAAAAACAGACTGATATTCTACAAGCATTTAATTTAAATGTCCAGTATAAAAAAGCAAATTCCTGTTTATATGAATAATACATTTCCTGATCACAGCAATTCCACACCCGATTCTAATTTGATTGCATTACGGCCCCAAAAAATTAATAATACAGAATTCTTAGCATTGTGGCGAAAGCTTGGAAACAGCATTTAAACCGAAAGATACAGAAAATATCATTAAACACTATGACTGGATCAATAACATCAAAATAATCCGGTGCCCTGCATAATTTTCCAAATCCATGGCTTAGACTATGCATTTCTATGGACACCCCTTCCATATAATACAAATAATAACATTAAATGTAATTAATATATATAGCGCTTTTCAAATACTCAAAGACTTGCTTGTACTCTCAGAGGGATTCCTAACAAACACGCACATGTAAACGCAATGTATTGATATTTCACAGCAGGTCGTGACTCCAAGAACTGCTTTAAATGCTGTCATTTATCATAACTCCTCATCATAGAGGTATATGTCTAAATACACCACTTCATTAGCTACACTGGCACAATCTAATGCAATCCAATCCAATCTGACACTACTATAGAGGTGCATAATTACATTATATATGTATTATTGAGGTCAGGCCATTGGTTGTGGTCGTGTTGTGCTGGACTGATAAGAATCACTCACTCAGGAGTCACACAGGACAAAGACACCATGAGATGCAGCTGATTAGAAATCAATCACATGCACGCTCCTACCACCCCCCACACACACACACACACACACACACACACACACACACACACACACACACACGTAAGTTCCCTCCTCACCCATAGGTAGAAGCGAAGTGCGTCCAGGCTGTAGAGGCCGGTCCTGACCGGGATGATAACCACAGTGTAGGAGCCAGAGCCGGGGGGATGACAGGCCATGAAGAGGAGATCAGTCACTGACAGCTACTACTGCCCCATACAGCTGGCTGAACCACAAACAACAAACCACAGCTCGCCACCGGCCGACTCACAATAATACAACAGAGAGAGAGTGAGAGAGAGTGTGTGTGTGTGTGTGAGAGAGAGAAAGAGAGAGAGAGAGAGAGTAGGCAGGGGTGGGGGAATAAAAGCAGCACGATACACAGGCACAGGCAGCATGGTTCCCCCTGGGGCGAGGTAATGAAAAATTCCACATGTCACTGCCATGACTGGTTCATCGACATACAGCGACACTGAGTGAGAGATGGGGTGGAAAGAAGGTGAAACAGTGAGTGGCAATATGAAAGCTGAGCTGTGGGTGGGAGATTTGAGAGCAGGCTACAGGTGTGTGATCAGGCATTTGACCAACTTGTGTGTGTTTGGTTGAAAACCTTGTTGGCCCTAAATCTCAGCTGCACAAGAAGGACGGGAGGAAAAACAGCCTCTGCTGTGTCTGCTCCAGGGCCAAATTCACAAGGAATCATGTCATCCTGTAACTGGAGTGGAAACATGAAAGGAAAGAGAGCATTTGCTGCTCAGTTTAAGGTGAGCACTCTGTCCCAACATGTTCCCCTGGAATGTGACATTACCTGGGAAGGACAACAGAGTTGAGCAGTGAAGACAAACACGCAGAGCAGTCAAGTACAGTTCTGAGCGCAGGGTGGGGATGGAGGGTGGAGCGCTTATGGATTTCAGCCACGTTGCGTTGACAATAATAGCGTTACTATCAGCGCTCGGGTGTTCAGCTGGTCAATGCCAGCACAGAACATCAGGGGCACATGCTTGTTTTTTATAACTGCCTCAGGCCGAGCCGGCTGCTAGACCAATGGGATGACTCCTCAGCAACACTGTTGTATTTATGTGGGAGAATATGAAGATTCAAGGACCAAAAATGTGATTATCATTTTACAAGCTAAAGTCCTGAATTCAAAACCTACTTTTCGGATACAATAGTTAAAAAGAAAATATCAAAAGTGAAAAGTAAAGATTGGAGTGTGCTTCAAAGTTTTGCGGTTTCTTCTCCAGTTTTGCGAATAGTTATTAGATTTGACTCTTGACTCTTATTTCATCGGCCTGTTGTTTCCCCAGTATACATGCAACCAGCCTCTTAACAAAATGTTTCAGGAATACCATTTATTTTTTGTATTTGGTCCAAAGCCTTCTTGTGCACCCTTTGTTTAAGATATGTTTGCAAATATTTCTCTTGTTTAAGTTTCTTCATTAATAGTGTGGGCAAAAAGTTTACCCCTCAATACAGATGTGCATGTGTCTAACAACACAAGTATATTTCAGTTTACATTTTCTGATTTTCTCTCATCTGGGTAAGGTTTAAGATGCTAAAATTGTTAATGTTTCGCTGTGGATTCAAAATCCGCTCAAGAGTTGATCAAATGTAAACCAAGAGGAGGCACACACTTTTTCTGTGGATCTGAAGGAGCTTTCGCATGAGAGACGAATAATCATTCATGATGCAACGATGACATCATAAGGGTTATCTCGCCTTGGGCTTGACATTACAATTTATTAAAAGGAATTCTCCGTTACAAACTGGGGCTCTGAAGTTTGAAAAATGTGAGCCATTAACTAGCAGGGAGGTTCTAATGATATTAAGTCACATTATGGGAAATGTAGGATCAAATTGGGACTAAACCCAGGTGACTGAGTCCTCTCAAAGAACGTACAATGCAGACGTACCACGCTGCTGTGAGAGAGGCTGTACATACAATGCATCCTGTGTTTGGATTATCCAGAAGGTGTGTCTGAGTCTATTACTCTAGACAATCTTAATGGATTTCCTCATTTGACACGTCACAATAGCTCCCACCCACTGGCTTAACACGTGTAGAGTAAAACCCCATAAACTAAGCACCTTGGGGGGATTCTATTTCTATGAATTAACTTGACTATCTATACATGCAATCCACTGATTGAACAAATAAGCATCTGAAACCTATTGGACACTCGCTCAGAGTATCACTGACCTTCTTTCCCACTTTAAAGCTGCAGTCCTGCTTGATCACCAGCAGAGAGAGCCACAAGTGCACACAGAGTCGAGAACCTTATTCCGAGCTGACATTTTGTGATTCTTTATGGTAAACTCGATGCTGTAGCTCTTACACAACACCAGACGGCGCAGCACAACAATGACGCAGAGCTGTGAGACTTACATATCAATCACAAAATATGACCACATTAAGATCTCTGAGAGGTCACTTTTACACAACACACATAAACATTACATACGGTAGGTATTTACTGGAGGTAAAAGAAGCTGTATTTATGTAATATTTTCATGTTGTGTGATAAGCCTAAAGGCCAATCAGATCTGACGCTTGAGGACAGCAGTTGGATCAAAACACGGGATTAAACTGCGACAGAGAACTGTCTCTCTATGCTCCAGCATCTCTGAGATGGAGCCTGCTGGGAGCTCATGACCCTGTTGCATCATGAGGCACATGATTCTCACCAGAATGAAGCTGCACAACAAATCTCATGACAGCAAGAACAGGAACAAATGGTGTGTTTTCTACTGTGATGCCTTCTTTTTAGCTGCTTGTGGAGCCACTCAGGGCTCTTTTCTGGGAGTCAAGAGAGAAGTTGAGATAAAATACAGAAAAAAAGGGAACAAAAAACATACTTCTGCACAGTATATATGTGAGGAGGTCATCTGACAGAAGCCACTTTAAAGAGAAAACATTTTGTTGTTGATCAAGTTGAGTTTCCATTGTTGGCCCCCAAAGAGGGAAGTTCACACAAATCGTCAAAATATAATCATATATACAGTTTTAAATACACACATTGACATATACACACACTGCAGTAACCCATTTGTCCCCTATTCGGACTCTTTTAGTCCCTATACTACTACTTTGCGGCCGAGAGTGGGCCCCCAGTTGCTTCCTGTCTCACTCCCACACACATACACACTTTCACACACATTTGTCTCTCTCGCTGTCATTGCTACTTTTATACATCGTTTCAAAACCACTTAGAATGAAAACCACACACGGACGCACATTCACAAAAAAGATGGAGTGGCACACAGACACGTCTCTTCAAAATAATAAAGTGGGTTACGAGTGCAGCTCTGCATTCAGTGCTGGGAAACAGAACTGAAGAAGTGGGCAGAATAGAGAGATTATTCCCGGGCCACGGAAGCCGGGGCACTCCCTTTCTCCCCTCCAGCCTCCGCCAGCGCTGGACGCTCAAGGCTCACTGTTCCAGATCATAGCTCCAAGGAATCTAATCCAGATATGTAACCCCCGTGCACTCACTTCAATCAGGAGAGAAAGAAGTGCATCTCTCCGGTCTCTCAAAGGGGCCTCATTACAGACTGACACTCACCTCCTCGTCCTGAGAAAGCTACGCAACGGATTGAGGAACAACACACTCTTATTATTACATTTAAAACATGTAAATTAGAGTGGCTGAAATCTCAAATTGAGACTGGAAAAGTGCCAAAACACTTCATTTGCCCAAATAAAATGTTGTTTATGTGTGGACAATAGTTCTAAACAGAACAGTGGTTTGTTTACAATTCTGTTGGAGATCTTATAGTTTCCAAACTAGACTAAATTTGCGAAAGTGTCTAAATATGATACTCATCATCTACGAATATACTGTATATATTTGGAGTAGTGCAAACATTATAAATATGAATATTTAATTTAGTGTAAACACCAAGACAGCAGTACAGAAGTGTGAAGGAACATTGATGATTTTGAACCTTAAAGGGGTACGCCACTGATTTCATATTACACTTACATTAGGTTTGGGGACTCACAAGAGACAGATTAAAGAAAGAATGGTCAAAATAGAAGCAGCAGAAGGTGAGATATCCAGACTATTAAATATGTTTTCACAGATTAAGCTCTGAAAACACATAATCCTACATTTATCATAATGCAACTCAATAGCGTTTTAGATTAGATTGCCTCCTATAAGCCAATTGCTTAAAAACCTTAAACCCAATTTGACAGGAACCCGATGACGTTACATGACATCATTGTGGAACGTAGACTGAACTTTATATATAAAATTGGTGATGTATATTTGTATTAAGAAGAAACATAATGCCCCATATGGATTGTACCTCAACCCAGCTGGCCCTGTTACAATTAATACCAACACAGCAACTCCAAATATCCAAAAGCAACGTTAAGAGTATTGGTTGCCAACTCACAAATATCTTACGAGCCCTCTTCTCGTCATTCGCTCACAAACACACATATTGTCACGCTCATGCACAGCCCGATAGTACAAGACCAGAGCCAGATGCAAACCAGATGCTCCCCAGATGTAGATAAGGGCGAAAACACATCAGCTGAAGCGCAGCACCTTTTCACCTCAGCTGCATGGAGCAGAAACAGATGTGGGACCCGAACATCCTGGAGTTATGATTGGCAGATACAGTATATTTTTCAGAGAGTTGTGGTTATTGATATCATTACTCTAGTTGCATTGAAATTAAGCGTATATAATATCAGGGGGGAGAGCGGGTTTCATTTGAAAGCAGCATTTTATAGATTTTGTGGGCTTTGTTTTTGTCAAAAATAAATACATTTTGGTTGATCTTTGTCAGACATTCCTTTGTCTTGCTGTGGCGTTTCTCTAGTTTTGACATTGAACTCGCCTCAAAGTCACTTCAGCGGGACCAAAACAAGTTCCTCTCAGAAATATGCATGGACGAAAACAAAGGATCGATTTACACCCGCCTAGCTCCGCCCTTCAGCCCCTCCTCCTCCTCTCCCCCCACGCCCACAAACACACTCTGCAAAAACAATATTTTGGAGACCGTGCGTGACGGCCAAAACAGCACAGGCCGTTCTCAAAAGAACATGTGCTTTCACATTTAAAGGAAGATGCACGCGGGCTTCGCTCGTCACTGGCCATCGCTGCTCAAAGCAAATATATCTGAGACCCTAATCTTTATGTTACACCGGCACCCCCCGGGCCGGCCCCTGAGGGACTGACCCCCCCAAAACAAACAGTCAGTCAGGGTCTCCTTGGACACATTTCATCTTAAACCCGTTCACCCTGACATGCAAGCTCCCCTGAACCCCTGACAATATCCAGCTGCCAGTGAGCTGCCTCGCTCTCCTTGCACCCCAAATTTGTGCAGACCCTGCCCTAGAAAGCACACACTCCTTCCTTCACTCACTCCTCCGCCCTCCCCCACAACCCCACCTGTGGCCTCGACAGCTGGGCTAATGTTCCTGTGGAAACTCCTCCCACTTATGTACGGTCTACTTGTACCTTTTGTTTTGTGCACGTGTGTACGTGTGTGTGTGTGTGTGTGACTTCATTTTTGGGTTCACTGCCTTTTGTATTTCCTCTGTGCACCTCTCCCACCCCCCTCACAAAGTTCTAAACTTAGTTTTACAACCCACAGACCGCTTGTACTAAAATAAAAAAAATGTAAAGTTTCATTGTGTCTCCAGTATGGAAATCTCTGTGAATCCGAAGGTCAAACAATAACTAAAGTAAACAACTACTGCTTAAATAGCATTACAATGACTCTATTTCAGTGTGCAGTTAGGTTGTGCTCCACGTTTAATAATTAAGTATAATCATTTAAATGCTCATGTTGAGTTCATTTGTCATACTCCTGCTGCGCATAACTTAGCTTCTGCACTGGTTTAGCCTGCAGGCATCCTTTACAACTCTCATGCACAGCTTGTTTGGCGTCAGATCACAATCTATCGTATGAGCGTTTCAATTACATACATGTGCATATGTGTGTCAGCGTGTATAGACGAGCTGCTGAAAGGTGATGAGTGGCATTTCCATCACCAGCCTAACCGTTTCCTGTCTTTTCCTTTTCACTGTTGCCATCTTGCTGTAATTCTCTCATTTGCCACACCACGTTTCCACGTGAAGTCTCTCTTATTCTCCTTGCTCGTAATTTTTATGATTGACGTAACAATCTACTGTCTGCGGTGAGCCTCTTCTCACTACTTGTTTCTGCGAGTGGAGGGCAGAGGGATGTGGAAACCCCCCATACCGCACCTGTGAACCGACAACTTCCTCTGCTCTGTTTGTCTCTCCATCACAGATTCCTCATTAACCAGAGACTTCCTGCCCAAATGGCACTGCCACACATCCTCTTGGTGTTCCACTAAGGAGCATCCTCAGCGCAAAAAACTCTCAGTTTCAAGGTTCTTGTTTAGCAAATGACCTTTGACCTGCAGCTTAATAAAAACTCTGCCTCATTCGGCGTGAAACCACACAATTTTTCTCAAAACAACACAGTGAAGCAGTCGGTATAACTTATGATATTGGGTTATTACAGTAGCTCTCGTACTGTGCCAACACATAAACTAAAACCACAATTTGTTGTTTTGAAAGTTTCATTTCTGTGTGCCGATTATACAGATACGATTTGTGTGCTTTAGATGTGCTGGTAAACAGATTGAGTTCAATCTGGAGAGACACGCTGGCTGACTCCAGTCTTCAGTTGAGGATCAGATAAGCAGCTGCTGGCTCCAGCGTCTTATTAAGCACACAGACATGAGAGAGGTATCGATCTTCTGGAACTCTGCTTCTAAATGAGTTACTAAAGTGACTTCATATTGATAACATCGACCATTAGTTAGTCTTTCATTTATTTTTCTGAGCAGCATCCTTCCATAAAGCTATATTTGTATTATTATTCTCTCTTGTCTGGTAAATATCCTCAAAACCGTGACATATACGAACTCCCACCGAAACTAACTCCATTTGTAAAACAATGCCTGCAGTTATAGGACATATGCATGCTAAGCGTCTTGATGGCTCCTCTGTTATGCCTTTAAGAACCAGTGAATGCATTGGAATGAAAAGAGGTGAATTGATTTGTTGTTGCTGTTGCTAGCACAAGACCCACCCTGGCAGTTCCCCAACACATCGTCTTCTGACCTGAGTCACATTGAACTGTGTGACTTGAAGCTGATGTATTCAAAGGGCACTGACCGTGGAGGGAAGACAATGGGCCTAATAACTGTAACAAACTGTAACATACAGCCTGGGATTAAGGATGTGGGGGGGGGGGGGGGGGAGGGGGGTTACGACACTTAAACACACACAGCACCGAAGACAACAAGAAGAGGATTAGGAATTTTATGTGGAACAATGAGCTGACTGTAGATACAGGTCACAGAGCTGACAAAGCAGTGAGGTATCATGCCGCCCCAGGGCACATTGTCTGCTGATGAATCGTATAAAGGCCTCCTGACACACAGATTAGTCGGGAATTAAGGAACTGGGGCACAGCCCTAATTGACTATTATGCGTCATGATGGGAGAGACCTAAAATAACTTGTGTATAGAAAACAATACAAGTTTGAGTTGAAGATTTGTCGGCAGAGGAACAGCTCATCTATTATTTAGGGCCTGTACGGAAATCATTAGGGGGAACCGAGAAGGACAAGGTTATGTATTCTTTCTCCATGTTGACATCAAAATATTTTCGTCTAAAAGAATAATTTGTGTGTGAACAATGGACCATAAAGGAGCCTTTAGTCATATGCAGAGGACAACAATCAAGTCTCTGTATCAGGACTTTATTTTCCACTTGACAATTAGCGATATCTAATCAAACTATAATATCTTTAGTCGGGATGTAAAGAATGCATCATTTTTTACTTTTCCAAGAGTCTCCTTTTCTTTTTGATTCGCTTTGACGTGTTTGGCAATCGCTAATTCCACCCCTAACGTGCAAATTTGGGCTATCTAAAAATATATTGAGTGATTATGACGGGAAGTGAGATGATGTAGTTAAAAAGTGACAAGTGGATTGATGGGTCAACAACACATCCAACTCATAATGAGCGGCAACCGTTTGTTTGTTTCTTCCTACTCCGACATCATTACGATTAATGGCCTAACCTTTGCCAAGTGTTTGTTACTTTCACCACGACGACAAAGCTCCTCTAACTGTAGCGAAGAAGTCATTTGACCCTGAGCTGTGAGGTTTCCCTCAACCAAACCCTGTTGTTTTTGTGACTAATCCTACCCAAACTTAAATAGTGTTGTCACATCATGAAAACACTTTATCCTTTTTCAACTGTGGGTTGCAACGATTTTGGAAGGCAGAGACAAATGACATCATCCTAATGATGGGGTGTTAGATCCTGTCTCTGTGTCGTTCAAACGGCGTATTTCATAGTCCATATAGTTTGTATAACTTGGTGGACTTGTTGATATATTAATTTGGGTCTTGTTTCTTAAAATGTCAGATATAAGGTTGAAACCCCAATAACGTTCATACATGTCCTTACCATTCAGAAATTAGTTAAAGTAAGTCCAAGGTTGAGATTTACATTGTGACATTGCTGTTGAACTTTTAATGACAGTGTGATAATAGCTCTTTTTCACACATTCCATGGTGGTGATGTAATTACCTCAAGGCTCTCAGGCATCGTCACACACAGAGCTTTTTTTTTACAACGGCCGCTACACGATGAACGCCGCTAACCGCTTTGACATTATTAAAGCAGTGCAACTCATAAACCATTTGCAGAAATGTTGGCCTACATTCGCAGTGACTGAGAAGGGGGAAAACATTATGAGGCTGTCCAGACGTTGACTAATGTGTAAAAATAGGGTTTGTAAAACCTGGAATAACCTTTTCTGAATGAGGGTCGCCGGCTGGCCGGCTCGCAGAGCTCTCCAATGACTTCTACTCTGCTACTAGAGAGCTATGTGACAATAAGACCGCCCATGTAATACACAGCTATGTTACAATAAGGAGGAGGTGAATTTATTTATTACAATAGAAAGGTAAAAACAGAGAGTATTTCATAATAGTTATGGAAAGACAGAAAGGTGTTATGATAGGAGTAGGAAGGGGTATAGGAAGCGAACATGATGTAATAAGCAAAGGCCTTTCAGCAGTCATTCAATAAATGGAAATGAAGATATTACAAGAGAGTTTGAGGGGGGAAAGTGTCACTATGAAACAGTCATGATGATAACAGTGATTAATTAGAAAAGGAAAAAAAATAGATGAATTCTCTCATCACTTCCGATTTGAATGATCAATTAATCAGCCGATCTCTTTTTTATGTAATTGATTAATTATTGGTAAATTAGTAGTGTATACTCTCTCTCTTTGAGCAGTGGGAACTAATTACATTATCTAAATTGCTTCATTTGATTCTGATTTATAATGTTATGGCATGAGTCAATTAAGAGGTCAAAAAGTCATTTTTTTCATGTTATAAAGTGAGAATAGCAATGCTCCCTCTTCACCTCTTCTACCGTCACACATTCAAGATTCAATATATTGTTTATTGTTATATGCACAGACAACAGAGGTACTCTGCACAATGAAAAGCTTGTTTTGCTGGATCGTCCTCACACACACAATTACAATAAACTTAAGGTAAACAAAATAAGGCACAAAATATAGCAAGAGTATTGCACAAAAATAAGGCACAGAATTACAATAAACGTAAGGTAAACAAAACCAAGGCATCAAGGTATTCAGGGAGTTTTGAGTGTTTCTCTCCCGGCACACACAATCTGGCCATAGCACCCAAACGGGGACGTGGTAGGACTGCAGGAGAAGTCAAAACGGAGCAGATCTACTTTCCCGCTCACGCAGCAGCCCAACGTGACTCGAGGAGGAGGAGGGCAGGCTGCCAAAACAAAACGTGATGTAAGCACTACACGAGAATGTGTGTCACATTTGAGAGTGAAGGGGAAATGGCCGCCATAGTAAAGATATTTGGCTTACTTCAAGTCCCTCGGAAGAAGAAGTAGGGCGCCAACAGAGTGCACGAGCAACAGGTTTGGGAACCGGAGCGCGCGGACTGAATCTGGGGATTTTTTGCGTCAGGAAAGAAACAACGTGTAATCATTATTTACACTTATAGAGCCATTATTCACGACAAAGTAGCATTCGACTGCAGTTATAATTCTCCTTTCTTGCGTTTTGCTTTGTTTTGTTCTTGCGCAAATTTGCAGCAATTGCAGTTTCGTGCTGCGTTTTAATGGTCGCGCGGATCTCGTGCCAGCGCCAGCGGTGTTTACCTCCTGGCTGCGCACCAGCGACCACGTGACCGCCTCCTCTAAGTAGGACGTCCCCGCTGTCTTCTGCAAACAAGTCGCAGATAAGGGGACGAGAAGAGAAGGACCCTCCCGCGGGTAGTGCCTCCTAAAACCCTTTCAACGTGACACGGCTCCTCTCGGACCGGATGAGTTGTGCGCAGTTCGTGGACGAAAAACGCTCGAGACTCAACTTTTGACATATCGATGGTAAGAGTCGTATTAGTGTCTTTTTTTCTTACCGTGGCTTGCCATTATTATAGTGTATTTTTTCCTGCAACGCATTCTTGTTTTGATTAGTTTTAGATTTGGTCTGGGTTCGTGTAGTTTTAGTGTGTTTTCACCGCTTTAACGGGTCGTTAGTAGGGATTTAAATGAGCCAATGCTTCTGTAACCGTTCATGAATCATATTGTGTTGTTGGTCGTACTGTTCAAACACTTTCCATGTGGCTGCTGTCTGTCTGTGCGTGTGTGTGTGTGCGCGTGTGTGTACGCGCGCGGGCGTGTGTGCGTGTGCGCCTTGACAAGATGCGGACTGTTTGTGTCGCATCCCATTGACTCGGGCAGTGAATCTCTTAACTGCGTCACGAAGTTTTTCTCCACACTTCACCGAGCCTTTGAGGGAACTTTCTGGTGTTTTTTTTTTCCAACACCGCGCGATAATGGGTTCTCGTGTGAGATATTACATTTAATAAGTTCTCTCGGTGTTTCCCTGCAAAGTGGGCTCACCGCACGCCGCGCGCACTCTCGCTTTAGACGCAAACAAGTTTCACTCGGAGAGGGCGAGATCTGTTGGTGAAAAGGAAAGCATTGTTGGTTTTGTTTCTTTGCGTTTGTCCCCGTAAAACAAAAAGGAGGAAATGGAAGTTGTGCAGTTTGAGTCTGGTATTGCTCGTGAGTCGAGGAGGAAGTGTTCGGAAAGCTGTGGTTTCTAACGCACGTTGTATAGACAGACGTCGTAAAACGACGTGGTGAAAGTGCTCTACTGTAGATGTCAAAACACTTGCGCAACGACCCTCCTCAGGCCCCTACGGGGTGTTGCTTTCTGTCTCCAAGATGATCTTGGGCTGATACGTATGACATGCTGGCGTTTCTAAAAGTCGCTCTACACATGTACCCTTTCTGTGTTTTAACTTATTACGCAGATTTAATAAGTGGCCCTGAATGCGACAACACGTTGTGTGTCATTATTGGTATTTTTCGCACAGTCTTTCTGAACTCTGTCCATACATTCAGTTGTAATCACTTAACATGCACAATGTAATACACAATATTAACTCAATGGTAGAATTTCAAGGTTTTGACACAGGGCCCCATTTAAGGGCCGCACACATTTTGGCAATTAATTCTGTTACCACAAACCAGTGGAAATTGCCTCTGGGGAACGCTGAGGACCCCATGGTGAAATAAATAACGTAGATATGATGGTCAAACCGGCGGAAGCGATTCTTTTTGATTCAACACAGTAAAACATGTTAATTTAGTTCAGAAATCGGCACCTGTGTGCAATGTTTAAGATCAAGAGCAGTGTCCGCAGCAGAGCTACACATCTCTCAGCCATCCCAGAAAACACACATCTTCTTCTTTTACTGCTTTAAAGCGCTGAGGCCCAGATAGTACAGTCAGCAAGAGATGTGGTGAGGATTAAAACCGTGTCTCACGCTATGCAGAGGTACCGCAGAATGTGATGCAATAAAGATGGAGAGAGAAGCACGGCAGATTATCAATTACCTGTGCGGGAAATCAATCTTCCGAATTCAACAGTATGGCTCTAATTACATGTGGGTATATGGGAAACATTCCTCACATGGGCCCTTCCCCTCTGTGACCTGCTGACCTTAACCTGCGATCTTTGACTGGCAGACACCAGAGCAGGTGGAGAATCAGGTTTGCTTTGACACGGCAGGGCATTGGATTTTAGAGGAGATTTATTTGGTGTTGGTTCAGGTACCTTGTGCGGCAGTAATTACCCAGCAGGTGAGGGGCACACGTGTATTTGATCACCTAAACCACAAAAGGCGCCCAAGAGGGCAGATACTCTGTGTTGTTAAGTAAGTAACCTATCCCAGTAAAAAAGAAAGAAAAGATCACACCTCAATGAAGCTCAGCAGGCCCAACACTCGACCTCCGACCTCCCTCTAACACTCTGTTTGTGCTCTCACAGGGACATGGCGATGGCCTCTCCATCAACACCAACAGCAGGCCCGGCTACGCCACCTCACCCTGAGCTCTCACGCCTGGTGGGCGCTGATGTCCCGAAGGTGGAGCCGGTGCGAAGGAGCCTCTTCGGGCCCGTGGACCACCAGCAGCTGCAGCAGGACTTCCAGCGGCTGCTATGCATGAACTTGGAGGCGGCCAAAAAGCGCTGGAACTTTGATTTCCAGCAAGAAAAGCCAGGAGAGGGCTCCGACATCGAGTGGGAGGAGCTCAGGTACCAGGACGCGCCTGCGTTTTACCGCAGCTGCGCGGTCGGGCCTGTGCCGCCGCATCCAATGTCCAAAAGTCGGACATTGTCGTCGTCGTCGTCGTCAGCAGGCGACGGTTCCCCGTGCTACAGCTGCTCGGCCGGATCTGGGGATGAGTACCTGGAGGTGACCACGAGGGGGTGCTACCGGGTCCAGCGGCACGGAAAACGTAAACAGTCTGCCATCACAGGTCAGTCCACCAAATACGTGACATGAAGAAAACTCATTCGACAACACTGTTTAAAAAAAAACAACTCCTCTCTTTATCATAATTTTGGAGACTATCGGTACGTTTTTTTTCTGACTTTTCTTCTATTACTCCTCAGATTTCTTCAAGGTGAAGAAGAGGAAGCTTCTGCATTACAAAGCGTCTTCTTGGCAGTAGAGAAGCACGACACCAGTGGTCGACGTCCCTCTACACGTCACCGCACAGACATGTGTCATACCATATGTATATATGTAGCAATTTGTAAGTGACTGTCCACAAGCTCATTCAGCGAGGGCTTAAAACCTCCTCTGACATCATATACCTTAAGTTTTCAGCACAAGGAAGCTACCATTTTCCTAGTTAATCTAGCTCAGTCGTTAGCAACTTTTTTTTGTTGAGAATTATAAATATTATATATGTTCTATATATTGTTTTCATCAGCTGTTGACGATACTGTGAAATTATTTTTGAATGCACTCTTGATAACGGAAAACAGGCTCAAGTTTTAAGAGGTTCATTTTCTTCTATACAGACCTTGGATAGTATTGGACTCAGTCCTCCACTTCCTCCACTTTTTTTTTCTCTCCCTCTTGCTAAAAGTCGTAAGAGGTTTTGATTAGATGAGTTACTATTCCTGGCCCCGCATCACACTTACCCTTTAGTCTCACCCCAGGGCTCGGATAGCACGAGTCAAGCCAGGGGTCAAGATCTCGCCCGGGGCAAAACATTTGGCAGCATGCCTGTGATTAGCTCCAGGGCAAAGGCCAACGGTGGAGGTTCAGCAATGAGGTGATGCGGTCCTATCTGTCCAACAGGGACTTAAACTCCCGTGGGTCTATTTATTTATTATTCACGATGCTAGATCATCGTCCCAAAAGAAGACAAAAAATGTAAATCAAGGTAAGATGAGGTGTTAGTGGAAATCTGTGCCATTGCCGCCAAATTCTGCCTCAGACTAGAAGTCATAATAGGTTAGTTACGCTCCACCGTTGCCACTTAAAAATATTGGCCATTGACAAAAGAAAGTATACAAACTGCAAATCCTCTTCCCTTAGTGCATTGCATTATTTGCATAATAGGCTGTACAAATTGATATATATTTTTGCAACAGACCAGAATATACCTTTTTTTTAGTTTTTACGGCTTTACGCTTGTAATAATGTAGCATTTCTTCACTCTTCGTGCCATATTTAGCACCTTGTAGGTGCTAAATATGCCCCTCTTTTCTTTTCTTTGTTGCCCATGTAGGGACTGTAGTGTTTTATCTCAGTGTTGCAGCTCAAAGTAATCCAAACCTCTTGGTTCCACTTTTGGTCGAGCTGCTTCACCTTTTCTGTCTCCGTCTCCATACGTGTTTGTGCGTGTGTGCATATAGTTGTTTGTGTGTGAATGTGATAGTTTGGTGTTTATCTCGAGGTTTCTTTTACACGGGTTGCAACAGTTGTGGCGGCAAACTCTGTTGAACCAAATAGAAATTGCTGCGCCATTAAATTAGACGCACGTTGAGTCGCTCACTGTTTGAGTGATCAGTTATGGGTCCCAGGAGGCCTCAAACAAGTCAAGATGTTCAAATATATCGGTTCAACATGCCACAGCTGCCCAACTGTTCTGGTGCCTCAAACAGGACGCGCCGACTTCTTTTCCCGACCTTCAGTCGTTCTAATTTGTACATGGATAAAAAGCCATAACTGGATTAATCCACTCTTACTACCTCAAGTTACTCAAGTTACATGCAAAATAACACAACCAGTGGAGATGGGGTTGTTTGCGTTTACAGGCGAAAGAGAGACAGAGGCAGAAACGAGGGGGGGTTGGAGTGGTCTTATAATTTTGTTGTGGTAAAAACTGTCAAAGTTCAGCACTAGGTGTCAAGTTTCACATCAGGTAAAAGAGTTAGTGTGTCAGAGCTCTGCCCGCTTAGCTTCCTCATAAATACACGGCAGAGGAACGGGGACAAACTTTAATAAGGGAACATTCACCAGAGAATGTCTCCAATCAAAGGATTTCTCCAGCTCACGTCTCTCTGTCTCTCTTTCACCAACCCAAGCGCCTCTGTCTCTGTGAATAATCGGCATGAAAGGAGTCGTTAGAAATCATGTTATTCTGTCATGGCTCAACGAGGCGATGTTTCACGATTCTCTAAATAGCAAATTAGGCTATTTGAATTTTTTTTTTTACATTTTCAGGATTACTTTTTTTTTGTCAATTTATGTGTGAGAGTAAATGTTTGTGTGCACCTATTTTCTCGGACGAAACTGTCAAAGTCTATATTAACTTATTTTGAGGTTGTATCATTTGTTCTGTTGGGAAATACTTTTAAAGTCCCTTTTTTGGTATAAGTACTAACTGTTATTTACAAAACTATATTTTTGCACTACTTTAAAAAATGTTGACAAACTATTTTGTTATGGTAATCTTTAAAAATACAAAAAATTGTCGCTGAGATACTGAGACACAGATTAGTTGTATTTTAAATTAATAAGAAAAAAAAATTCCCCTCAAATCACACTTGTAACACTGTTACCAACAGTTTCTAAATGTGTTCATTAAGTTGTTTTTGTAGCTTGTTCGTCTTCCCAAAGTCCATCAGGTGGAAAAAATAAATCAAGTAAACCTACGATGATAAATATCAAGATTGATCCGTTATTGTCTCTTCAAAGCAATCTTTGTTTTCCTAAATCGGCCGTCGCAGCTATATCGAAATGTAGCGTGTTTTTGTTGTGACTTTGTATTTGCATGAATGTATGATAATCTTTGTACGACATTTGTAATTTAATGCTGGTTTATGTACCCTTGCAACATGTAAGAAGTGGATATGTCATTTTTTGATAATATTTGTAAAGAATATATTTCTGGGTTGTTGGTGCGCTGTTGCCTTTCATATTTTTGATTTCTCATAGCGTGCTCAAAATAATAAAAAGAATAAGATTGATACAAACTACAAAATGTTGGTCTGAAGTTTTATTCTCACTCTGTTTAAGTGTTATGAACACAGATGTAGTAAGAGAAGCAGAGAACTGTTTATTGATCCATAGCACCCCCTGCTGGTGTAATTGTAACACTGCACACAAAGTCAAGCATTTGGCAACAGTGTGTCCTAGTGCAACAATACATGAAAGTTCAGAAAGGAAACACTAGATACATGACAAATAGTTTAAAAAACAAAAACAGAATTTAATCTATACCATTGTCTTATCTCAAATATGCTGGAGATAACCCAGTGTGCAAAATGTACTTTGCATTTACTTAAAAAGAAAATCAGAATTTACATTAGTTAAAACTGAAAAAGTACACATGAATGAAAATAAAAACAGATACACCACAAATAGTTACAAATTCCACATTTCAATGTATATTTTATTACATTTAGCAAGCTCAGAGACATCTGAAATGCAGGTGTGGTTCTCAGCTCCATTGCTCTTGGTTTAGCATAAGGAACGCGCCTCAATACAGTGATGAGGATGATACAACAATGCCCAGATGTTACAGATGTTACAAGCACTTAAAATGTTCTCCGTGCAACTGAGCGACCTATCCGCTGTGTCTGGAAAAATCACTACTCAGTCTCTTTCTTTAACCAAGACAATCCTCCCCAAATTGTTGCCTGCTTACTGACCACATCGTCTCATAAAGTAGCCAAATATAAAACTAACACATGGCTGGTGTTATGGGATAGTTTTTCCAACCCGATGACAAGCATTGATATTGTAAAAGTATTTTAACCTTCCTTTGGCCTTTAAAAACATAAGAAAAAAAACTGTTCAGACACAGAGTCGCCGTCAAGTTCTCCAAACAAATGTGCAAATGTGCAGCTTCTGCTACAAACAGGCAAAACATGTCAGTATGTATTTTACACTCCAATGTGCAATAGGGAAGCTACACTATGAACTGTGTGAAATAACTCTACGGTAGGTTCTTCTCACCGTGTTTGTAAGAGGGTTTTCACAGCGATTGCTTGTGACTTAAGACACTGAAACTTGAAAAAGGAATGAGCATTTATCAATCTGTGACAGAATCAAGTGTAATAGTCCCCGTATATACAACATAGTTTCTAACCCTGATTGCGCAAAACTGTAAACAAGAGAAATCAAGTGGCTGTGATGAGAAAGTTTCCAAAAACCCCAGCTAAAATCATCAAGACTTTGCCCTAATTACCAAACTACAGTGCAATGCTCATTATCCCGACCACGAAAAACACAAATATCATACATATCTACAAAAGCTGACACGTTTCTACATTGCAATTATTACCGTATTCACATTCTTTAGGCAATTCTGACCCCCAATTCATCTCAGAGGGCCTGATATTTAAATTAAGAACCCGTGATTTAAAAAAGGCCAAACTTCATTCAACTTGACCCAAGAGCATCTACATTTAAAAAACCTTTTTTTTTACATCCATTTAAAATCATAAAATATATACAGTAGTACATTCCGTGATGGCCCCACAAGGCCAGAATTCACAAACTGGACCGCTCCTTTTAAAAGCCTTTTTCCAAAACAGGCACTTTAACACAACCTTCTGAATCTTTGAAGTCACGCTAAAAAGTGTGTAACCTAAGTGTGCGTTTACATTTTTAGGCTTTCAGTGAGTGGATAAGACTTCAGCGCTGTGCTCAGAGCCTCTGCCTGCTCACATGGGCGTTAATAGACAAACACCGGTGGTTGTCGGAATCAAAGTGGCGTCTCTCCAACTCCAGGTCACCTTAACCGTTGTGGCAGTGAGAAGCGGCACCCCACGAATCTTTCCACCTGCCGAAAACCCACCCAGTAGCAGCCATTTGAGTCCAGCCGTGTGGTGTCACGGATAAGAGTGGGAACCTTTTGGCTGGCAGGTGTTTTGACGCTTTCACAGCTGGCGTCGCAGCGCTTGTCTGTCTCTCCACATGGCACGCACCTCGTTGAAGAGCAGCGGACTGATGAACACGATGCTGCCCCCTGTCTGTCGCATGAAAACACAAGGAGCCGAGTTACACAGGTGGTGTTGCTTTAACGTTATACAATCACATGCTGCTGCGGGGTCAGGACGCACTAATGCTGCCGCCAGTGAACAAAAAGAAAAGAAAAGCACATCGAAAACACAGGGCTACAGTTGGACATTTAAATTTACTTTGAACCCACGCAAAACATACTACATAATTATTGATCAATTTTCAATTACAAACTAATTTACGCCAATGTATTGTAAAAACAAAGATCGGCCTGTCTTACAGCAGATATTTTGACTTTTAGAAGAAAAAGCAAAGCTGCTACTAATTACATTAACTCTGTTCAATAACGACACATATGAGCTACACCTATGCCTTCCCCCATTGTGCCTTCCAATGGACATCGTATTCATTTTTCAATAATTTTGTCTGTTAATGTATATGGAAGAAATTTAGGCGTGGATGTACATTTTTTTAATTTAATTTTGGTTCAAACATAGCTCCTATAATACGTTTATATCAAACTGCATTGCCAAAACACAGATTATGTGACCCGAAGGACTACATATCTCTATTAATCTCTACAATTACAGCATAAAATCATTCTGTTATTTGGTAGTGATGATCAGGACTGACGTTGGTTGAAAGATTTAAAAAGTGTAAGGTTTTTTGATGCAGACAGCCCTGTCCTCTAAGGACATCAGAGTGAGGCAAAAGGGTTAAAAAGGCCATAAGGTGTGATTTCTTACCATGACAATGAAGAAGTAGAAGACACACGTCCAGCCCAGCTTGCTCTCAATCAGAGACACCAGGTACTAGAAGATGACAGAGATTCAATTTCATAAAAATACAAACATGGTGTCAAATGTATTCCTTTCAGTATATTAGATCTTCATTAAATGGATTGAGCAGCACGATCAAGATGATCAATGCTTTCCAAAGCTTAACAAAGAGGGAGACTGCTGTCTAAATGCATTTGTTTGTACAGTGAAGTCTGTATTTGTCCACCTGTCCAAAAGCAGCTCCTATGCTTCCAGTTCCGTCCACGATGCCAGTGACAGTAGCCAAGGCCTCCTGGCTGCCCCTCAGAGCGTCCTGCCTCCCGAGGTCAGCCGATATGGCGGAGCTGATCATATTAGATGGGCCGCCAATACAGAAGCCAGTGACAGCTAACAGCGCGCCGTTTATCACTTGGTCATTGGGTGAGTCTGAGAAGGATGAAGAGATGGAGGGAGGGAGAGAGTGGAAGTCGTGACTGACTTTCATTAACCTTACTGTATTCTGAGCTTCTGGTAGATTGTTGCCAATTGATTTCCTGTTTAATAAAGGATTAATAAACTAATCTCAAAGTCTTTACTCACTGCTGTATCCCACCAGGGCTCCCATCGCCAGCACCAGGCTAATGGCCAACACCGGGGATCTCTTTCCCATGAAGTCAGAAATCAAACCCTGAACTGTCCCTCCTGACACCGAGACACAACATGACAGAGACACAATGACACAAGAGGATGTTTATGTATTCAAGAGACAGAAGAAGAGAAATGTCTTTTTTTTATTTATATATACACACACACTACCGTTCAAAAGTTTGAGGTCACTTAAAAATGTCCTTATTTTTCAAAGAAAAGCACTGTTTTTTTCAATGAAGATTACATTAAATTAATCATAAATACACTCTACATTGTTAATGTGGTAAATTACTATTCTAGGTGGAAATGTCTGGTTTTTAATGAAATATCTACACAGGTGTATAGAGGCCTATTTCCAGCAACTATCACTCCAGTGTTCTAATGGTACATTGTGTTTGCTCATCGCATAAAAGAGTAATGGATGATTAGAAAACCCTTGAAAACCCTTGTGCAATTATGTTAGCAGAGCTTAAAACAGTTATGCTGGTGAGAGAAGCTATAAAACTGGCCTTCCTTTGAGCTAGTTGAGTATTTGGAGCATCACATTTGTGGGTTCGATTATACTCTCAAAATGGCCAGAAAAAGAGAACTTTCATGTGAAACTCACCAGTCTATTCTTGTTCTTAGAAATGAAGGCTATTCCATGCGAGAAATTCCAAATGTAGCCACTCACCGATAATCCCTCCAACATCGTACCACACAGACAGGCGGTCGGCCTCGGCTTCCTTCCAGCCGTAGTTGTTGCTCAGGTAGAAAGGAAGCCAGAAGAAGAAGGAGTAGTTGACCAGCTTCAGGCATGCATACGCCAGAGAATACTGCAGTACAAACAGACACAGAGTCAACACGCGCTGTATCCTTTAATCTCCATTTGTTTTAAAGCCCTTTGTAAATCAACTCACAGGGAGAACACCAGGCAGACAGAAAGCGCGACAGAAGCCGATGGCTCGAGGAGGCTCTGCCGGAGGCTCGTCCTGCTGCTGGACCGACTGGCATTGTCTGTCGTACGCCTCCCCCACCGCCTCCTCCTCCTCCTCGTCGCTCATCAAAGGCCTGTGGCTGTCTGAGTCCGTCTCCACCGCACTCAGACCGGTCTCTGATTCTGAGCTCAAACCTGACACACACAATCACACATTCAGGCCGTGGAGATTCAATCAATTCAGGCAATCCAGACATTAAACTGTTTCTATTTCAGAGTTCAAAATGGCGTCCGTGGGAGTGAGGCCAATCTAAAGTGAAAAGAGAGTTGAGCGGTCCAGTTGAAAAACCCATGCAAGTGTGGGCACACACACACACATAAATGAAAACACACATTTTTCAAACATGTTCCTCGCAGTCCTTACCGACTTCTTTTGGATGGGTAAGCAGGCCAAAGAACACCACCACCCCACCGGCGAACTGGACCACTGATGTCACCAGGAAGGCATACTGCACACAACAACAGACGGTACATCCTGTTAGCATTTAGCTGCTGAGAAAATCATAGTAAAACGGTATCAATATGTATGTGTGTGCGTGTTTCTTACCTCATATCCATACTTGAGCACGCTAGAAGCCAGGAAAGCTCCCAGGATGTTGCCGACAGAGGCACAAGCGCTCCAGAGGCCAAACACAAAGCCACGGCTGGAAGACAGCATCATGAATTCAATTAGAAAAAAGGTAAAACAAAAGATTCAGATAGATTCAGATATTACATTTTTTTCAAATTAGTTTTACTTGAGTAATATGTAAATTCTATTAAACACAACTTCAGGCAATTCAGTGACTTGCTATTTATATTTGCAGCAGATTAAGTTCACAAGTCCTGCCTCTGAGGAAAAACAGAGTCTAAATAGCGTCTCTGTTTGGCAGCGGCGCCAGTGAATGGATATCATTGTGAGTGTGAGTGTGTGTGTGTGTAGGGCGTGTATCATAAAGGTCCACTTGACAGACTCCAACTCGATTAAAAATTCCGAGGCTGGATAGATGTCGCCTTTGTAATACCTGAAGCGAGTGTCAGATAAATGCAGGTTTTTGCAAACAGAGAAATGCCACGCACCCCGTCTTGCCGAACCAGTTGCCCATGACGGCCACGACGCAGGGCCAGACGGCTGACTGCAGCAGGCCGTTCACCACCCACAGCCCGCAGTACAGGTAGACGTTGTAGATGTGGAGCCATTCGGTGAGAGTACCAAACATAAACTCCTACAAAACACACAGGCAGCTACAGTTGTATTCCAAAACACTATAAAAATACAGTGTATTAGGAACAGAAAGCCCCCTGTCATGGTCTACACAGTTGAACACGAGGTCTGTGTATACTCACCACTAAAGCAGAGCCACACAGGCCGAAGCAGAGCACGTAGCGAAGGTTCACTCTGTCCCCAATCACACCGCTGAAATACAGACCCTGTGTGGACAGGAGCGGCAGAAAGTGACACAAATGACAAAGAAGTTGACAATCCACACAGAAAGTCCTGTTGAGTACCCACCATTGCATATGAGAAGAGGAAAATGGAGTCCAGAGCTCCCAAGAACAGCGTGGCCTGCTTTTCATCTGCAAACAGATGATTGTCCTCCCATGTCTGCGACAGTGGAGAGAAAACACGGTTAATGATGTGCCGTTTATCGACAATAGGGGTTTAAATGTTGCAGACTGTCGCGCTGCTTCGCACCTTGCCGGGGGAGAGAGCCACTGCGCTGCCATTCTGGATAGACGGCGTCCACTGGGCCGAGATGCTGACTTTCACGTTGCTGAACGTCTTCCTGGACGCATGCAGCAACACATAGCTGGAGAGACAGAAACATGTTTTATTCAGCAAGTAAAGGCAAACAGGGGCTTGATAAGAGATTTATCTAACCCGACCACGTAGAAAGAACAGGTCAATGTTCAGACCAACGCTGGAGGGGATGCTCAACACTTGTTTCATATAATTGAGCAATAGTCAGAGTTCTGTTCGACGAATAGTAAATGTTTGGAAAACAGGCAATCATGTGCATTATAACACCATTATACTTGAGCTATTAATAGTCTTGTAAAAGGATCTACCAAATTGTCTTGGGCTACGCGAGGTCACATATGGCATGCATTCAAGATTACATTCCAGAGTAGCAGTTCAATTCTGCTGAAAGTATTTGCAAGAAACGCTGGAATGAAACATCATTATCTAGAAAACCGGAAATGGCTGGCCCTCCACATTTTCTGCTGAACAGCAGTATGCACTGTTACTACCTTCCTGCTGCACACGGCACTTTGCTTAGCTCCTGATAGGAGTTTAACATTGCCACATACAAATGTGATACCACAGCTACTGTACTTGTAAGATTAACAGCACTGGCTGAAGTAAAACACATGGCATGAAATGTACCGGCTGATAACGATTCATATACTTCTGTGTTTAACGTCGCAGTACATTTTCCATTTACAGGGTTATTACAAGTAGATCAAATCTATCTGAACACGTTATCTCCAAATAATTTACTAAATGCATGTTTTTTCCTTTTCTCCTTCTTCTGATTTGTTTTTCACAATTACAAAATATTACAATTAATTTTCACTGCATTTTTGAGACCTTTGAGACCTTTTGCACCCAGTCTATTGGAAATCAATACTTATTGTCTTGTCATGTTATCTTGACCTCGTCTGACCTCGGATCGTGTGACCTTGCCCCATACACCTTTCCCCTAAATGTAAAGCTCATCACCATTCACAGTGGGTCTCTGCACACAAACTGCTGCGAAATTAATGGAAATCTAATTCCATCTTTCGTATGACTTTTTCCAATAAAGCAACAAGCTAATGAAAGATGAAGTTAAAAAGAACATCAACACAAAAGCCTTAAAGAAAGTCATACTAGACAGGCCACTTGAACCAGCGCAGCCCTGAATGGGTCTCCAGTTACTCTGAGGACATATCTGGTATCACAGGGTCATCTAGAAACATTTACATTTACAACGGTAGCAGCTCCGAGGACGACCTTTAAGATGACCTCGATTACCTAAAGAAGGTGAGGAGGAAGGCAACCAGATGATGATGAGTGTACTGTGACAGGTAGCCACAGCACAAGGGAGGCATCACAGGGGCGGCTGGAGGGAGGAAGAGGAGGTGGAGAAAGGAAGTCTTCAGGGGGAACACCAAAAGGACAAGGAGGGGGGTCCAGCTATAGTGTCCCACTATGCCAGATGGGACAAGCACATCACTAGGGGAACAACAAAGAGAAGGAGGGATTGGAAACCAAAGTTAAAACGCATAACTGCACTAATGTGTGTTATTGATATTAGAACAACAGCTTTTGCAAAAAATACTAATTGCAGAACAATATTATTAATCCTTTGATGAGGAAGTGAGAGCACAAAACAACTGCTTTGTTTATGTACAAGAGAAAATTAAAAAAGGACATACATGCAGCGACCAAATAAATAGAAACCAAGATCGTGGTGACCAGGTGGTGAATATTATTTGACCCGCTTATACCAGTGCTGGTTGAATCCTGTACGACAACAGGCAACACTAGCTTGTAGAAAGTATCCTTCTCTTCGGGGCAAAAGACGGGCGTGAACAGATGCATCTGGTGGGAATGCCGGGTTGTGCACTGGACCCCACAGGTATCAATGAGCCCACTGTGCACCGACTGCCTCCGAAACTATTGCACCTCTCCCACCAGACCGTCCAGCTGTAACGATGCCTCATGTTGTTCACACAGGACTCTACCTTAACTTGGAGTATCTGCCGATACTGCCTAATGATCCAATACCAGTGCTGCCCACCCCAATTCAAAAATCTGTATATCACAGTGTGGCATTAGAGTCATGTTTTTAAAAAGGTAAACCCGAAACCACAGATTGCTGTCGTAGGAAATAACTGGCACACGTCTGTGCAAAAACATTGATATGTATTTTACACTGACAAAGAAACTGTATTTAATGTGGTTCGGTAATTGCTTCATTTTGGTTGCCAGAGGCCAAAATATTGACAACCATTGATCGAAGATATTCATCTGAGATATTGACTTTCTTATATGAAAGTCAATTGCCTCCCTTTCATTTCCTTGATGAATCATTTCCAATGTTTTCTTTCACATGACTGCCTGCCACTCCACCCATGAAATCCTGGCTGTTACTTAGGCTGCTGGCCGAGGGTGAATAAAGCATGTGTAGTAAAGGTGTCCTATGACGAAGTAAAGCCACTTCAGCGGGACAGATCCTGCATTGAGAATGTTACGGGAGTAAAGGTATGTATGATCAGGGGAATGTACTAAAAGTACTCACTTCAGAAAAATGCCCCATGAGACAGTTTTTTTCTTCCATTAATTGATTATTTAGTTTGTAAACATTCTGAAAATATTCAGAAATGCTGTCACAAGTTCTCAGAGCACAAAGTGACATCTTCAAAATGTTTCGCCTGGGGCTCCAACTAACGATTATTTTTAATCCATTTATCCGTAAATTATTTTATCGATTAGTTGTTTGGTCTATAACATGGAGAAAAATGTCAGATGAATCAATTGTCAACATAGTTGGAAAATCATTTAACAGTTGAAAATGAATCAATTCATTGATTAATTTGTGCAGCTCGAGTTACTAACAGTACACACTTCAAAATTAAAAAATAAATGAATTTAGCAAAGCAGAAAAAGTAGCAAATCCTCTCACTTTTGAACCCATGAAATGTTTTTGCATGATTCAGCAGCTACTATCTGTATGTGTAAACATACATGGCCAATAAAGCTGATTATGATATACTCATACAAACACATACACAAGTTATTGTAAGTAATAATTGTAATTGAGGCAAAGTAGGAGTAGAAACTGCAATGAGAATAAAAGACTGAAGTGAAGTGCAAGTAGCACCAACGTGTACTTACAGTAACTGAGGAAATGTTTACATTCCACCAATCTTTTTGAAAACCCCAACCTCTTATCAGTTAAAATAGGCCGTTAGAGGCGAGCTGCTAAATGTGAGCAGGTGTTTGTCTCACCAACAGGAACCAACATTAATATAAGCAAGCAACTGAGATAACAGCTGGTAAGAATAGGAGCTAGTGTGACAAGTAGCTGAAACATAGTTCCAGTAACATTAAGTATTAATATCAGGTTTGCCTTCAGAGCTTTCTGTCAGAAATCTCTTTAGGTTTAGGCCACAAACCTATTTAGTTAAGTTTAAGAAAACATCAGGATTTGGGTTAAAATAAAAAACCTTCTGACAGAAAGCCCTGAATGCAAACTTCTCCCATGTGCCCAAAGTACTTTAGAGTTAGACAACTCCCATAAGGTAATTAGTATTTTTTGGCATTGGTTGGCTGGAGTTTGGTGTCTTGTGGACATTTTCTAAAACCTGACGGTGCAGTAACAGTAACCGACATGTGGGACTACTCCACTGCACCAACAGCACCCTAAAATAGAAGATGTTAGCAGGACGTCCCGCTCAAAGGACGCTATCAATTGTCTGTTTTATTTCACGACTTTATGTGTTCAAAGACGCGGTTCGGAGGAACAACATAATTTTATTCACAATACGCAATATTTAGTCATTTAAATTAATGTTTTGTTGTTGTGGGGAGCAAACATCCGCTCGCGCTCCCACAGACCCGCTCATGTCCCCTGCGCCTCGGTGGGTGACACGGCACACAACGTTAGCTAGTTATCACTTGGAGACAGGAGCTCTAACGTCACAGAGCCAGTTCCGGGTCCATTACACCGAAAAGTCACAACAAATGTCTGCAAAACAAACAGCTGGCAGTTACAGCTTCAACCTCTAAACCAACAAGCAAAAACCGAAGCGTTTTCTTACCTCTCTGCTCATGTACGCGTCAGCTGGCTTGATCACGGTATGTTTACTGTGATTCCTTCTTCTTCTTCTTCTTCTTCTTCTTCTTCTGCTTCTTCTTCTTCTTCTTCTTCTTTGAGCTTTTACGGCAGTTGGCATCCACGGTATTGCATTACTGTCACCCGGTGGATTCAATGTGTCACTGACGGCACGGAGCGGCGCTCTGCTGCCCCCTGTAGGACAGGCGTGGTATAACAGGTATAAGGAACTAAAGGAGACAGCTGTTGAGCGTTCACCTGTCACTGTGCCACTTGTGGGGCAGAGCCAGCTTGTCATTGGCTGCAGGCAGATTTATATATAGTTTTTCAATTCTGCCCCGCCAAAAACACCCCAGTTCACTGCCTGACACCTCAACAGACAGCCAGCACCGTAATTCGGGTAAGCCTTTTTAAATTAGTTTGCCCAGTAGGCCTAAATATGTGTTTAAACTGTGAGTAGACATTTTAAGGGGTGACTCTGTTAGATTCGACATTGTTCCAAATTGTCATTGTGGTTTACATTTATAGTACTACAAGCTATCATATAATATCAACAACACCATTACGTAATTAAAGGATTTAAAGGTGTATTTGTTGAAGTAATAGGTAGTAGTGAAGTGCTGTGTGGGGCACACTAAAGGTTGTCCTAACAGAATAGAACATTTAAATATAACAATTAAAATTAAAATGACAATATTGTGCATATATGTAACATATTAAGACATATATCACAAGTGCCAATCTTGTTATATGGAATACCGATTTGTGAAACACCCCTTGGACATGAGTTAATTTATATCATGACAATCAAAAAACAATTACCGGTAGTTTGTTTTTTGATGTTTTTGATGTTTTGGATGTAACATTGGAAGTAGCATGTCCTTTCTTTTTTCACTTGCAGTTTGCAAAACCCAACTCTTATCCATCTCTATGTAAATGAACAGACGCTCTGGGCAGTGAGGGTGGGCTACAGCTGCATGAGCAACTGTAGCCCAGAAGCAGGTGTGATGTGAATTCCAACGAACTTCAGATTTGGAGGGAAATAGAGAGACACAATAACGTCTGCCCCATGTGTCACTCATTTCCCTGCAGCTAGGAGGCAAGATTAGGACATTAAAGTATAGTTTCAGTCTGTTTCACGAGTCATTCATTCATTCGACATGTTCGTAATGTCAGCTGTGAGAGGGACAGCCAGCAGATAGAGACATTAGGGAGAGCGAGGGACACAGAGCGAGAGAGAGAGAGAGAGAGAGAGAGAAAGAGAGAGAGAGAGAGGAAGTCATATTCTGTGTGTGTGGAGAGAGTGAATGAAAATTGAAGATTGGAGAACGCACAGGGAGAGAAGCGTACCGTCTCTATTCTCACTCAATTAAACCTCTGACGACTCATTTCAAGGCTTGAATCGAGTTAGAAAACGTAATGCCGACAGTTTAACCTGGACACACAGCACAGCGTGCTGGTTTGGAGGTTTTACCAATGGATACTATTACAGCAGCATCGGTTGCATTATGCTCCCATTTCACTAATGAACACATGGAAACTTTACGACCGATGGAGGTAAGAAGCAGCTTTGATTTTGTGTGTTTAATATACAAAATTAGTGATGAGATTTCCACGGGCCCCGTTGGCTCAGTGTTATGCGAATAATGGTGTTGTATTCTTAATTGAATTGAGTCATACATTTTCTATTTAGTTTTCTAATTAACTGAGAAAAAAAAGTCAGAGTAGGAGAAAATATGGTATATTCCTTAAGCTAAACTTTTCTGGGAGGTCATATTGGCATTTTGTAAAAGCAACCTCTCTCATAATGATAACTGCAACTGCTTTGATTCATAATGCAGCTCTAAATAGCCTTTATCTATGTAGCTGAATCTGTTTCCCAGCTAATCAGCTATACAGCCGGCATCTTTCAGAAGTGCCTGCAGTCCCTCTGCTCATGCACACTGTCACAACTAAACAAATGATGACAACAGCCTCATTGCTGGGAAACTACCAAGCACTATCTTGGAGGCCACTGAACTTTGAAACATTGGCCTGAGGGATGTGAAAGTATGAGAGTCGAGAAGTGGAAGGCCGAGCAGAGCAAAGGTTGGTCTCCTGTGTGGACAATAAGGAGCAATCAATGAAAGAAAAGGCAGAGGAGAGTGATTCAATCACGCCGGCGTTCCCTAATGACTGTTGAAATGTTGGTGCGTGTGATGGACTGCTGGAGGGAGTTGCACGGGCTGTCTTGTTTTTCCTCGAGTCTGCCCAGCTGGCCCTCCATTACCAGCAGTGAATGATGGCCACACTGCCTAAAATGTTGCAAAGGATCTTGATCTCATGTCGACACATATAGAGTGAAAAAGAAACAAGCATTTATTGTCAGTGAAAAAAAGCCTAAAGGGTAATCATCAGTTGGAGTCAAACCAGACACGATGCCAATAACACTTTTTAATATCTAAATTCTGAATGCCACAGTCAACTTAAGATGCTTTCCTCTCTTTCTCTGTCTCAGTTGTACAGTGATCATGGCGGCCACTCAGAGAATGACCATCACGCCGGACTGCATCTACTCCACTGTCAACAGGTCTGTATGAGACATTGAAGGAAATGGACATTTTCCTCACAGAAACCTCCTGAGAAATAAGTAACACGGTTTAAGTTGCCCTTTATTCATCACATCCATTAATAGGGAAAAGTCAGAAAAGGTCTTTCCCATTTCCTCCTGTTTATTTATTAAAACATAACAGTTTGATGAAATGGGCCCCGGTCCAAGTATGTGTTTATTTAGCGAGGCTGATGAGAAGAAGATGCTCGGTCAGCCTTGTTCTCTGAGATTTAGTCTCAGGCTGAATTTTCCCACTGTCGCCAGAAAAAGACAAAGCGTCCGCTAACAGGCCGACGCAGTGACCGTATGGGAAGTCTAGCTCTCGTTTCTGTTTTATGAGGAAGTATATAAAACGTTGGTTCCCTACCTTTTTATTTTTAGAATATATCACCAAATGTGGATTTTTACATTTTTTATTAAATTGATTAAGTTGCTTTGGTCCAGTTTTTATTACTATATCACGTGCAGTGGCAGAAGCTTGACCTCAACCATTCATCCTTCACATTTAGCTATTTCAACTGTTTATCCATTATTTTACTCATTTTAGTTATTAATTATCGAAATTGTATCCCTCCCTTTATCTTTTTTAACTGTTTGTTCAATATATCTAACTATTTCAAACACTTATCCATTATTTTAGCTATTTCAACTGTTCACGTATGTTTAGGTTTCTATTTCAACTTGCCGACTAGGTTTTACACTCTCAACGGCAACAAGTGGTGGTCAAGTGTGAACTGACTTTATTTCATGTTCATTTGATAGGGCCAAACACAATTATTCAATGCAATCACAGAATGAATTGCTCATTTCCAACGGCCTTCCCGAGAAGGACGTTTTTAAATAACAAATATAAAACAAATATCGACCTGACAGGAAAAGCTGAAGGTCAATAATAGGTTCGTGGGAGGTAAATGTGTCATTGTGACAATATGTTTACTCAAGAACTGCATTCACACCAATTTGTAATTTTTAAACGGTTTGTTTGTGTGTATTTTAAAATTATGTTAATGTCTATGTGGCTTTTCGTTGTGTGTTTAGGGAAAAGAAGGGCTGTGCTGGTGAGAGAAGTGATTTCCATATCTCTTCAGCAGAAAACAAGAAAGCTGGGAAAAGAAGAGAGGGGACACCAAAACTCCCCTTCACCGCGTTAGACAACCTGAGCAACCAGCCGGGTGAATCCCCCGCGATGGCTCACAGGAGGCCGAGCTTTGACCCTCACAGCAATGAGAACCCTCTCTTGGTGAGCAACAAGCTGCCCAGATCCAATGGAGGAAACATCAAGGACAAGATTTCTCTGTGGGAGGGGAAGGAGCCCACTCATTCACCCATTACCTCGGGTTCTTTGGGCCACTGCGTCGGCATAAAAAGGACAGAATCCCTGACAAAAAACAGTAAAACTACTGATGAGCCGACTGCAGAGAGCTGCAGGAGAGTACCCGGCAAGGAGAAGGAAAATCCTGGGAAAGAGAATGTAGGAAATCTTGTGGATTCAAGGCCTTGTTCACCTGTTGAAACCGGGAAACAGCAAAGAGGGACGCTCAAGAGCAGCAAGCCCAGTGAAAACCACAAAGGGGAGGATAGCGGCCGAGTTGTGCACAAGGACATGCAAGCTCACGAGAAAGAGAATGTCGAAAAGCTTGTTGGTTCAAGGCCTTGTTCGCCTGCAGTAGCTCTACAGCAGCCAGTGGGGACGTTGAGGAAAAGCAATGAAAGGAGAACAGCAGAACAAACCAGCCAGGAGAAGAGATCTGTGTTCACCCTTTTTAAAAACCTGGAGGCTATGGGGGAGAACCATGGGAAAACCCCCCCAGAGCTTGGAAACTACTTCAGCCCACCGAGCAAGGACAAACCGGCGGGTCAAACTAGTGCAGCGAAAGGGAAGCAGCACCAGGAGAACGTGTACACAGAGCCAGGGGCGCCTGCCATCAACCCGGTCCCCAAACCCCGACGCACCTTTGAGCATCCGGACACCGGCCCTATTGGGAAGAGTCAGAGGAAGGGCAGAGAGCAGAGGAACCTCCCACCGCTGCCCTCCATCTCTACAAAGACTTCCTCAAAACCTCCAACTGGTGTCTACGGGAGACCCAGGGGAGAGAGAGTCAGGGACAAAGTCAACAGGTATAGCAGCAGGAACAAAAATGGAATTTGTAGCTCATAAACTAGCCAGAGCTAAACCAATATAACACACACTATATCGTTTTGTGACCATAGAAACAGTTAAATAATGTTACGATGAATGAGATTAACAAATTAATGTAAACTATAGAAACTTATCTTCACTTATTTGCACTTTTGTGTTCCCCGTGGCAGGAGATCCTTTGAGTTTGAAGACCTCACAAGGTCAACTAGCCCGCTCGTCTCTCGCTTACTGTCTCAGGAACATCACTATGAAGACATCCCAGGTCAGGCCTTGTCCAGCACGTTTTTAAAGAAATAGTGTGACAGCATGGCAATTACACTTATTTGCATATTTTTTTTGTTTTTACCAAGACTTAGATGAGAAGAGCAGCTTTGCACAAAGACGTGAAACAGGGAGAACCAATGTGTGTTTTTAAAGAAGGCTATGTGCTTGACTATTCATTGGCTGGGTGCAGTCTTTGTGCTAAGCTAAGCTAACTGTCTCTCGGCTGTAGCCTCATAGTTATCGGCCACTAAAAAAAGGATAATAAAGGTATTTGCCAAACCATATTCAGACTAAAATGTAAATAGGGGCTACAGCTCATACATCCCTGGTGTTTTCTAGAATCTGTGTTTCCACTTGGATTAATTGTTTTTCCATTCTATCATCAAGGACATTCTGCAGAAAATGATGTTGTATGACGTAGACATTGGATATTTCTACTTGCAGTTTCAGCCTTAAAATATCAGAATATCCATATTGTTTGAACCTTGAGAAATGCCTATAAACACGTGTAAGTCATTGCCCTCTTCGGTTTCCCTACAGACTCGTCCAAGGAGAACCCATATGAGGACATAGAGTTGGAGAGTCAATGCTCCCAGCAGTCTTTGCCCTCCTCTCCTGGCGCCGATACAACCAAGGTTCTTTCAAAACAAGCCAAGCATAATACTGAGCAATAACTCCATCTCTTTTCCAAATGACTGTAAAAATGTATTTTTGGGTGTGTAGACCTCGAGGCCCGGCTTCTTCCGGCAGAATTCAGGCAGAAGCTTCAAGCTGCTTGACCTGAGGAGAACCAACCAGTCGCCGCACAGCACCAGCAGCGGGGGTGTTTCATCTCCACCCCGGTTTAGCCCTCCTTCCACTCCCACTGAACACACTTCCTGGGGGCCCGGAGATCCCTACAGCCGCACTTGCCGCAGGATACCAACGGTGTGTGTTTGAGAGCTGTATATGTTTTTTCTTATCCAGAATCCCACCACCCTTGATTAAAGATATGCTGAAGTAGTTAATCTCACTAATTCAGAGTTTCCCCCCCACCAGGTTGTACTGAGAATCAACAGCATCTTTGAGGCTCGGATCGGGAAGAAACATCTGCGAAGGATCTATCATTACGCTGAGACGAGCTCAGGGAGAGGTGATGATGTTGAAATGAAACTTCATATTTTTCTAATGCTTTAAATGTAAATGTGGAGTTTTGTCTTCAGAGACATGACTTTTGTTTACAGTTACAGATGAGAACAGTGACTCTGAGAGTGAAGTTGAAGAAAGAGCAAAAGGTAGATTACACAGAGCATGTTTATTTCTCCGAACCATTTCTTATTTAATTTTTTTGACATCTTGAATTTATAACCATGCTGCATCTTACGTTCCTCTTCTCCAGCTCATCGTCAGCGTCTCGTGTCAGTCAAGTCCATATTGAGTCAACCAAACCAGGCCCACTACAACGGCACCAACACCGGAAACAGCTCTCTGGAACAGGAGCGCCACCAACGGCGGCTCTTTGAGTACTTCCTAGTGGTGTCGCTGCAGAAGTCGAAGGCCGGTGCTCACTATCTGCCAGAGGTCACACAGCAGTTCCCCCCGAAGGTCAGAATGTTCACTGGCCATCTTGTTTTACAGGCGCAAACCACACATTTTACTTGTGCAGTCAAATTATCATGTAATCATCATCACTTCTTAGGAAATGTAGGATCCAGTCTTCTGGTTCTTATTAGGAACTAGGAATTCTGCTGCAATTATTTTGACCATGTTTTAAACATCCGCCTCCAAAGTCCACAAACTTCATGAAGTTGCAATGGGAAAGTCCCCCAAAGTACCCTTTTATCTTTTGAGATCTAATGCCTCAAAATACAAATGTCTTTAACCTCAACATTTAGACTAATTTAAAATATGTAACTGATCCCAATTCAACCAGACAAGATGATCTCAATGCAAAAAGCTGAAATAGGAAGAGAGAAGATTTATTTGTTCAGACAGTAGCATTTAATCTAATTCAAATCTGTAAACTTTAGTTTATTGATAAGCACATGCAATCATCTACCTGTTGATTGTAGACAAATATGCATGCAATAATGATGGAGATTAAGTGAAAGAAAATGCACAAAAGTAGCAAAAATAAACTTTTGTTATGTTGCAGCTGGAGCGGAGCTTCAAGTTCATGAGGGAGACGGAGGATCAGCTGAGGATCATTCCTCAGTTCTGTTTCCCCGACGCAAAAGACTGGGAGCCGGTGGAGAACTACCCAAGGTGAGAGTGTAAAACTTACCTTCATGCTCCTGTTTATGAAATTTCATATACATTTAAAATAATTTAATGGTACAAAAAAGGAGCAATTTCTCTCCCATAGCAGCTCAATATTGAATAACTTGCATTACCACTAGAAGACTTGCTGTTGAACCCATGATAGACATGACTGCTGGACTGGACTGATGATGTCCTTTTAGTCAGCGTGCCGTGCATGAACATCTATCAATGTATATTTCTCACATGTACAATCAAAATACGCTTATTATATGTTTATTTGTGTATCTGTTGTGGGTCGTCCCTCATAGTGAGATGTTCTCCTTTGTTTTGACTGGAGAGGATGGGAGCAGGAGGTTCGGATACTGCCGGCGTTTACTGGTAAATAGAGATGGGTTGAATAAATAAGTGCACTGCTACTGCACAGGAAGTGGCTAAATACCACGATGACGGCTGAGTAAATAGCCGTGCCAAAATAGTCAGCGTGCCTGTGGGAAAATAGTCCATCTGAGAGTCTGGGAGGAAGTGTGTGAGTGTGTGTGTGTGTGTGTGTGTGTGTGTGTGTGTGTGTGTGCACGTCTGCATGTGTTTCTGTCCATCTCTTTCGACTGTATATGTGTGTTTCAGTGCTGTTGATAGTATAGGATAGTAATATGTTTTCATTTGACAAACTTCAATGTGGCCTCTGTCACGTTAAAATTGTGTCACTCTTTGGGACAGATTACATTATCCTTTAGGATTTCAGCAAAAAAACATCGACTTATATAATACTGTAAAAAAACAACTGGTTGTTAATCCACATTCAAAAGGTTAATGTTTCTGAATAAACGTCCTCCCTGTCTTTTCAGCCCAGTGGAAAAGGAAAACGTCTACCAGAAGTCTACTGTATTGTCAGTCATCTCGGCTGTTTCAACCTGTTCTCCAAGGTAAACCACGCTGACTAGTTCCTTATCATAATATTGCTGACATGAAAGTAATCAAGCAAATGTATAATGTATGTGTGTGTGCTGTAGGTGCTGGATGAGGTGGAGAGGCGGAGGGCTTTGTCTCCAGCCCTTGTGCAGCCTTTTATGAGAGCCATCATGGAGGCTCAGTTTCCAGCTCCAGGCAGAACCATCACCATCAAAACGTTCCTCCCTGGCTCCGGCACTGAGGTGATGGACACTGAAATATTGAAATTAATTAAAATGCGTTTGATTGTTGGTCAGAATTTCAAGTTAGCCTATCGTCATCTGTGTGATAATGTAACGTTTGGCAGCAACAGTCTTCAATGGGAGGAAGAATAAATTATATGCAAGACATTCATTTGACGGGAGTGTGTGATAATATATATATATATATATATATATATATATATATATATATATATATATATATATATATATATATATATATATATAATTTTGACCAGTATTTAAGGTGTTCTCTAAATTTGTAGATGTATCCATCTTAATCCCAGGTGATGGAGCTCTGCCGGCCCTCCGACTCGCGGCTGGAGCACGTGGACTTTGAGTGTCTGTTCTCCTGTCTGAGTCTGCGCCTGCTCCTCCGGGTGTTGGGGTCTCTGCTGCTGGAGCGAAGGGTCATCTTCACCGCTGACAAGCTCAGGTTGGTCCTTCCACTCGTGCTATTAATCCTGCAGGCTTACACAATACGTACGACTCTTAAAATACGAGGTTGCACTGAACATCTTTCTTCCATCTTTAATGTAATTACGGAGACGACAGATATCAAGTTCAAGCGCCAGAGGGATGTTTTCATTATGAAGTTAGAAGCGACACGGGTGGTCCAGAGCCTCATTTTAAAATAAATTTCAGGCAGCCCCAGTTTTAGTCCGGGGACATGCCAGAGAGATATTTTAAGGCCAGTCTGTTGAGTTGTTGTTGTGCTGGGACCAGATTGTTTGTTCTGCAGGAGAAAGCCAGTGGGAGTTAGAGAGAGCGCTCACAGTAGTGGAATGTGCAGTTGAGTGACGTAAATGAAAGAAGTATGTAACTTTGCTTTCCTCTCTGGGAAATGCTACTCTAGGGAATATTCACAGGGATCAGAATGTATTTTATACCATAACCCCCTCATGTGGTGAGATTGAGTATTACTTATTTGTTGTATCTTGTTATCTCTCTCTCTCTCTATCTGAGATCATATCTGATAGCCCTCCACTCATCCTGTGTCTGTCCTTGCAGTACTCTCTCCCAGTGCTGCCATGCTGTCGTGGCGCTGCTTTACCCCTTCGTGTGGCAGCACACCTACATCCCCGTGCTGCCCTCGGCCATGCTCGACATCGTCTGCACTCCAACCCCGTTCATCGTGGGCCTGCTGTCCAGCTCCCTGCCACAGCTCACTGAGCTGCCCCTGGAGGAGGTCAGAGAAGGACGAATGCTCAGCAGTCATGCAGAGAACACTTATAAAGAAAAATAATACTTATTCACAGATGTATCACATTAATGCAGAAACAATAATTCAGGCTTTCTGTGCACAGGTTCTGGTTGTGGATCTTGGAAACAGTCGGTTTCTCAGACAAGTAGGTCATGTGACATATATGGTCTGCAGGAACAAATTATTTCATACAAACAGATCACATACAACTACAAATCAGTGTTCTTCGCTGTTTGTCACATTCAGTTGGACGATGAGGACACCATCCTGCCCTCTAAGCTCCAGTCAGCCCTGGAGACTGTTCTGGAGAGGAGAAGAGAGCTGGCTAACGAGAGAGGAGGAGACACACCTGGTGGTGAGACATAACGAGGACTGAAACTGAAAACTAGCCAGAAAAGCAATTTCATTTTGCAACTGAGCAAGTTCACGTTGTTTATCTTCTGCTCCTCAGATTCTGGCCATCTTAGCACCGTTGTGTCCGAGGCCTTTGTACGTTTCTTCGTGGAGCTGGTAGGCCACTATCCACTCTTCACCACAGGTGAACGGGAAGACGGCTACTCGTCCTCTTCCTCCTCCTCGGCCCCCTGCTCCTTCCAGCGCGAGGGCTTTCGCAAAGCGATCCCGTCTAAGACCGTGCGTCGCTTCCTGGAGGTCTTCATGGAGACCCAGATGTTCGGCTGGTTCATCCAGGAGAGAGAGCTCCACAGGCAGGCTCTGAGAGGTAAGGAGCTGCAGTGGAAACAAGAGGCTCAGCTGCTGGGAGATGAACTAGTGATTCATGATTTTTTTCATCAGGACTGTTTGAAGTGAGGGTGCAGGAGTATCTTGACTCCATCCACGAGAATGAACACCGGAGGGTGAACAGGTTTCTCAAAGGATTGGGTACGTTTGTTTCTGAGCTGTTCTTTCTTTTTTATAGTGAAACAAGCTCTGCAAAAGCTCTACAGTATATAGGCTCACTCTCACCTCAAATCACTCTTGTTTCTTTTCCTCTGCTCTAGGAAACAAAATGAAATTTCTTTCCAAGAAATAATGCCACTGCAATTGCACACAAAGAGACACAAACTAAGAAGAAGAAGCACTGAAACAAGGGAAGACTTCACAGACTGCAGAAACCTAACAAAATAAATGATCATTTAAGTGCTTTATTAAATATGCTCGTTCACACCATCCTCATCTGTGTCAAAATCCTGCTGTATTTCACTATAATAATAATAATAAAGAAACATCGGACTGTAGACTTACAGAAATATTTAAGAGGTTCCTGGTTGGTTTGTTTTTTAGATTATATTCTTCAGGCAACACCATTCATGAGCCCAAATAACACAATGTATAACAGGGGTCTCAAACTCGCGGCCCGCGGGCCAATTGCGGCCCGCGAGCCGATATTTTGTGGCCCCCTACTTGACATCAAAGTTTAGTGTTAGTGCGGCCCGCGCGTTTTTCTGAGGTCCGCGCGCGCTGCCCCGTAAGATAACTTTTACTGGACGTTTCTATTAATAACTCCGAAAAAACGGAGTAGAAAAAAGATTCAGATGCTGCTGGATGCGCCAAAGTCTGGAGGTTCCGCCCCACTTCTCTGTGTGATCATACGTGCCTCTCATAGGAGCTCACAGCCTGAGGCGTCTGTGTCGAGCTCCACCTTTCACCTGATTTGTTGATTCAGGTGTCAGTCGACATTTTGTGTGAAACTACCCAATGAACACTCAGGAAATCCCTAAGGACCCACCCACCCACATACGCTGCAAAGATACACTGGTTTGTATTCAGACAGACAACACACTACCACCTGAGAAAAAAAAACTTGCAGTGTACTAAAAGATCAACACTGTCCAGAGAGACGGCAGCTCTGCTCCGCTCAGCTGTTCAGTTTTACTTTGTGTACGCTAGACACACGACCATGCGCTGGCTTAGAGTACACAGTACACACATACACACATACACACATACAGAGTACATAGTACACACATACCTACAGATTACGTATGTTGTTCTTGTTCTGAAAACTGAAAAAACAAAACTGAAACATGCATATTGTGTAAACATTGTAAATAGTTTGTTTTTCTATAGAACATATTTTGACTCAAATATAGAGTAAATATTTTGTTTGAAAACAAAAACTGTTGTAATATTAATGTTTCATGTGCACACAGCCCATGAAGCTTGATCTGTAGTATGAAGTCATTTCTCAGTCCCGAGTCTGTTGCAAATGGATCTTATTGACTTGCAGTGCAACAGTGATCTAAAAGCTAAATTCAGAGGCACAAGGAAAACCAGACATGATGGACCATTTCTGAGAGAATTGCCTCCATCCTTCCCTGAGCTGACAAAAGTGATCAGTCGGGTCATGTGCCTTTTTGGAAGCACACATGTGAGAAACCTTTCTCCACTATGAACTTTAATAAATGCAAGTACAGGTCCAGGCTTAGTGATGCCCATCTTGGAGCTGTACTCAGGGTTTCACTATGACCTGGATCAGGGTTTCACTGTGACCTAGATCAGGGCTTCACTGTGACCTGGATCAGGGCTTCACTGTGACCTGGATCAGGGTTTCACTGTGACCTAGATCAGGGCTTCACTGTGACCTGGATCAGGGTTTCACTGTGACCTGGATCAGGGCTTCACTGTGACCTGGATCAGGGTTTCACTGTGACCTGGATGAGGGTTTCACTGTGACCTAGATCAGGGTTTCACTGTGACCTGGATCAGGATTTCTATACTGTGACCTGGTTTAGGGTCAATGTGACCTGGATCAGTGTCTATGTGGCTCAGCTGTGTGAGCAGAAGCGCTGCCAGGTGTCTGGCAAGAAATAGAATAAAGTACAAATGTATTCAGGTTTTGCATTTGTTGGTTCGGTGCAGTTTCAATAAGTTATTTAAAATATATATATATATTTGCACTGTTAAAAACTATTATAAAAATGTATAGAAACTGCTGGTTGCCTTTTCTTAATGACGAAAATATGTTATGAATGTAAAAAAAAAAGAAGCACTTTCTGTGTGGCCCTCCGGTGAGATCACAATACCAGCGGTGGCCCCAAGCCAAATTGAGTTTGAGACCCCTGATGTATAAAGATACAATTGGTCTGAGATATAATGCTGTACATATTGCTGACTAAATAAATGAGTATAGAGTGCACAAGGGGTCACTGAATGGTACGAAATCAGGTAGTCAGTCAACTTCCACTGTAACTTGACTTGAAAGTTCACACTGCACTCTAAATCCACAAGGGGGCAGTAGTATATTTTCTTTGATTAGATAATCTTCACACTGCCAGTGACTGACCAGAAAATGACACAGACCTGCTTTCCTGCTCTTTACTGTTTCACTTTAAAGAAATCCGAATAGTGACAACGCAAGTAAATTAATAAAATAAAACAAATAGATAAATATTCTCTGTTTGGTGTTTTGAAATTGAAATGGTGAGTTACTGTCTTGATGTTTTTTTGTTCTCCATTGAAAGAAATGTCTCATATAATCAATGCATTACATGCTTAACGTTTGGATGCCATCATTGTAACATTTGTACATCTCTTCCCCCACCTCCCTTCAGTTTGTAGATTACAAACGGTGAGATCAATTGATGGTAAGAACCAACTGTATCCAGTGACACTGTGCTCAAAATATTTATATTTTACTACACACTGGAAAATCCTGAGCTGAAAATCAAAGCCAAGTGAATTGTGTTCACTCAGCATTTGTGTGCCAGTTTTACACAGTGAGTAATCCGCATACCACCCATTTGCTAACCACTCACTGCTGTGTTTGTGTGCTTGAAATTATTTGGCCTTTTTACTACAAAGAGCCTCGGTTCAGAGTTGGTGGCAGCTTTACTATTTCAGTCTCTGAGTCATGGAAACAAAGCAGATATTTCGCCCACGAAGAGCAAAGCACATCTTTGTCAGCATGAAAACATAACACAGGTGCAGAGCAGAGCATAGTAGTGTATTGTCTGAGGACCAGAGTGCTCAGTGTGGGACTGCTGAGCAAGCCCAAGGGCCCCAGGGCCACACAGCACCCAACCTGCCACCTTGTTAGTGACAAGTTCACACACACCTGCTGGCACAGATGTTGATGCATATACACAGATGCACAGAGAGGACAAAACATGTCATAGAGGCAGGCTCTTAACTATGATGGCCACCCAGAGGTACTTTCACCCCAAGGGGCATTTCTGCAATTGCCACTGCGTACACTGAGCCATTGTGGAGCGTCATGACAAGTGTGGATTCGGGATCTAGATTGATAAACAGCGCTACAGGTAAGAGGAAAAATATGTGTCAATTTTGGGTTGAACTGTCCCTTTAAGAAAATAACACAGTTTTAAACTCTTTGCGAAAAGTATTTTGAAAATTCAATAATAACCTAATTATCAGTTATTGATAGTTAGCTAAAAGTAATATCTGAATAGTTGAAATAGTTGGTTAAAAGTAGTTTAAGGCTAAAAGTATTGGATAATATCTAAACAGATAGCTAAAAGGATAAACGGCTTAATTAGCTAAAAGTATAGGGTTAATACGTTCACCTTTTGCCACTGCATTCAGTAGTAGTAGTAATTATGCATGAAAATTAGAGCAATAACTACTGTTATATAATTAATAGTTTTAGATAACATCCAGTTTAAAATCGATTCAAATGAACACCTTTGGAGCATGTCGGTCGCTATCGATGAAAGATAGTTGAGCTCATCTGACAAAAACAGGTTGGGAAGCACTGCTCTAAAACACACAAGTTCAGTGACGCTGTCACAGATTAGCAAATGTGGAAACCATACCACAGCTTCCTATCTGGCTCCCAAGGTGGGAACGCTGCGGTGCTGTGGGACAGGAGGCGTCTCAGGAAAATGAATGGATGTGGTGAGAGAAGAGCACTGACGGCTGCCAAAGTGTTTGCTCACACACTCAGGTTCTCGCAGTGTGTTTGTGTGCAGATGAGCGAACACCAAACCCAAATTGTCACATACTGTTTCCTGCTAAACACCTGGCCGCGGCTCAAGACAACCGGCTCGTTAGTGCGGAGGTAATTATGGTCGCCATTAATTCTAGCCAGCAGGGGTTGACCCCCAAAAGCCTGACATCCTGCACTGGCGTATTTCCACAGCAAACCTCCCTGTGGAATATCTCTCACCACTGCAAACGTCATGCGTTTTCAGTCAGGGAGAGAGAGAGCACTCTTCTCTGCCACTTAAACAACAATAGCTTGTTGAAACTCTAATCTTCCCGGCAAAGTGCCTTCCACAGGTCCCTGACTGGATTCAACCTTTAAGAGCCGCTGCCCGGTGATACCAAATTATACTGGTAATTTAAAAAATCTACCTGCAAAAGAGAACCTGCTGCAAGACTCAGCGTTGCAGTGTGTATATATGCAGTTATGCCTATTATTCTCAGCAGAAATAAAATCATGCAAACATCACGGCCCATTAAAACCAACCACCAATTCAATTATAAAGACTCTCCAGAGATGCATTGACCTCATTTCAAGGTTTGCAAACTTGCATTTAGGAACTCTCTGGAGGTTGCCTCTGCTAATTACGTGATTTATGTTGTCATTTATGGAGGCAGGGAAGTGCAGCAACTAAGCAGCACTTGCCATCAATCATAATGAAAGGCGTGATGTCATTTTCCGTCATTCTGTTTTATATTTTTTCATACCTTCTCTCCCACAAACCTCAATCCCAATGTTTTGACAGGTTTAATTTGCTAAAAAGCTTGTGGTCATGACGGTAACTCCCAGGGTGCCATATGCATTTTTTAACAAATTATGTTTGTGTATTTTTGTCATTACAACACAAATATGGTACTTCCAGGTTCCCATAGAGTCTTTTTGTGGATTGAGCCTATAGGGTCACTGCTCTTCTTAACACCATGTCACATTTAATTGAATTTGCCTGACACTGCCTGTATGAGAGCAGTGTGGGAATAACAAAGGAGAAATACGTAGGAAACTAAAAAGGCGGGAAACAGAGAGGAAAAATAGCAACAAAAAAAAAGAGCAGAAGTTTGGTGGAGGAGGAAAACACTCAACACACACTAAAATGCATACACACACATACACGTGTATTGAAACGTTTCCCAAACATGCGCCCGTCAGCTTGTTTTTTGGAGCTGCAGGTGCCGTGTCCAGCTGCAGCCCTGCCATGCACGCCAACGGCCTGAATCATTTCCCCCATTGAGAGGAGGAGCCATCAAAGCATATGGAGAACATAACAGCAAGGCAGGAGGAGGTGGGAACGGAGGAAAAGGGCAGGAGAGGAAAGGAGAGGTGGATTTGACATGGAAGAGGCGAAGTGCTGCAGAGTAGGCTCCAGCGTAGAGGGGGGAAAAAGGGTTGGTTATACAGGATTTCCATTTCGCTACGTGCTACGCCACGTTACAGCAAAGCCTTTTAAACTGTGGACACAGACCAGAAGCTGGCACAGAGTGGAGGAAGTGGGAAAAAAAAGAAGGAGGGAGGGAGACGTGCAGAGTCAGAAGAATAGTGTGAGGAAAGCAAAATCATTGTGGGGTGTGAGAAGAAAGAGGCTCAGACAAAAAGGTTTACAGAGAGAGAGAGAGAGAGAGAGAGAGAGAGAGAGAGAGAGAGAGAGAGGGGCTCAGGCCACACACATAGATTTCCAGGCCGGTGGGTGCGTCAGTCAGGCCTTTGGTCTGCTGTATGTGTCCAAGTTTATCCTCACCACTATCACTCCCCCATTAGTCATAGTATCTGCTGACAGCAGCTAATATCCCCCTCTCTGTCGGTGTCTCTCGATTGCTCATTCAGCTCAAAAGGACCTTTTAAAGGGTCAGTCCCACTTTTTTTTTACGTTTTCCTATCTCACCTTACATCATCTAACTTTGTGTCTGCGTTGAGCATGGAGAGGAGCCTGAGGAGTGGACACACACACACACACACACACACACACACACACACACACACACACACACACACACACACACACAGGGGATTCTTTGTCAGAGTAGTTGGGTGGTCTGGTCTAAAAGTGTCAGTAGACTCATCCCTCTTCATGTGGTTTGTGTGTGTGGACTTGACTAACGTTGTGTGTGTCCTGGACCTTCAGAATGGTGCACAATGCAGTTGGCATTGTGCATTAAAAAGTTTATTTTTAAGGATTTAAAGGATTTCGAAAGTGGTTGCATCATGAAAAACAAGGAGACACGGTTGTTCCCAAAATCACACCCCTATTTACTGAGTAGTGTACTATTTTAGAGAGAGTGGAATGTATGCAGGGTGTAGTGAAAGGAGTGTCAATGGTGTCCAGGTGGCATGTTAGCATGCTCACAATGACAATGCCAACATGCTGATGTTTAGCAGCAGGTATAATGTTTACCATGTGCACCATCATTTAGCATGTTAGCATGCTAAAATTAGCCCTAAAGTACAGCTAAGTCTGATGGCAATGCAATTAGTTTTGCAGGTATTTGATTGGCCTATCGTCAAAGTGACATCCTTAGAGCTCTGCCGCTAGCATGGCTGAGATGTCTGTTTGCTTTGTGCATGCATGTTTTCAGACACACAATAGTTTACACATGATGGATGTTGGAAAGCTAGTGGGACGCTGAGTGGGAAGGTGAAAGGTGAAGGAGAGAGCACAAAAAGAAGTGTGTGCACACACATGCTTTGTGAACCAACCAGCCTGCAGCACATGCTTCTTTTTGTGCTCTCTCCTTCACCTTTCACATTCCCTCTGAGCGTTCCACTGGCTTTCCAACATGAACAATGTGACTGCCAATCAGAGTCCACAACAATCATCATAACTTTTCCTGTAACGTCAACCATCTGCTAAAAAGATAATCTATGAAATGTGATCCGCTCGTACCTGCGAGGGCGCTCACTCCGGCACACTTGTAGTTTTACAGTGGCCAGCATGACATAAAACAGCTTGACTGACAATTACTGCTCGCAATAAATGGGGAGATTATACAGTAACGTGTGGTTTTCACATTAACATCAGGCTTGCGTTTGAGTGTGTGTGGGTTTTTATGGTCTTTCTGTGTGCACGCACAAGAAATCAGGCATTATTTTGCAGATTGTGCTAATATGTTGTCTATAATTTCATCTGTTGGGCGTTTTTTAAAGCAAGACTAATGTGCAGGCATGCAGAGCATACTGAGTGCGTTGAGAGAGTGGTGCTATTTGCAGAGGAAAAAAAAAAGCCTGACGACTGTACGCGCAAGGCCTGTGAGTAATGTTGCCATGAGGAAGTACGCCCATACAAATAGGCTCTGTCTTTAAGTTGTCACTCAACCATTCATCATCCCTGTGTATTTATACCTGAGGATTAGAAATGCTTATCTCATGGTGGTCGTGTTTATTTTCCTCTAGAGCTGTCACAGGAGCGCTTTTAGCCGCTGTCGCTGTTCAGGATGATCTACACCTCCACTCAGGTTTAGGATTTTTTATTATTTGCCCACATTGCCTCTCTGTATACTGATGATAATGGCCTGGAAAAGGGCCGCAATTTAACAGTATTTGACTTGTATTTTGGACAAGAAATACTGTACATTTTGTTCAGGCAACCTTGAAACTTTCCACAGGTTTCTCGTACACCTTGCCAAGATACTATCAACTCTCTGTAGATGTAGTTTATTGCTTTCCTCTGAATGTTGTATCTTTACTGCAATACTTTGGCTTGTGCTACTCTCCAAAATAAAGCAAAGATATATATATATTTTGGTCCTCTTCATTTTCCACTTCAGCCAGTCTTCAAAGTGATTTGTGCTCCTGTAGGTTTCAAACCAAAGTCTGGAAAAGGTTATATGGAACTTTCCCCTCTGGTGCAGATCGTGGATGGTCTTTAATCAGTTATTGTAGGTCAAAGACAAGGTTTTTACTAGCCCCCCAGTGACCGATGCTTTGAATACTGGAAATCCATTATTATAAAAATGAAGGACTGAAATGTATGCGACATGTATTCACTTTAAATGATTTGACAAGTTCAGAAAGGAGAGAGGAAGGGACAGTTAAAGTTTGGCAGGGAGTTCCCACACACATGGCATATACATTGGAGTGTAGAATAAGAGGACGTGTGTGTGTGAGTGTGTGAGAGAGAGAGAGATTGAGAGAGAGAGAGAGGGAGAGAGAGAGTTTGAATGCAGTTTTGATAGAATTCCAGGTCTCATCTACTGCTGCTAAAATAAATTATAAATTTAGGCATTCACACACAGATAGTCATACTATGTTTCAATTGTCTGAATGAATTATATGTTTTATGTAAGAGGATTGTAAGCACATTATCTTTGCACATAATATGATGTTTTTACTTAGAGATCCATCCATCCATTAGCCAAACTTATCCTGCTTATCCTGTTTAGGGTACACCCTGGACAAGTCACCAGTCTATCACAGGGCACGCTCACATTCACACCTACGGGTAATTTAGAGTCCAATTAACCTAAGCTGCATATCTTTGGACTGTGGGAGGAAGCCGGAGAACCCGGGAGGCAACCCACGCTGACATGGGGAGAACATGCATACTCCACACAGAAGGCCTGGCCAGACCGGGATCCGGACCCCGGCCCCTCTTGCTGTGAGGCGACAGTGCCTCACAGCCACTACACCACCGTGCAGCCCAAGGTTAGAGATGATGAGGCCAAAATTAATAGAATAACTTGGGGACTCTGGTGGTGTGTGTCTACACAGGCCAAATCAAATCAATATATGTGACTAACAGGTAGCTCTGTACTCCATACTAACATGTGCCTGGTCTACCATTCTTCTCAGTAAATACAGATACCATTAAGATCCATTAAGATACCATAAAGATCCATTCCAGTACTTTCTGTAATTTTGAGCAAGTCATCGCAAAACCCACAGAGCAATAAGACTTTGACATGTTCAGGGTGCTTGGACATTTGGTGTCATTCCTGCTGTAAAACACGTTTGGAACACAATAGTATGTTTTGAAAATGTTGTGTATCTATTCCTTATAAACAATATGCATCTAAAAGCATGTCTCTATGCAATCCAGCTACTTATATCATGTCAGACTTTGAGAGACACATATTTCTAGCAGTAACATATGTGGCAATTTGTCAAGTTGTTTGTGCAAACCATGGACTGAAATCACCTAAAGCAGCATGGAAAAAAAACTGCAGTTTCTTTTTTGCACTCGGGCTCTAGTGGTTGCAACATGTCACATGCTTCAGTCTAATAGATACCACAACTCTTTGACAGATACCATGGCAGACATAATGTACTGTATGCACAGTTCGCATGAGGTAGCTGGCGCACGTTTTGATAAATGTGGGAAAAGGGGAAGTGTCTGGGCTGTGTGTTATCTTATCTGTGTACTGTCCAAGCCACTGACTGGGCTGTGTCCTGGGAGTGACAAGCACAGTTGTGTGTGTGTGTGTGTGTGTGTGTGTGTGTGTGTGTGTGTGTGTGTGTGTGTGTGTGTGTGTGTGTGTGTATGGTTGCTGGCAGCCTGTCTCTCTTTACTACAGGGGGAAAGAGAGACAGTGCAGACTCAGAGGTTTTAGCTAATTCTCCCCAGGATGCTCTGCTGAGCTGTGGGGTTGATATGCACAAAACTGTCCAGAGAGGGAAGAAAATGTTGAAAAGGAAAGTGCAGTGTAATTGGACTTAGCTCATAAGCGCGTATTTGGCTAAAGAGCAAACAAAGGACGTTTAATGAATACAGGCCAGAGGCATTTAATGAAATCCTCAATATGACATATGGGTCAATTTGGCTGCAAAAACCCTTGAACATTTTCTCCCAAAATGAGATATCCATTATTGGAAAAAGGTGAAACTGCGTCTTGCCAAACTGCACACAATGAAATAGTGAAAAAAAAAAATTCCATTGACAGAACACTTCTACATGCTGGATTCTCTTTACAGAAACAGTGATTAACGACCTTGCCCAAAAGTCGTTCCCCCCTAGAAAATAAATGTATCACATCTTGGACGTGGACCATTTTTTTGCTGCTACAAAAGGGTAACGTTTCCAACATGCCCAAACCTTTTCAACATTGGACTTTAGTTTGAACAAGTTGATTGATTGACTCGTGGACTCTGGCCAGTGTGTCCTCATTTGAACTGCGTGATCAGAAAGGCCTCCACTGTGGTGGGAGATAAAGTCAGCTCTCTCCAAAACCGCAGCAGGTGGCCTGTGTTTGGGTCGTACACTAGCTCAGTGTCAAGTTACCTCCTGACACACATGTTATCAATTAGTATAGATCCTCAGTGTGGTGGAGCCAATTGCTCATAGCTTTCTGTCTTCTCTCTTCCAAACCCAAAGATATGAAGTCAGCTACAAAAGGATCCTGGCCCGACCTGCAAAAATGCAGTTTACATTTCAGCCTCTTTTATAATCAATTAGATGCTGGAATTTTAAATAAACCTGGGAGCGGGTGGTCTCGTTGTTGAAGCTTCATTGGTTGCATAAAAAAATGTCATAGCCACCATCGATGTCCATTAGTGATGAATTGAGTTTGCATGAATGTTTGTATACAAAACATCCAGGCGAGAGGAGCTGTCGGACATAATGCAAGGCTGCAGGTGTCGAACAGTAGTGCCTGCAGAGGAATTTCTGAGAAGTGAGGCAGGCGTCTGAAGATCCTGGAATCTGACTGAATCTATCAGAGAGGGAGAAAAAAAATGTGTTTCCCGAAATTGTCCGTCACTTGGTCTCATTCAGAAATATGTCTGGTACTGGTCCTAGGTGAAACACTTGTACAAACTCACTGTCCTTTAATACGTCTTGGCTGTCGGTTGCTCAGAGAGCCGCCTCCGGGGAAATGACCTCCTTCCCGTCAGTTTCCATTCAGAGGGAACCAAAATACATTCCGACTTGGCGATGGAGACAGTGCGTATACGCAAAAGAGACAGATGCTCAAGCAGAGAACCAATGTGGGAGCCTTTATTTCAAAAGGTAGGTGGAAGCAAAGGGCATCAAGGCTGACATTGGTCATCTGACATGAGACCAATTCCTCCTGCTGTAGCGTTAGCTATACAATGGGCATTACATTAATTAAAGGAGTTCCCGGTCTACTTTGATCTGACCACAACTGCAAAATACTCTTCCGAGTAAACACAGGGATATCTCTTTCAGTTACTATTCTTCCAGGAACAAGAGGTGCACAATGATTAGAACGTCAACAGCAGCATTATGTGTCATGTGTGCAGATCAATTTTAAGGTTGGTGAGCAGATTTGCTTTTACTCTAATTATACGATCTCATCACCTTGTCAGACATGTGAAAAGTGGTCTCAGGTAGACCCTGTAATCCTATGCTCAGTATAGTTTGACATATTCTGCCCAGGTCATCAAACTTAAGCCCCTGATAACCATCTGACATCGGTACATAGTTTGACATGTCCACACCCAAATTATTGCAAACTGAAGAGATGTCAATTTACTAGTCAAAACAGACTTGAGCAGCAGAGCTCAGCACAGCGTTGGCATTTTCTTCACCGCTAAAGATGCTGTCCACGTCATATATGAGGCAGCATCTTTAATCCGCACTTTGTCAGCTTTTCATTGCTTTGGCACAATGTGTATAAATTCTGGCATCATTTTTCTTTCTTGTGCCCGAATTCATTCTTTATCTGCTTAAACTCATAATGAATACAAGCCAATTGGCTTCTTTATCAGTGTGATCTACTATTTAAATGATCCTACAAAACCCAAAGTGGCACCAAGTCAACTCTATTTCTCCCCACGTAATATGTGTTTGTTCTTGTTTTGACATCCAGCACCTCACGTACCTCCTGCAGTCCTGCATGTGTATAACAGTTGGAGAACCAAGATAAATGAAGCAATTAAACACTTGCAGACCGTCTTTTTTTTCAAACCAATTTGCTCATAAAAATTAAATGTATTGGAAAAACCCAATACAGGCGCGAACACAAATTGTGCTTTATTGCCATTAAATCCAGATGTTGGGTTATGGGAGCATTCGGGGTAACAGGTAGGGCCTGTGGCCTTGTCAGGAACTCTGTAAATCCCCCATCTCTCGGCACTGGTCCTGATACAGCTCATTAAACTGTGATTATGCTGCTCCCAAGGGTTTGGGCCCTGGACCAGCTCATTATAAAGGTAACAGAAAGCAGAGCTTGCAGAATGAATCGTAATAATGCCTCCAATCATTATTATCTGCTATGCTGCTTTGTTCCAAAACAAAAAGCTTCAGATTTAATCTTAAGAAATGTGTGAGTTTATGTACCGTGTACAGAAATGTTAACAAGAAACCAAAGTGCTACCTAAGGAAAGAAACCTGTGCTACAGGCTATTATAATCAGAATTAGTGGTTGGCTGACCCCACACACCATCCCAACCACTCTGCTTCCTGGCTAATGGCTCTCAACTATTGCAGGCAGTTACAGGGATCTGGTAGGCTGGTCAGATTAACCTGAGCCTAGAAGGGACAGATTTTAAACACAGGTGTTTGAGAGGAAACACCAGGGAGGTCCACTTCTCCCATGAGTCTTTTAATCAGGGTGCTTCACCCCTTCTTGGAAAAAATTACACTCATAGCAGTTATTGAGGTAGTTTCATACAACGCTGACCAGCTGTTAAATTACACCGGTCACAGCTCTGCTTAAGATGACACGCCTAACCTCTGTTGATTTTTTACAAATATATCAAGATTGTTGTAGTAGCAGTGTCTGTTTAAAAGGAAAATTACCATTCAAATATATGTTCACCACAAAGGGGATTTTTTTTAAACTTTTGTATCAAATGTGGTTGCACTTTGACACTTTCTTAGCAATCACACCAAAACATGTTGACTAAACAACTAAACCAGAAAAATAACACAGAACAGAAATGACAGCAAGCACAATTGGTCTGTTGAAGGTGGTGAGAACAATGAGGTGTTGAGTGAAGAGTAGTCACTCAAACACATGGTTACTAAGGCTTTGTTTCACAACACTACGAGTTGGACTGAAACCTCTTCACTGCCATTAATCAGCATCATTTCAACAATCTTTATCTCTCTGCCTGTCTGCAACTCTGTTCACCTACTTCTGTTTGGTATTTCCTTCAGCTAAAGATTAGAAGTGGTGTCAAGTATCCTGCTCTACGTCTGGCAATGTAACCCTCCTCCCGTGTTCTGACAGTCATTAATGAGGGCAGATAATGCAATGACGGAGAGTGTTAAAGCCTCTAATGGAGAGCGTATCCAAATGTATGCCAAAACAAGCATTCTTTGTGAGGAGAGGACAGGATGTTACTGTGTAGTACCTTTGACCGGTGCCAGACTGTGGGGATTGGCCTCGATGATATCTGAGTGCAGTAGATGCCAGGCTGAATACCAAGACAGTGAATTTACAGACAAGGAAACAATGGCTTTAACAGACACCAATAAAACCTTGGAGAGCCCTCTTTTCAATGGAGATTCCACATTAGATTAGAAGTGTGAATTAACACTGCCAGGCATTTGTTTCTTTTGCTAACACATGGCACAACAGTTCACCTCGCACCATCACTAGGTCAAAAGCTTTGCATTAGCTTTACATTAGGCTAATAAAGTTAAGTTAAACATGCTAACATGCTACACTTAGATAATGAACATAGTCAACATTATATGTGCTTAAATGTTAGCAATGCCATTGTGACTATTGTGCGTACCGGCGTTAGCATTTAGCTCAACATTTAGCCTCAAGGAGCCACTAGCAAGCTCGTTGATTGTCAGTCCTGTTAGAAGTGAGGAGATGACCAAATCCTGACAATTACTGTAAGGACTTCTAACTGGTTATGAAACACTCTCAATGTAATACTGATGCCTCTATATGACCAACATAAGTAAACAAGTACATCAGCGAGAAGATTGGCTATAGCTGAAGTAAAAAAATAGGTTTTCGAAGGGAAAGCTAGTGCTTAGGAATATTCCCACTTTTGTCCACAGGGACCGCCAAAATCAACACAACATGAAAATTCCTAGTAGTTGAATTCATCTAATCTAGCCTTACCACAGGTACTACTTTTCTTTTTTTGCTTTTTTATCACATATAAAGACTTCCCATTGGTTTATTCTACTACGTGTTCCCTCATGTACATCGACAGTAGCCTATAAGCCAAAGCAGCGTTTCTTCCCTTTTCCCTTTTTCTGTATAATTGATAGTCAGCTCTACTGACAGTTTTCCAGAATATTTTTATATTAGTGAATTTCAAAGCGAGACAGGAAGAGGAGAAGATGGAGGGGCATGACATGGGCCAGATTTAAATCACACACAGCACTGCGGTCACATACCATACATGCCAGCCTGCTTGAGTAACCAGGACACCAGGGCCTTTAAAATTAAAAGTTCTTTAACGGATGCAGAGGGAAATATGAAGGATACTGTAGAGCTGAGATGCAGGACAGAAGCCGTGAGCAGCACTCCGCCTCATTCTGGAGAGAGCTCATGTGTCATGTTCTCCGGGCTTGAACTCAAGTGTTATACAGAGCTGGATGTACACCATGAAGGGGTGGTAACCGTCGTCCTGTTAACAAAACCAAGTCTGTGCACCGGATGTGTTTATTTAAAAATCTCCAGTAATTACTTAGCTATGCCTTAAAGATATGCTCGACAGAAGAAGAATGCAGTGTGTATATTTAGAGTAAATGCTGGGATAGTTATAGTCAAAACACTATATAGCAGCACTAATACACCACTGACATTAAAATGAACGGCTTCCTGGCACTAATGTGCTGGAAAGTCATTCAAGGGAGCCCTCGGCACTCATTTTCTATTAACGTTGCACAGAACATTTTCAAATCTGTGCTGTTAAGGGCTGCGGCTGGTGTGCCATCGAGAGAGCTTTCAAACAATGGACAGAAGGGGTTTCCGTTGCTTTATGATGGAGAACCTGAGCCGTGGCTGCCTGCCATCCGTAGGATACGGGCCGCAGTTAAGAGGAAGGAGCTGGCATCAAACGCAGAAATGTGAGGGCACACGCTCAGATGCAAAGGCGCATACGTCACTTTGATCTTCAAAGTAGTTTGATGTTCTCGCTGAAAAGACTAGAGAGAGTAATCTGATCCTGTGGTGTGTTTTATCCATTAGAGGCGATGACTTAAGCAGTGAAGATGGCTACAAAGGCAAAAGAAAAGACAAAAACATGGGTGATCATTGCAATTGATTTTTTATTAATTTATGTATTTTTTAAAAGGAAATCTCAGTCACAGACTAAGTGGCGAAAAGATAAAATGTCTTTTGAAATTTGTGGTGAGACTTAAAATGACGTGTTCAACCCAGTCAAGTGGTTTAAATGCAGCTCAAATAACAGTGAAACAAAAAAGCTTCTCTCTCTCACACACACACACACACGCACACACACACTTGAGGTAACTTATTTTTTTGCAATATTGTGACTGACTTATCATGGGAGGTCCAGACTTCTGCCATATGCCGAGCCTGCAGGTGCAGGAAGCTGACAGCTCTAAACACTGGGCACATTTGGGTCGATCACACGCCGCCTTTTGATACTTGACCCAAAGTGTGTTGACTTTAAAGGCTCGTTGCATTGTCTGTGAAGTCTTTTAAGCATTGAAATGATCAGGAGCCAACTTCTTTCCACCAGCTCTGAATGTCTGTGTAACCAAACAGCAGCAAGGGTCAGGGGGTTTAGATTGTGTGATTTATGATTCTTCACTCTATGCTGCAAATTGTACTTGAGATGTCTTTTCAATTGTTTCTTTACTGCCACTAAATTTGGATTTGCAAGGAAATCAACATCTTCCATCCAGCTGGCATGTTTTTCAGAAAAGTAAGAATTTAAAACTGGAGATGTTATTTTTTTTTCAGTGTGGTCCATAATCACTCTCAAATCCAGACTGCTTACATCTTCCCTCTCCACTGGGCTGACATGCGAAGTGGAAGCTCTTCATGTCAATGTCTCAGAGAATTATCTGAACCATATGATGGGAAAAATTAATACGTCTTTTTTTTTCCATTCTTTGTGCAGCTGTGTGTGCTGATTAAAACATTTTTTTGTACCCTTTGAACATTTTTAGAGTGATTAAAAACATGAAACTGGAATGTAAAGGTTGAATCTGAAACCCCATCTCTCTCTAAAAAAAAAAGTGGAGGCTGCAGAATGTAATAAACAGTAAAGGTTTGAAACAAGGCTACTCTGACAAATATTGTCTTTGGAGGGCAGCCAGATTCTTGTGCCGATGACTCTGTGCCAGAGGCAAAAGTCATCCAAGCCCAGAGTACTCTCAAGTGGGCCTGAGTGTTGTTTTAGAGTTTGAGGCAAAAAAGAATAGGCCAATGGCTCCCTGTGAGATAAACTATTAAAATCCACTCAACACAAAAACACAGAACAGCCCAAATCTGTGTTTCTTCAAAATGTAGACTGAACAGACACAAGACAGGCCGGGCTTTTGTTAAATCTTGATAGGCCGTATTTGAGTAGTTGCTTGTGTTACGGTCCACATGCAGGTAATCCTACTTCAGCCCAAACTCATCGAGCTTGGCTTAGTCATTCATGTACTGTGTGCAGCCCCATTGTTGCACTATATCCTGGCCTTTGTGTACGCTTCAACTTTCACGAAGGGACTTTTTGGGTGCTTTACGTGTGTGTGTGAGAGTGAGTGTGTGTGTGTGTCTGGCACCTTTCATGCCCTGCATAGTTGCAATTAGAAGGTTTGGGAAGTACCATGCGTTTACAATACTTTTTTGCATCTACTTTTAAGTGAGATTTGGTCATGCTGTCCAACATTGTTGAATTTTGATTACGGTTAATTGTTTATGACAAATTACCAAAAAATACTTCAGGGACTTCTGAGAGGACTATTTCGATTCCCAAAATGTATAAAATGTGGAAAATTGACATGCAAACTAAAAGTGTGACATATCTTTTAGTTTTCCTTGTCTTTTTCCTTTAAACTTCATGAATAATAATGAAATATGTTTCTCCCTGTATACAGTCTAAGCTAAGCTAATCAGCTGCTGGTTGTAACTTTATATTTAATGTAAACTCTAACTACAGTAATGTAGCATATTAAACCCATTATAGTAACATAGTGTGTGTGTGTGTGTGTGTGTGTGTGTGTGTGTGTGTGTGTGTGTGTGTGTGTGTGTGTGTGTGTCTGTGTGTGTGTGTGTGTGTGTGTGTGTGTGTGTGTGTGTGTGTGTGTGTGTGTGGTGCAGCCCGAGGCCTCTGTCATCTTTCCCATGCCCCACTGTCACAAGAGCACACAGTCACGTCTCAAGCTAAGGTATTTCCTCTGTCATTATTATCATTATTAATAATATTTCTTTTCATAGCAACCTGGTGAGGACCCCTGCGCTCGGCTGCATATCTCGCATTTTTGCACACAAGCTGTTTATACAGCTGCGTATCCTTCGGAGCCCCGTTCAGGCCCAGTTGGGTAATGCAGATGTTTGGGTTCTGCCTGGTGCCATCTGGTAGCTCTGGCTCCCTGCAGTACTCAGCTGGACTTGGATTTCACGGTTGAAGAGGAGGGAGGATGGTAGATATGGTGTCAGAGAGTTGAGAAGCGTACAGTGTGGGAAATGCCAGAAGAACAGGAGAAAAAAGAGAGGGAAGGAGGACAGAAGAGTGATGAGGAAGAGCAGGGAGCTGAGAAAATGAAAGGGGGCATTAGCTAAGAAGTGATGGAGGAGGGGGTTAAAGTGGTGAGAGAAGAGAAGAGGGATTTAGGTGTGTAAAGAGGCAGTAAGTGGATACAGGGCAACAGTCGCAGCAGCATGGAGGGAAGGAAAAGTGGTAGTAGGAGGAGAGATGGAGGGGTGGATGGTGGGAACTTAGCGTGTGAACGTGGGCATTAGGAAGCAGGAAACAGCAGGTCGAGGGGCACACAGTGCAAGTGTTACACTCAGTGTTCTGGTGAAAGAAAAACTCACACATGTGCGTAGTAATCGTTTTATCACCGACTTGATAGATTACTTTTTTCCCATATGGTGAGTACGATCTATAACTCATGCTTGATTGAAACCCATTAAACACAAACACTATAACCTCCAGTATGAAAGCATCAAACGAACAGTCACAACATTATTCGTACATCAAACCATACTTTAAGCTGCGGGTTATATATCAGCGATGACACACTGATACACGCAATCGCTGAGTCATTACAGCCAAATCCTGGCCATGTTCTGGTCCCACTTCAGTTTTAATCTATAACAGCACTACAGCCAATCTAGCAGCTCCGTCAGGCTGTACTTAGACGCCAATGTCAGCATGCCAACATGCTCACTGTGACGATGCTAATACACGGATGCTTAGCAGGTCAAAAGTTTACCACGTTCAGCAACTTACTTTAGGATTAAAAAAAAGCTTTTTGGGATCCAACCCCTGATGAGAGCCGGCCTCCGTGAATAAAAATAAGGGTACATTATTATAAAACCAAGGTTGCTGAACCACGTGGATTGGCACATGACCTCAGTTTAAAGATTATATTCTGTGGGACATGTAATATTAGCCCAATTAACTTTATAAATATTATATGGAGAATTATCATATATACAGTTATGTTTGCTGCTTTGGAGGTCGCCGATGTAGTTTTAGGAAGATTGAAACCTCGATAATAAACATAAACAATAATGTGTGTACATTTGGGTGTAGTTGTGCTCACTCACTCGCTACACACACAGAAATCTGATCAAGCTTAGCTGAGATTTCATCACACTGTAACACACACACACACACAAGCAAAAAATACATTACATAGAAAAGTAAATTCCTAACTGATTTTGACTTTGACCTTCTTCATCGGTGAACATAAATGATTGCCAGAAACATCACTGATCTGAGAACTGTTATACATATATTGAAAAGATTATACACTTTGATTGCAAACATATTCTCAGCAGGATTTCGTTGAGTGAATTAGTCAGTCAATCAGCGAGGCTGTATACAGCTGCATCATGTTGAAAGAGGGTCAAAACTATGAAACATCTGGACAATTACTGCTCTCCAGGCTTTTGAACAACAATCATGTGACCTTGGCAGGGAGAGGTCTGTGCCATTGGACTTGTCATGCTTGTCGGAGGGTTTCATCTGGGCAAAAAAAATGACAGAGAAACATAATTGTGCCGGATACAGTGCTTAGGAATATGTAACCAGTGCAGGCCGCCCTGATGTTGACTGTGACTTTCAGACAAAATTCATGAGAAATAGTAGTACGAATTATTTTCTATATTGTCACTCATTGTTTTGTCATAATCAAACCCATGCAACGCTCCCTATCGCAGCACATACCAACTCCGTCCTTGAACCTTTTGAAATGAGTTTGATTTCCTACCAGACAACAACTGGCCCCCATGAGGAAATGGAGGTTGCCGCGAAAGACGCGGTAAAAATGCCATATTGGTCCACTCCATTTAAAAGTGCATGTACTGTCTGCGGCTCGTAGCCTTGGGCCACGTCAGTCCCTCCCTCCTCGCTGCCTTTCCTGTCTACAATATGCCCCTGCCACTCTCTGATTCAGCTCAGCTGTAACAACAATAAATCAGAGGTTTACAGGTTGCTTAGGGTGGAGGGGAAGGAGGGAGGTGTGGAAGGAACGGGGCAGTAGAACTTTATTTCATTCAACCTTCATTTTGCTCTTCTTTTCAAGAGACCAAAAATAGTGTAAAAATAAACTAGAATGAACGCTGGTAAACAATACAGCTAAAATCACAAATCTTTAAAATGTAGAAACCATAAGCAAAAGTTGAGTTAAAAGGAAGTCTGGACGTAGGAGCATTAGGGGAAATGGGAGGACGTTATCCTCCCAGACGAGGGCGCGGTTTTATGAGAGGAGGCTGACACACTTAATAGAAGCTTATCCTGTAGGAACTTCCTTAAGAGTTTTTTTTACTACCCCGTTGGAAAAAATGACCATAATATAACCTGCAAGGTGTTAAAAAGGGCTGATGATCGATATCAGTGACTCAACCTTCGTGTCGGCAAGCATTGACATTTATGGCTTTGATAAGGTTGCATTTCCACCACCTGGAAGTCCCCATTTTCTACCTCCAGACACCCCTGGAGCGCTGGACAGGGAGGATATCCCAGATCTGAGGTATTTTATTTGCCTCAAAATGGTGCTTCTGATAAAGCTGGCTGAATCAACAGCATGTGCACTTTTACACCCGATGTCCTTGTGCAATTGGGAGCTACCAATATCTCCAGGAGAAGGGGGATCAAATGTTGTGTAAAAGTGCAATTTGTCCAACCAAGTTAACACTCGAGTCAATGAGCTATCAATCAAAGAGTCTGCAGACACTCAGGTGGTGTAATCTGATTAAATAAGTGAACAACAGGTGTGCAGGGCCTTTAATTTGTAGTTATACTTGTTATCTCGCATCAGAGGTGAAAGTGTCTCTCTATTTTCACATCTTCATGAAAGTAAGTGCACTTATTCTTGCACGTATGATTTCATTATCTCAAGGTCATATTAGGTCAAGACAAATACATATAGACTATATGTCTCATTTTGTATGTGTGAGAGAATGTTGTGCAACCTAATGCTGCTGCTGTCAGATCTTTGGTGTTTATTTAGCAGTTACTGATTACCAAAGATGTGTCCATGCAAATAGTCATTTGGCTTCCAGACTTACTCCAAATACCCTGTCAGTGTTTAAACCTCTAGCTGGCGGTCCACTAGGGGGCGGTGCATTCAAGTCTGTCTGCTCGGTGCACTGCTACTGAGGTAAAGTGACAAAGGCCCCCACTTACTATTTGAAGAAAAGTGACATAACATCTACTCCAAAACACATGATGATTACATGGGATAAACAAAGTTTCTCTTTTTTCGTATTTTTTTTTTATGTATTTGAAGCCATCACGTGTATTTCAGGGGTTGTGAATGTTTCAGTCAAAAGGGCCTCTTTATATAACTGGAATCAGTGTGTAAAGATTGCATCAAGCTGTGAAGATTAAGGGACATTGAGTTGTCTCTGCAAACAGAAGTCCCAGACTGAACCAAACCTTAGTCAAAGTGCAGCACTGAATTTAAATGACCCCTCTTAACTAGAGTCGTGTTTGAGTGGAACACTCGCCATCTAGGAATCTTCAAATTCTGTATTAAAAAGACATCACTTTGAGCTTGGACCTGTTTTCCATGTCACAACAGAACAATCACAGGATCAAAACGTCTCGTTTTCTCTCTTCCACTCTGTCTTGCCACAGACAGTTAAAGTTGTACTCCTTCTCTTCTCACAGAATCCCAAAACAAATCACCTCATAAAATCCAGACTCAGTTTGCCATATGTGAATATGTATGGCTCCCACGGGTGCCCTGGAGGAAAATTACTGGCCGCAAGACAGCGATAGAGGAACCTTGTTTTCTTGCTTTCCTCTTTGGAAAAAAACGAGTACGTGCAGTCAGAGAGACTAGATGTAGTTTTAGTGTTGCTGGGTGGTGCTAGTCAGGCCTCATTATCCACTGGGTCCTTCAGTCGCTAAACCCGTCAGAATTGGGGGAGCACGTCAGGCTGGTACTGCCGATCATGACTACACCACATTTACAATGATGGTAAAAATGCTTTTAATTCAAACTGGGAAGTGGATTTCATTATTCAATATTTCCTCAGGACCTGAAACTGTAAAGTATAACACGTCATTGGAACTAAACATCCATCAGTGTGTTCTTTTGGTTTAATTAGATATGGGATGGAGGAAATATTACAAACTTCCACTGCATGGAAAAGAAGTTTAAGTATTAAATCCTTTGTGTAAAAGTGCTGCAGTGGCTGCATGCCAATCAACAGCACTCATCAAAACCTATACAATCATGTTTATGTTTATCAGAGCTGTTTGTTGTTTATATTTTGTTCATGGTGTCTATGTGCCTACAGTTTATGTTGTCACCTTCCCTTCAAAGATAAGATGATTTATGTCATTTTTTTTTCATACCTAAGACTGGTGACCCTGCATTATGGGACCATTTTGGCTCTGTTAGCTGTCTCACGCTATTTTAAAATCTCTCCCACTGATCTGATTGCCAGGCCACCTTTATCCCTCATGGTGGTAATAGGCCTGATCTGAGCCAGCTTTGTAGCAGTAATTAGGTTCCTTCGGTGTAAAAGTTCTAAGGCACTAACATTCAGTTCTTTTTTGGTTTATAACGTTGTTTTATTTGTATTTTTAGGATGGACAGAGACAGAAGAGGAAAGTGTGAAAGTGACTGTGGATTCTTGTTTGGTTGGTTGTGCCATCTGTCTGTCATTTAGCCAGAGGCAACATCCCATCAGTAACTCTCAATAATGGTCCTTTCAGTCGTTAGGCTGGAAATGATTATAGTCTTTTTCCCTGGGACAGTGAGTTTGTACGAGGAAAAGGTCATTCAATATTACACTTTGCTTTAATATTGTTTGAACCCAACAACAGTTAAACCACACTGTGACTAACTTAAAAGCTTTACTCTCTTCATAAAAAAAAGAGTAAAATTGTTATCTTATTGCTATTATCTTCGTTCATTTTACTTTTTTTTTCATTTGTCGTTGTAATCTTAGCATTTTTCTTTCACAACAATGCAATAGCTATAACATTTCACAATCTCAACAGAAAACAGTTGTAATATATTCCATCGACCGTATGAAATCATTTATCATTTATGATGTAATCACATGAACAATTCAAACAGGCGTGCACACTCGAGTGAGCTATTCAAACTCAGTTGTAATTGATCCCCACTGTCATCTGTTGTCCAAATCCAAAGGTCAAAGGAGCACTTGTATGTGGTGGGTGTAGTTTGCACACATCATTGACGAGGATGTTTGAGCCGTGTGACTCATGGGACACTGGGTGTTTTAGTGCTCGCTGGTGACAAGGATATGTCACTAGTGTACGTGCATTTTCTACAACTAAATTACAGGGACGCCAATTCAATTCATCTGTCAACTGTCAGCTGTGTTCTTCTCAGCATGGCGACGGCCGAGCGGTTGGCTATAGCAGCGCACAGCATTGCTCACAAGAGTAACAGTGGTAACCGGTGGAGAGTGGGCGTTAACGCTTGGTGGTTGGAACAGCGTTATCAGTGCTAATGTTGTAAGTGAGCGCAGTGCAGAGAGCACAAGGGGTGGCACATCACACTGGGACTCACATGCACTAACGTGCACTGGCGGGGGTGACCCGGCTACCTAAACAAAGCACAGAGAGCCTCCGATTACGAAACACATTTTGAGCGTTGTGTTGAGCTCATTTGCAAACAGTGCCTTTACGCCACAGCTGCAAATGTTCGGCTTCCATCCTGTCCTCTAGTGGAAAATGTGAACGTTCGAAATGATGGGAAACTTTTGCCCCACCAACATGTAAACTTTGAAGAAACTAATTGTGTGTCATTATGCCTGCTACATTGCTCTGTTACTCCTCTGTGTTTATTTAACTGAAAGCAAACCCAAAAAGCTTGACTCTAATTGTGTGGTTGGTTTATTTTGTTTGTATAAAGCAGCGCTGTGTTCCTCCAAGCTTTGGATTACGTTCTGTGATATCTCCCAGTGCGCCACTTTGTGCACGGACTACTTGCATGTCTCTGTGCAAAACATTTAGATTGCAAAGTAATATTTTTTTCCCCCCTTTCCAGCAAACCCAACAATGCCATCTCCCGCCATAAAGTCCTGGTTTAACATTTGATCTGAGCGGTAATACGTGCTGCCACATTTATGTTTATAATACGGGTCAGCCCATATTGCTTTTGAACATCCGCCAAGCGCTTCAAGTTGTTCAAGTTGGCTTTTTGTGACCAAGCTGAACCATGAAAATGAAATGGTCCGTGTATCAACAAGTAAGCCGCAAGCCTGCACACAAGTACACACATCACCTGTGTCTGTCTTCTGTCATGCAGAGACGGACCTAATGGCAGTGACCGGGTTTGGCGCTGCAGTCAGGATGAGTGCTGAAGGACAGACATGAGTCTCTTTTCATCTAGCAGAGGGAGGGGCGATGTGGCAAACCTGGATTTCATAAGAGGCCCCACTCTCTGACTCAGACCGTTAGTGTGTGGTCAGGCTGCATGTCTGTTGGGAAGAGACAGAAAGAGGAGTGATCCTGTAGTGCGACCAGTCAGCGGAGCGTGGAGGAACCCATTGACCTCGACATCCTTCTTCTTCTGTTCGCGCTCCTGCTATTTCTTTCACCGCATGGCTATCATGTAGCCACTTTTAATAATAGGCCTGAGCATGTGAGTCACGTGTTAAGAGGCATGCATGCAGGACGTGTGTGTGTGTGTGTGTGTGTGTGTGTGTGTGTGTGTGTGTGTGTGTGTGTGTGTGTGTGTGTGTGGAGCGTGTGTGTGTGCAGTATTGATCAGGTGTCTGAAGTTGACGTAGAAAAGACTGGTTGATAGATGCATTCTGCTCCACACACAAACTTTGCAAACCCGCTTCTCATCGAATAAATCTACATTTTGCTGCGAGGGATTCTACCTAAAGCTAACTGTTCAAATATGTCACGTGTTCTTCACTGGTTAGGGTTTTAGGTTTTGGATGTTGTGTGTGTATGTGTGTGTGTGTGCGTTTGTGTTGGGGGTCTGAACATGACAGTTATAGTTCCTCATTATTCAGACCTCAGCAGTGGTTTCCCAGCCCTGTGCGGTTTTCTCCACCAGACAGCAGTTATCAACAGTCTATCTCTCTCTGTGTCACACGCCCCCCTCTGTCGTGCAAACACAACCCACTCAAGATGCAAACAAGTGTTCACATGTCAGCAAATGTTTTCGTTGATGAATATATTTATCAGGTGAAATATTTAGTGATGGTGTGGTTAAGTTTGAAATGGTTATCAGCAATGCTTTATCAGCTAAATTAATTGTCAGGCCACAGATAAGCCGTCTGTGAATAACATCATTAAAATGCCACGGTTTCAGTTTGAACAAAAGTGGTTGGCTATCAGTTAGTTGGGTAATGTAGGTTACTGTATTTTACTGTAATCTGTCACAGATGTACAAGCAGAGGAGTCGCGCCTCTGTGTCCCACTCCTGTGTAACTCATTAATGTGTGTGTGTGTGGATGGGGGTTGGGGGGTACATGCTTGTATGTGTGCACTGCAAACACGTATATGTATGCATCCAAAATATACACTATATGTGCTAATCTTCATAGCATATTGCGTTTGCAGTTATTATGCATGCATTTAATGCAGTTTGCTTTTTTGTATCAGGAAATGACTCGAAGCCATCGATAGGAACTGCAACTTCGGAGAGATACTGTCAATTTCAAATTTGGAAACGTATCCATGCACCAAACCAAAACCAAAGATGTAATAACATATTTTTTGTTTTCCAAGATCTTCCCGGAGCTGTCTCACCACTGTCCATGATTTGCCTTAATTACTGCCAGATGCTGTTGTGAGACTATATTTTTCCGTTTCTGTTGTGCATTGCACTTTGGAACAATAGAGTCCATCAACAGCCCATTCAAAAACCAAGTGGGTACACTTTGCATACTGACATCTGGGAGGGAAGTTTCTTATAATGCAAAGAAAAGTTATGTTCATGCCACCAAAAACTACACGGACTACCTTTCAGTATTCTTAAAGAGGATTTTAAACAGTGAGATCAGTTTACTGTTGTAAGATGTCTTCCTTGGCTCTTGCAGGAGTTTACTATAGTCGGAAAAATAGCACTGATTGAGTTTCTTAGATTGAGTTTACATCTTAATCTTAAACATGTTCACGTGGTCCTTCAATGATAAAAGTAAGACAGTCAGACAGAAAAAATATACAACATCACACAAACGGCATCGCGATCACTCTCATTAGTTCGAGAGACACATTTTGTGTCGTGTCCCTTGGGTGCACACCGAGGACAGCGGCAACTGTGCTCAGATGTGCAGGAGGCCTGGCAGCGTTTAAACTCTGTAGCTTTGCATCTCGTCTCACGAGAGATGAGAGGATGCAGAGCCTGGCCAGAGGTCAAAGGCCAGCGTTGCGCTCTCTCTGAGCTCCGATCAAATTACCGCCGTCTGAACCCACTGACACATCGGCGTGTGATGAAAGGTTTTTGCTGACTCAATCCCATGGAGAGGTTATTTATTTGTCAATGTCGGGCTTTTAAAATTAGAACAAAGAGAAGAAGAAGGGGGAAGAGGGCATCAGCAAGGCTCATATTGGCTGGTGAGTCATCCGAGGAGTTGTGGAAACAACATGTTAGTCCCTCTGCCTTTTCTTGTGGTTGATAGCAGAAGCATTGCCGTGAAACAGTATTTCCATGAGGCACCACATGGATTTGAATCTGTTTTTTTTTGTCTACTAAGTAACATTGGTGGCTTCAAACATATTTTGTAAACATCCAGATGAAAAAGTGCCGCTTGAGGGAATATTTTAGCCACCTATCTTTTCTGCATTGACTTTACACCATCAAAGAAACAAAAAAACACGCGTGCAACATGAAACAAGATGACTGAGCTACTTGATATTTGGCCCGGGTCAAGAACTGTCACTTTCATCTGCCTTCACCCATCCACACTTAGGAGATAAAGCCTTCATTCCTACACATCCTCCTATTGTCTATGACTGCCGTTTGTCATGTACATCACACCTGACCCCGGCACTCTTTGACCCCGTCGCTCTTTTGAAAGAGACATGCCGGTGACAGATGGATGCATGTTTTTTTCTGTTTTGTTGGACAGACATTGGTATGTTCCTACCGCTGCCTGATAACCCTATGGGGCCCCAAAAAACAGTGAGCGTTCTTCACATTCCTGCTGCAGGAATGTTCAGTTTTCAGACTTTATGGGATCTGGTGACATCATAATGCATCATATCCTGGTGGCGGACTCAAAGTCTCCTCCTTAGGGGTCTTTTGAAGTCCAAAAAAAGCAGGAAGTCTCCGAGCAAAGGTCATTGTGATGATGCATCTCACCCTAACAAACTGTGAATGAACTTGCTGACGTGTGTAATGGTTCCTGTGGACCCTTATCTGAAACTAGTTTACCTTGGCTTTGAAAAAAAAGATTGTGTTGTAAATTGACCATTCCACAAAAGCGATCATCCAATTATAGCTGAGCAACCATTACGAGGCTCAGCTGGTCTGTCAACTTTAAATTACTCCACCTGCTGAGGCAGCGTGCAGTCATACCGTGTAAGAGTTATGCTCTCCTTTAAGGAGTTTGAAGGGTGGATCCTTTTTTTCAGCTTGTTCTAAAGGTGCAGTCATTTGCATTTCCAGCAACTATTACATACAGTAACAACCTAATCCAGCATTACTTAAAAAGCCATTGTGCACATTATTATTATATATAATTATATATATATATATATAATATTATTATAAAATTAGTTTATTACAGGTTGGTCAAAAAAAACTTCAATGTGTAGTATCTCCACACTGTGTGAGAGCCGGTCCTCTCACACAACATGTAAGCAAAGCAGTGAAACAGGGTTATGTTAGAAAGGTCTGATCTTATATTTTACTTTATCATACATAATAATACTATAACTAGTTGTTATTTCAGTCGGCTAGAAATTAGAGAATGCTTTTGTAACCGTCTGTTCAAAACACAGATAACTGAACATGACATTTGAGCAAATAAATACAAATTACGAAATGGTCAACAGCAATTAATATCCACAAACTCTATTTTGGTTATGGTAAACTATGAAGTTCAGGTCTTCTTTTTAGCATAATAATGGTATGACATAACCAGACACACCACTTATGCACTTACACATAGAACCATAATCTCATCCCTAAATCCCCTTTAATTCAACGGTGTACACACGTCAAACCCAGACATGGTTTTGTAACACTGTATTACTTTAGGAGATGAAGGTGTATGTTTTTCTAGATCTTTGCTAATCAAGCGATGAGACGGTAAAAAGCTCTGGCAGCAACTTGGCGGGGGCAGGTTGAGAAAGAGGAAGTGTTCTCTCTGTGTGAAGAGAAGAAAACACTGCAGGGATGAACACATGTAAGTCGTATCGTTTCTGGTCCCAGGGCAGACTAACATTTTAAACCCGGGTCGTCAAACCTCTTCACCTACGTGCAACCAAATACAACCCTATTATTAGTCCAGTTTATAATCAGTGCAGAGTATTTATATGACACACACAGTGACTTCCAACAAAGGTGAAGCAGCTCCATCATGGCAGGTTCAGACACATAACACACAATGTTAATTGCAAGTCAAGGGGAGAAGAAGAGGGAGATTTAGGGTGTGGCGGTGCGAGGCTGGCTGAGACACGGGGATGTCTGAAAAAGCCTTGGAGCAATTATCTTTCTCTTTGCTGACTCCCTGTTTTATCCCGTCTCGGCTGTCTGGCTCATCAATTCTGCCTTTCTTTCTCTTTTTTCCAGGTTTCTCTGTGGTGACCCAGCTTGTGATTGAATATAAGTTTTGCTTTTGTTTCATATGTTTTGCATTTGTCTATTTCCTTTACCGAGACATATTACAGCTTTTCTTTTCTGTGTTAAGACAAACTTTAGGGGACCATCTTCTCGTGATAGGATGAAAGCAGCCACAAAGCCAAATTTAGCCATGTGGAGTTGTGAACACTATTGCGTTAACAAAGTCTGCCCACAGACAGAGAGACAGACATATCAACACCTGGTGAAGTACTCAAAACCATGTCTGGGGTAGTTCCTGAGGTGTCTTCAGGACCACAATTAGCCATGATGACACAGAGAGACATGATTCATATGATAACTTAAGAAACTCTCCTTAAGATATTCGAGTAAGTCCTGTGTCCTCACATTTAGAAAAAAAAGGAATGAACGGCTCTTTTTGTGTCTCTTTTGGTTGTTGTTGAAACACGGTGCTGTCGTTTCGAAATAATTTGTCTTTTTCCCAAATCAGATAAAGAGATGACAACATCTCTCATTTAAAAACGTGTAGATTAGAATGTCATGCGTTGTCATGTCATAATGTTTCTCGGGGAATTTACTGCTGTTGGAGATGATGCAATGTTTGTCCGGCCTGTTGGGTCACTTAAATGTCAACTCCACTTTGCCTCTTCACTTCAGTAATGAAGTCATGCTCCCTATACTGGTCAGGTGATGACATTTGTGCTGCATGTTGTAGTTCTGTAAAAGCAATCACAATATACTGCTACGTTTTCATGCCACTGCTCAGCACATCAGTTACTGCTGTTCCCGCCCATCTGTCATACTAATAACCAGTCATTCAGCAGGGAAATTACACAGTTAATTAGAGACCTAATCAGTCAGCAGTGAGGAAGCGTCACAGTCTTCCAGGCAACTTAGTGTTCATAAAATCCGTGTTGATTCAATTCCATTTTTTGTGTTAAATCATTTCGCAGCTCCTTTGATTAAATGCAGCCGCAATTTGGGAACAGATTATATGAGATGTCAACATGAGGCCGAAAATAGATCTCTGCAGTCTCATGTTGCTTTGAAAACCCACATTTACAGCAGATTGCCAGACCTCTTTTATAACCGACTACAACTGTGATTTAGTTAAGTTTTCCGTGAGGTGTTTCAAGCAACTGTCATCTGTTGAAGCGTCAAGTCATTTCATCACTCAGCCAGTCCACAAGGGAAGGGTTTCATTCCAAAATTTGATATCCGTTTAAAGACGGCAAAAAAATCAAAAAGACTGCTGGATTTAATAACACTGTGTAATATGTAAGTTGACTGTCACGAATAAAATACTTTAATGTTAAGGAACATAATCATCTGCACTGTGGAAGTATTCATCATGTGGTGACAATGTGCATGCAAAACAGATCCACAGTGTGTTACAGTGAAACCCTTCACACTGACTTTTCCAGCAGCCAGCCAGGAACTCACTCAGCGCTCTCCATCTCCAGTCCTCACCCCTCAGGGACAGTGGCTGGCAGGACGCCCTGTGTTTTTGTCTCAGACACGCTATGCCTGTCTGCCACTCGCAGCTCCTCTGGCTGCAGTAACTCTGCCTCGACCAATCACGGTGCGGCTCAGGTCGCCACAGAGGCCAGACAGGGCGGTGTCCACTCTGAGCACACGCAGACGGAGTGGGAGAGGAGCTCACGTGAGACCTGTTTATTTGTCAGAGGGGAGATAGAGACAGTGAAAGATAAAGAAGAGAGAGAGAGAGAGAGAGAGAGAGAGAGAGACTGTGAAATTAAGTTGAGAAACATTCAGTTGGCGGGAAAGCAGGAGGGATGCAGGGAGGGGAGCAGATGGGGGTAAAGGGAGGAGGAGAGACGCGAGACACAGCACCGGACTCTGCTTTTATGTTATAGACATTTCCACTCATCAGCTGTTAGTCATTGCTTTGGCTCACATGCTGCACACATCACTCTACGTGACCAATTACTTTCACCAACCAGGGACTTTATATGATTATCCTGGTTGGCCTCTCTGACTGTGAAGGAAATCTGGTGATTAAATTACAGTGTTCAGTTTTCCAAGGTAAACCAGTTGCTGTACCTTTTGGAGGAGAGGGAGAAAGCAAAATATAGAAGAAAAGAAAAGTACTGTTTGGAAGCTATCTTGAGCTCTTGGACTCAATTAATTTCAAGCGATCCATCCCTGATCAGTGTTTCTGTCACTTCATTTGTCAGATGACATCAAAGTATGTCATTTCACATATTTATGTCTACATTTTGAAACAAATAAAGACCAAAAAACAGGAAACCAGACACTCCTAAGTGCTGGTCAATTAAATGCATAGGATTATGGGTAAAGGAATGCAGTTACAATAGTATGTAAGGAAATAATAATGAGACTTATGCTGAAATGGACCTATTTCTAAGCCTGCTCTTAACTGCCGAGAAGACAAAAACTGATGGAATTTGAATGGAGTTTGGTTTGAATCTGCCTATGAAGATCGACAGAATAGTCCGTTACATTGTTGTAGTTTGAGTTACATATCAACATCTTGTGAATCTTCTGTAATGCATAAATAACACAACTGACATATTGATGCATAAAGGTGAAACAGTGACCTGTGACAACTGTCTAACTACATTGCGGTCTTTGTGATTTGTTGCTCTGCCAGCAGCACCTGTCTTGCCTCCATGTGTGTCTGTCAGTGTCCACGTCTTCAAAACATAAAGGAGGAGGAGGAGCTTTCTGAATCTTACTAATGCTGGAAAAATGACTTTGTGATTAACTTTTAATTTCCTTCAAAGTGGAACGAGAACAAACAGTTCAAGCAAAGAAATCATACTTTTTATATATAGGAAACCTGTGCCAGATGGTGTCCAAACAGCCAGTGCAATCCAGCACCACAACTCGAAGAGGTAGAAAACAGATTTTCACTGAAAAACAAAGTTTGCCAAGCTCCACATTGCTGTTAAATCAGCCTGAGCATACATGTCCTGTGTGGATAATATCCCAACTGTCTTTGCAGCGGCTCCCCTGCCCGTGTTTTCTCTGCTCAGAGTTTTGGTCGGCCTCCAACTAAAGCACAGGCCCCTTTTTACTGGCTCCCTTCACATTTCCATCACTATCACTTCACCATTTGGATCCGCCGTGGGCCTCATTCCTCTCTGTCCTATCCAGGAGGTCAATATGTGGTCATACAGGAATAATTGAAAAAATGTGGGATGAAATGAAGGCAAATCGTTGAAATATTGTGAAAACAAAGGGGAATTGCGGCCTCTTTTGATGACAAATTGACCAGCTGAGCTTTGATTTTTTGCTCACATTGTAAAACGAAGAAATTATGTTATTCCCCTTTTTTAATAAAGCAGTCAAACTCTATTGGTTATTACATCAGTGGCATTGTACAGTAATTGGCATTACTTCAACCTCGTTGAAGCCAACATGGACTCACACTGGAAAGAAAAAAAGCATAATTTTCCTCACTCGTCGGTGCCCCAGGTCTTATGTCTTTTCCAAGTTTAGTCTTTAATTTATAGATTACATACAGCTCATTTCTGCTTCAGTAGAAATCATTAATTTCATATAATTCCCGTTGAACTCCATTGATTCAATTTGCAGTCTTATGCTGTAATCTTCCATCACTATATTCTTCTTTTACAAACCGTAGTGGACTCTTATATAAATGTGCAAGGGTGCTGAAAAGCCATCTAGCAGCTCAATCTAGGAAAACAGATTCTGGTCTTCTGACATTATCACCTCCCATCATAACAGTAACAAAGCCAGAAATGTAAATCGAGCATGAAACGATGTTCTGGCATTTAGCCTTGGGCCTCAGCTTTACCATCACCATAACGATGTGATGAATAAATAAACTCCATCGTCAGCATTCTTCTGCGGTGATCAATGTGAGGCTGTGACCTTTATGTACAGTCACTGCATACGATACATTTGTCATTATTGGGTGTGGAAGATATGAACTGTAGTCGACTAATGGATTCATGATAACAATGTAACACAGACACAACACCTCCACAATACAAATCACTGATCCAGATCTCCTTATTTGAGCGTATTTATTTTGCAAAACCACAGATTGAAGCCAAGGCATGTTGTCGTCATGAAAATAAAGATTCATGTCGGACTTGTGTGGTGAGGAGAGAGTCATGTTATCCGGGCGTGTGCACGACACACCCATCTCTTTCCGCGAGTGTACAAGAGCAACACACCTTTAAACATATGCTTCATCCCATAATGGCCTCTTATGGGTTTAAATGTTTGCTCACGCAATCAGGCATAGAGTGGAAAAAAAAAAATCTGGTTCTTGAGTACAGAGCGTGCAGCCAGCGTTGGAAAAGCCTTCAAATGGCATTATATTAGCCACCTGTTCCTAATCCGGAGGCATTAATGGTCGAGTGGAAGTCGTGTGTGCTGACTGCGGTTCAGACACGGTATAGACATATACGTGTCTCCTCAGGCACATAAAACAGAGACGGGTCCAGGCACGACAGAGAAGGATGTGTGTGATGGCGAGAGAAAAAAAGTACAGATGAAAGGTAGAGTGACGGAGGAAGGTTTTTCATCAGTTAACGGGCAATTAAAGTTGACCTCATGCACGCACACACACACACACACACACACACACACACACACACACACACACACACACACACACACACACACACACACACACACACAAAACTAGGAAGTCTATTTGCTAGATGACCACTTACTGGTCAAGTCCTTCCTTTCCTTCCCTCTCACTACTTCCTTCTTTGTGGGTTCTCGCTGTGATCACTGCATGATATGAATAGTAGGAATAGTTGTCGAACATAAATGATAAAGCTGACGTTATTCTATATTTTCCTTATTGTCAGCAAATGCCAGGAATAGAGCAGAATGAACCATTAACTAGTTTGCATTCTCTTAATGCTTCCTGACCTGCAAAACATGTCGCACACAGTCCCAAGTACATCGACTCTGCCTGAAGAGGTCATAAAGGTCATGGTCATAAAAACATCCCCTTGTTAAAAAAAAAAAAGGCTCAGTAATTCCCTCAAACACAACAGCTGGGCACTGTAGTTTCTAGCAAACATTACTCAAACAAGAGTAAACATTGCATTTGGTGGGACTGTCTTCGCTGCAGATGAACACACATGTGGTGCCTTCGGGAGTATTTACGACAGCAGAATGATAGTTTGTGGGATTGACTCAAAATAAGCTACAATGCCCGTATTTATTTTAATGATGGAACATGTCAACAGTGTGGCTTACTGATGTGCATTTAACAGTTTTGGGACAACGATGAAGCTCTTATGGCACAGAGGAGTAAACTATGTCAGGCTTTGGGTAATTGCTAGGAGGGTCAATTCATTGTTGGTTTGACTTGTTTTCATCGGATTTGTTGGAAACAAGGAAAATACGGAATATCACCAGACTCGTCCTTTAAGACTGTTTGTGTACAATGTGTCAGTATCATGCATTTTAGAGTTACAGCTATCTTTCAAAGCGGTTCTGTTCTATATCAGCAACACTGTAGCCACAAGTGAGAATAAATCATCCCTCCTTTTTTTTTTATTCATCCGTGTTTGTTTGCTTTTTGATCAAATAACCAAACAGGACAAAGGCCTCTGGCGCTCCACCCTGTAGAATATAGCATCAAGAAGCTTCAACCTGGTACAATAACGGACGTGAGGCCTTGTCCAAAATAGCTTCCTCAGCTCATCATCTCTTTGTCATTTGTACTGGTCTGAGACTTTTAAAGAATATATTTCAAAATCTAGCTTTTATATTCTTAATGCTCAAGTTGCATTGAGTATGTCTTTATTTAGTGTCCAGAGTTTCTATAGGTGTGGCTCCTTTCTTTGTATGCTTGGGCTTTGTGGCTTTAGCTGCTAACTGCCCACTTCCTCCTTATTTTATGCCAAACAAACCACTGCCGCGACCTGAGCACCAACTTTCAGGAAAATACAACTTGGCACAGGAAATTAAAAACAACAAGTTGAAGCTTAACGATACGAGTAAAGGTTGCATTTCTAAAGCTTCAAATTATAATGAAAAAAATGAAGAGATATGAGACAGAATTCAAAGAGGAGTGTTTCCTCATCCTGGTGACGTAACCTCAGCGTGGACGCCAAAGAGGGCACCGTTCTGTGTGTGGTATTGTGTGTGTGCTTATGACTCAACAGCACTGTTTGCTTGCGTTTCTTCCTTCAAGCTGAGTTTCGGTGATATCATTTGTCAAACAGACTGCAGGACTCAGACTTGTGTTTGGTTTGTATTTTGGTCAGTATTTGCGACAGGAGGAGTTCACTTCCCGTCTTAAGCTGAACGCTGCGGGCTACAGACTTGTAGACCTGGAGACTTACGACTTGCTTGTGTGTGCATGTGCATTTGTTTAGGGTTTTCTGAGTCAGTATGTTTTGTACATTTTTGTGCAGTATTACTAGGGTTTTTTTCCTTTTAAATACAACCAGTCAATTCAATTAAGTCGGATTCCAAGTCTGTCCAATAAATAAATACAAATATCTACTAATTAAAATTTACAAATGTATATATACATAGTATGACAATTTTAGGTCATTGTAAACAATAATGATCAATGATACAATTTATATCATCATAATATAATCAATAAAATATATAAATAAATGGTATAGTGTTATGCAGGTTTATATATATATATTTATTTTTGTTGTGCTCCACCAACCAATCAACATTGCCATCCTGAGAAATACTTAATATATTGATTTTAAGGCTTTCCTGTTAGTAATTGTGATAATTGTAGAAAATATAAAAATATTATATAACCATTATTCTGCTCATCATGTTGTTCCTCTCAGTACATGCTGAGTCACTGCATTACCAAAGAAGCACCGGTGAGTAAAAAACCCCACAGCACAGAAAAGTGGCCTTTTTTTCTTCATAGGTCTATGAAAATAAACCTGAGATGATTCGTTTTAAAACGTGTATTCAAAGAACACACAAGTGTGAAGCTGCAGACATCCCTGAGAATATATACTTTTCTATCCTGTCTGTATATTAATATTCTACTGTTTTACTGCTTATTTATATTTATTTATAATACTTGATTTTATTTTATTATTCTTTACTCTTGATTCACTTGTGAGCAGTGCTGCTGTAATCCTGTAATTTCCCCACTGAGGGACTAATAAAGGATTATCTTATCTTATCTTATCTTAAAACGATAGATACAAACTTTGGGGTGTAAATGCACATAGTGCAATTTTTTTCCAGCTTTCTCAGCTCAATTCAAACAGTGCAAACATGAAATACTGCCGGTTTGTGCATTTTGCAATGCGAACCGCCCGTGCAGAGCAAATCAGTTGTACCACAATTCACGTGCAGCATTTCCCAAACTATTTTTAGTTTAAAAACAGTTGGAAGCACAAAAGTGGAAGGGCAAACCCTGTATATGACTTCATAGAATTTCCTCCTTTTGTTTACCTACATGCTGAGTGTGGCAGGTGTCTGGGCAGTGGTGCGGGCCACCATGGCGTCAGAATACAGAGTGTGAAGTGTGAAGCGCTCTCCTGGGAGAGGCTGCTGCAGATTGGTGGATTTGGTGCGAGGAGCCTCTGAGCCTGCGCTTGTATTTGTGCAACCTCATCGCCGCTCATGAGTGATTGAGTACATACATAAGCCGGCTCACACGCTACAACTCAAACACGCCTGCACGTATACATGTGTTAAACGCCATTCATTCTGACTAAGTAACTTTTGGTAGGAACCAAACAATGCGGCCCTGCTCACACCCTGTTAAGCCGTCATAGTGCAACCATTGAACTAATCTTATAATCTTTAGTATAATGGGAGTCTTTTTTACATCAATTGATGTGCTACTAGCGCTCACAGAAACACACACGCACACACACACACACACACACACACACACACACACACACACACACACACACACACACACACACACACACACACACAAACAGAGTGAGCAAACGGTATACAGTATGTACATACTGACACATACGGTAAATATGCACTCAAGCGCACAGGTGCATCGTCTGCATACAAACAGCTTACGTGCACACGCTACACAATACCATCCAAATATGTCCATGTGCGCTGTTCATTCTTGTGACCTCAGCTGCGAGTTCATTCTTCCCCTCGCGCATATGGAGCGCTGGCACTGTCTCAGCTCTCCGCTGCTACCCTGCTACTATCAGCACATTTTTAATTGCCTGGCTTTAGAATCTACCAGCCCATGTGACGACAGTATGCTTGTTTATTTTTATATGCAACCATAAAGGTCCCAACAGCCCGGACCGTATAAGGTGTATATATATATATATATATATATATATATATATATATATATATATATATATATATATAGAATGTATAGAGCCCAGACCATTTTTATTTTTAGCAGCGTGCAAACAAAGTGTACTTTGGAGTAACTAAGGAGTTCTCTTCTGGAAAGTGTCTGTAAAAGGCAGGGGAAATGATCTAATGAATAGTGGCAAACCTGACCTCTGATCATATATGCAATGTCAGTGGACTCAAGTAACTGAATAAAGGTTAATGTCCTCTCGCTGTCTGGGTTTTTGTGTTCCTGTTTGGCTTGAATAAACACATTACACCACAATATTGTGAATATTACCATGGAAGCAGAGCCGAGTGAGACAAATAGGATGAGATGAAGGAATGCCTCCGTCTCACAGTATCCCAACGAAATGAACATATAATATGATAAAGATTAAAGTATTGAGAGAGAAAATGGGCAAACGGCAAGAGGAGTTCGGTAATAGCCTGAATACATCGCGTGAACACTCTTCTCACGACACATCGGAGTAACTTACTATCAAACAATAGATACACGTGATTAACCAACTGAAGTACACGCTCCCTATTGCCACTGTCCTACAACGACCCGGTTACACAAGCTCTTCCAGTAGAAGATGTCTCATTAGAGTGATACAAGTTAAGAAAGCAGAACATCGACCTAGTTTGTTTCATTGTCATAAATGTATTGTGGATTTTGACAGGTCGCATTATGCAACTTAAGCTGTCAAATAGCATTGCAGATGAACTAGATGAGCCTGCGCTCCATTAGACTGTATTGTACAGTGCTGAGTAATGTTACAAACATGGCAAACAAAGCTGATAGCATCATCGCTTCTGCAAATAGTAGGGTTGAGTTGTGTTTGTAACTTCTGTTCAATTGTAATCATGCAACTTTAAGGTTACGATACGAATACCTAGAGTGAGTGTTTGCTGGAGGTTTTGAATGTAACTCTCAATGTATAGACTCATCCAATAGGAATTTAATTATTGGGGATACTGGGCTCCTTCAGTCTGGTGTTAAGATCATTTTCAGATAAGTTTCAGAGGTGAAAAGAGCACAGAAATCAATCACTGTCCTGATGTGGTAAGATGGCCATTTAAGTCATTCGTTAGAAAGGAAACTTAATTACTGGCGTTCGAGGTGTGTCGATAGAAGAGGGTGTGTCAGCTGATGGCTGAGAAATGAAAAATAGCCGCCACACTTTCTCTGACAAAGAAAAAGCTTTGTAAATCCCACTCGCCATGCAGAAGTTCTTGTTTGTCACGTTGGCCCTGTCACTTGGCAAGTGTTTTTCTTTCATTTCCTTTGATACCCATCCCTTTCCCTCCCTCCCAAGATATCAGAAGCTTTCATCTAGAAAAGTTCCCTTAGCCCAGCCCTTAAAGAAAGAATCACTCTTCTCTATTAGTCATCATACTGAAATAGCTGCGTTGCACCACGGTCATTCAGATCAACTCTTATTCTTTGTACGGTTTGAATGACACATTATTCTGTCATAAAATCATGTGTATAAAACTAATAAATGTGAGAACTAGTCTAGGTTATTCCTGCTAACACTGCACCGGGCCAACAACTGTAGCAAAAGGTTAATGTGAGCAAAGGGCTCTTGTTTCAAACATGTTGTTGTGGCATGCAAATGCCTCGAGCTCTGATCTTTGACCATTCTCTCTCATGTGTTTACAAGTACAGTATACACACGATAGTAACTTCAGTGGGCATTCATTCATACCTCTCCTTGTGCACATAAATACTCAAGTATATTCAAACCTATATGCTGCGGGAAAAATATATAATACCATATTAATTATGATATATAATGTACAATGATGTTTCTTAAAAAAGGCATAGGCTGGTATGAGCAGCTAAAACAATCTCAACACAAATCCCATTATTAAAAACAGAACCGGTAAATTGGCCACGTATTGGAAATAAAACCTGTTCAGAGCTGCTGACATCCAAAAGGTGTGACCCACCAGAGGATCGTCAGAGGGTGTGGGTGAAGTCAGCTGATGGCCTTTAAAAAGAAAAATGTCTGCCTCACCTTTTTGGCAAAGATAGCACGCTATGGATTAGTTTCTTGTCTGCACCTTTCATTTAGAAGTTAGTTTTCCTTTCATTTCCTATGGTATTACTGAACCTTATGCAACAATAAATATGACTAAGATCCTTCAACAGTATTTGTAGTAATACGGTCATACTCTTTGGTCCTTTTAGTGGGCATCTTTTAGCAATGTATTTCCAACTTTAAAGACCTGTTTATACTGGTTAGGTCGAAAATATTAAAATTCAGTTCACTGAACACATTGAGACATGATAGCTTGAGTGTCACGGTTCGGTATATATTTATATTATTATATATAAGTGTAGTTTAGTGGTAAAACTGACTCACTACCACCAATACTGTGTGGTGCCCTGTGGCGGGGTCAGAGAATCATAGTCCCTGATGTAATTTCACTGGCCACCATGTAAAAAGGGTGTGGGTCAAAATAGCAACTTTTTCCTCAACATTTTTGTCTTTGTGGCTTGTGCAAAATATCCATATCCTTACATACGAGAAATAATGGGTCATGTGGAGGAAATGGGACTCAAAATGCTTATTTTTTGTCTGTTTTCCTTTCCTGGTGATATATATAGAAATACTATATTTGACCAAACAAATTAAACCTGCACATTGTGCTATAATAGAGACGCACTCTGGCGCCAGGGGAGGGATTCTCCTGTTTGATTCATTCTGATGCTTCTGCAAGACTGTACTTTGAGACAAGTGATCTGATTATTGAGGAAAAAGTAGTGTGGAGTGTTAGTCAGTCCAGGCATCATGTGTCTAAACACAGCAATGCAGTGATGCAGAAGCAGGACAGCTAACAAGGCTAAACGCAGGCCGCAAAATAGATAGTTTGGGAGCAGTCGAGGGATGTTCTACCAACTAAATGACAGTCAATTTACATCGTCACACTAAACTTTTGGTCCCCTGTGGCTTGACAAATTAACCTGAACTTCATAACCGCCAGTCACACAGGAAGAGAGAGAGAGAGAGAGAGAGAGAGAGAGAGAGAGAGAGAGAGAGAGAGAGGATCGGCGTGCGACTTGAGGAGTGCTCCCTATACTTAGTGAACTTCTGGCGTTTTAATTGGCCTTACGTAGTTCCATGCTGCGGTCTGAGGTCTCTCAACCAGCATCTATTTTCCCTCAGAAACTAAGAGTTGGAAAAAAGCATTGAAGCAGGCTAAAAATGTATCTGATGGCAACCACCGTTGGCTGAAAATAGCCCTAAAAGGGTATTATTATCATTAATGAGGGATATGTCGGCTGACTTACCCCGGAGTCATGAGCACTTAAAATTATTCTGGAGTTTGCCCTTTTTTTGGCCGACTTGGCAAAGCTGAGGTATCAAGTCTGTCTGAGGAATGGATGGTCTCCTGCTGATTTCTTCTCATAAAGTCAGCTTCCCCTGGAGAGCAGGAGAGATCTTGCTGAGTAAAGATCAACGAAAGCTCCTTTAAAGTTGAGCTGACACAGAATGGGAGTCTGAGTGTGTTGCTTTATTGACCATGTGGACTGTCTTGCATGTTTCAGACGATTAACTTAAAACCACCAGTGCTCTACATTTCTGCTGACAATTGTCCAATGCTAACAATGTGTTTCAGATTGGTTTCCAGGCCTCCATTGTTCAGTACACTATGAAGGACACCAGAATTGTTTGTAAAAAAGTGAATTTAAACTTCTTTGTTGGTGTGCTCAGGGGAAGTCAATATGCTAACATGCATATTGACTTAAACAGGTTAAGATGTTAACCATCTTAGTGGTGTGTAAGCATGCTAACATCTGCTAATTTGCGCACAAGAGGAAATGTCCGTAGAATTAATCCTCTGGGAACCTTGAATGTCTGTGAAATCTGTCTCATGGCAATCCATCCAACAGTTGTTGGGATATTTCAGTCTAGTCAAAAGAGGTTGACCGGCCGACGCTGCCACCTGCTAGCAGGACTAAAACGTTTTGAATAAAAGATAGACTGACCCTCTGGTTTCATCTGACTTGGTAGTACTTCTTAAGGAGAGGAATACAGCCTGGGTGGTGACCACACCGGGGAAAAACCAGAGACTGTATATAAGAAGTGGACATAGTCACCATGACATCATCATTGGTTTTGGTAAACCTTTTTGGAAGTCTACATTTTGGCATTTTGTTTTTTAGCTGTCGCCTTCTCGTTATTTTTAGACCAAAAGTGGCACGAGAGGGTGCAGCTATATACAACTGAACGTTGAATAACATTTAATGTTACAATGAACTCTCATGAACTGAAAACAAAAGTTACGACGGTAACTACGGTTCTATGAATCCTGGATGACCGCCAGAGGCAGTGTTTTCACACTGGATATCTTCCGTCTTGCGCTTGGGCAGTTCGAGTACGTATACCAAAAATGTCACGTGTGACCTCGGATGAGTCCCCAGCCGGGTATAACTTCCGGCCTCATCCTGAGATCATGTCCTGCGGAATCTTCTCGCGAAACCAAGAGATTCCAAGTGACCAAGAACTCTGGCGGTCATCCAGGATTCATCGAAACGTAGTTACCTTCGTAACTTCCGTTCTATTTCATCCTTACTGACCGCCAGAGGCAGTGTTTTCACACTGGATGACTTATACCAACAAAGTCACGAGGAATGTATAGGAACCTACCTCGTCTGACTCAGGTAGAGGAATGTGGACGAAGAACCGCACCCAATGGGTGAGGGGTGGCAACGTTCACTCTGTAGTATCTGGTAAATGTGCTCAGTGATGCCCATGAGGCCGCCGCACATATATCCTCCATGGACACACCTCTCAGGGTTGCCCATGACGTGGAGACACTCCTGGTAGAATGGACCCTTACTCCGGGTGGCAGCGCCCGGCCGTTCGCCCTGTATGCACAGACAATGGCTTCCACTATCCAGTGGGACAGGCGCTGTTTTGACATGGCACAGCCCTTCCTGGGTCCCCCATAGCAGACAAAAAGCTGCTCCGACCGCCGTATACCTGCAGTGGCCTCGACATAGGCCCTGAGGACCCGCACTGGGCACAGTAGCCCTGACCTCTCCTCTCCCAATGGAGGGTTAAACTGTGCGAGCTGGATAGGTTGGTTGAGGTGCGAGCGTCTCAGCATCTTCAGAAGAAATGCTGCATTAGGCCATAGTGTAACACCTGAGCCATCTGAGTTCCACCTCAAACAGGATTCACTCACCGACAGGGCGTGTAACTTGTCTACCCGCTTTGCCGACGTGATGGCAAGGAGAAAGACGGTCTTTGCTGACAGCCATCGCAGCTGTTGTGGGTTCAAAGGGAGGTGAGCATAGGGCATCCAGTACCACGGACAGGTCCCATGGAGGGACCCTCGGGGTGCTCGGAGGTCGCAGTCGCTGAGCCCCCCTCAAGAAGAGGGACACCAGCTTGTGGCTCCCCACAGTGCCGTTGTCGATCCTAGCATGCTGCCATGAGATAGCAGCTACGTAAACCCTCAGGGTAGAGGCAGACCGGCCCCTATCTAGGAGAGACTGCAGAAACTCGAGTACAGTAGGCACAGGGCACTGTACTGGGTCTTCGTTATGAACCCCGCACCAGTCGGAAAACAGCCTCCATCTACACTCGTACTGTAGACGGGTAGATGGCGCTCTGGCATTTAGAATCGTCGTCCTGACTGGTTCTGTGCAGCTGCTCAGCAGCTGGTTGGGCCCTGCAACGGCCAGGCCCATAGGTGAAGGCGCCTGGGGTCGGGATGCCAGATCCGACCTCCTAGCTGCGATAGGAGATCCTTCCTGTCTGGGAGGCGCCATGGCGTCCCGCGACAGAGTCTGTGCAGCAGAGGGAACCAAGTCCTGGCGGGCCATAAGGGGGCCACCAGCACCAGCCTGTGGCCCTGCTGAAGAACCCTGAGGAGTGTTGGCAAGATCAGGGCAATTGGGGGGAAAGCATAAAGAAAGCCCTCCGGCCACGTATGAGCCAGGGCATCTTGACCCAGAGGACTGGTCCTCTCTACCAGGGAGAACCAGCGGGGGCAGTGGGTCGATCTCTCTGAGGCAAAGAGATCCACCTCTGCTCTGCCGAAGAGGCCCCAGATGCTGTGCACGACCTCTGGGTGAAGCCGCCACTCCCCCGGTGGAGGCTTGTGACAGGAGAGGGAATCTGCAATCTGGTTCCACTTTCCTGGTAAATGCATTGCCCGAAGGCTGGTCAGGCGAGGGTCTGCCCAGGTCAGAAGGGTACGGGAAACCCGTAGCAATCCTGCAGACCTGGTGCCCCCTTGATGGTTTATGTGGAACACAGTCGAAGTATTGTCCAACCGAACAAGTACATGTTTTCCTCTCAAATGTGGAAGGAAATGTCTGAGCGCTAGGTGAACAGACTGTAGCTCCAGGACATTGATATGTTCCCTGCGGTCTTGAGCGGGCCACTGCCCCCGAGCAGTCCTGCTCTGCCACACTGCACCCCACCTTGAGAGGCAGGCATCTGTCGTGACGACCTTCCGCTGGGATGGGATCATGCCCATGGGAACGCCTCCTGACAGGTATGCTCTCTCCCTCCACTGGGATAGAGCTCAGAGGCACTGCTGTGACACTCTTACTGTCCTGTTCCTGTGACACTCGATGTCCAAGTGAAGGCTGTTCAGCCATCTCTGCAAGGGGCGCAGTGACAGCAAGCCCAAGGGAACAACAGCTGAGGCAGCTGTCAATTTGCCTAAGAGGCGAAGAAAGAGGATGTAGGGCAACCGCCTGCCCCCTCGGAAGTCCCCTCAGATCTAGGACTGGGAGCAGTCCGCCGTTCTTCTTCTTTACGAGGAAGTAGGTTGAGTAGAACCCCCTGGCCTGTGACCGGGGTCCCACCACCTTGATTGCGCCCTTGGTCAGGAGCACGGCTAACTCCTGGCTCAGGGCTAGGGACTTTGTCTGGTCTGTGATGGTGGTCATCTTGACCCAACATCCGGTTTTCAAAATACTAACTGATATGAATGTGTTCAGAACATTTCTGACCACATCCAAACATCTTAACTGTAACAGTACGTTGTGTTTGACATATTACAATATTTCTGTAATACCAGTGCAGTTAAGATGTTTGGATGTGGTCAGAAATGTTCTGAACACATTCATATCAGTTAATATTTTGAAAACCGGATGTTGGGTCCCGTGACTCCTTCCGCCCGTTTGAATATTTTTCACGTCAGATTCTGCACTTGATGTGACCACAGAGATCCGAGTGTCTGCTGATGATCGCAGTGGTTTACTGCACTAGATGGAGTTTATCACACACTTTGGGCTGCATTCACAAACAACCCGACTCAGAGAAGACCGGAGCCGGCGCGAAGGAGGCTGTTACCGACGTCCTGACGGCGACGCCAAGCGTCTGAAGACCGAGCCCCGAGCCTCCCAGTGCGGCCGGTGCTCCGGTGCGGCCGGTCCTCCCGGTGCTCGCCTCCCGGTGTGACCAACTCTCGGGCTCCCGGTGCGGCCGGCGCCCGGCCCGGGCCGGCCGGCTGTCACTCGCCTCACCCCGTCCCTCTTTTCTTTTTTCTCCGCAGAGTTTAAAAATTAAAATATGCTTAAATAAAGCAAGAAAACAATAACACAAACACACGATTATAAACGTATTTGTAATACGTCAAACACAAACATAATCAGGGAGGAGATACGTTTCTGATCAAAAGTAATTGGGAATGCGCATTAGTTCTGGGGGAACGTAATTTTTAGGAGACAGGGTTGTGTCGAAGGTAGCCTGCTGCAGAGAAACTGAGAGGGCAAGCATAAGATGAGAGAGGGAATTGCCAATACGGCCCATGCGTGCTGCCATGTTGTAAGCTTGGCAAAGCAGGTCGTCCGTGATCCGACATTGGAGTCGAGGACACCTGGCGTCCGGCCTCAGAGTCTCCTCAGGGGAAACTATGAGAGACGCAATAGTAGGCTCGACGGGTGGCATGTGCTCTAGGCCACATCTTGCCGCCTCCTGCATGGACGCTAGGGTTCGGGCATCTGCCGAGAGACGGGAGTGAGCCTTGGGGTTCCTCCAACATGCGTGCAACTCCCTCAGATATTCCTCTGAGGGAGGAACAGAGAAGGTGACAGGGGCGGGAATGCATGTGAAGAAAGCCCTAGCCGGTGCGGGTTCCGGCTGCTTTAAGTCCAGTTGCAGGTGTGCCAGTGCCATGCGAATGACGGACCCCCTGGAGTCGTCAACTAGCCCCTCCGAAGGAGTATGGGCTGAGGAATGCGAACCAGGCCCGGAAGAATGGGAGGCCTGCCCGTCACTGTATTCAGTGAAGAAATTGCCGGACGCTGTCAACGAGACAATGTCCTCCTCTAGGACCGGTTCCTCTAGGACCGGCTCAGCCAGGGGTGGATCTGATGCCCTAGTCCCCCTCGCACTAGGGTGGAGGGTCAGGAGAAGAGACTTCATCTGAGCTAGCTCTGCAGTCAGCAGCTCCACCCTCGAAGTCAACCTTCCGGATTTAGCTCTCTTGGGGGGGCCCTGCGGCCCCGGAGAGCCGGCATTTGACCCGAGTCTGTTGGGCTGGATCCGGCTGTCCTGACGCCTATCACCCCCCACCCATCAGGCGTTCCAGCTGATGCTAACACGTTCGTTAGCCTGCGTAGCGAGAAGATGAAAAAGGACATGATCTCAGGATGAGGCCGGAAGTTATACCCGGCTGGGGACTCATCCGAGGTCACACGTGACATTTATGGTATACGTACTGCAAGCGCAAGACGGAAGATATCCAGTGTGAAAACACTGCCTCTGGTGGTCAGTAAGGATGAAATAGAACAACACTGTGAGAGGGTTAAAGTTGTTAAAGTTGTTGCCGGTCATCACTGTGGTAGTGACCTGTCAATCACAAGGTAGCCACTCCCTAAACTAAGCATACTCTGCTTTATGGTCTATTTTACTATACATGGGGCAATAATGTACTCAATGAACATCATGTTGTTTTGCAGAGGAATTGAAGCTAGCAATTGAGAACATAAATCCATGTTTACAATGTTTACTGAGACAATACATCAAATGAGACGTCATTTTCTGATAGACTTCTAAACAATTTTTGCAACCAGAGGAGTCAACCCCTGCACGTTTAAGGCACTTGAGCATTGGCTTCGCTTTTCACCACCATCCCTTTATCTCCAAGGAATCTAATAGCAGTGTATCATTAAGTCAGAGGGATATTGGCTTTCAACAGACATTTGGCTGCTATTACATGCGCGCCTCCTGCAATTAACAATGACAGTATGTGGAAGATAGCTCATCTGTTTCCTCTGATGTAGAACAGTGACCCAAATCATTTCCAAGCTGTCCTGTCTCTCAAAGGTCTCTCCACTCACATCACCACATCAGCTGTTTAAAAATATTCTGCTGCATTCATAGACCTATCAAAAGTCTTTGTCTCACCCACACATTAGGGATGGCTTACACTGGTTGAAGAGGTGTTTATCTAATGTGTGAAGGTTAGGACATCTTATCCGAATTCATTCTGATTGGACAGACAGTCTGAATTCCTGCCAGTGAGTGAGGGCATACATATATACCACAGGAATCTGATCTGGACATCGGGCTGTTCAGTTATATAATGATGCGTGTCTTCCATGTCTGATTCTCAAATGTATCTTTATGCATGAGATACTGTTTTATACATTGTTGCTTCTGTTTAGTTAGTCATTTAGAAAAAGCAACTCCCCTTCAACCAACTGCGAGATACTACAACGTACATCATGTACTGTTGGTCATGCAAATATAGTACATGCTATTCTCGAGATCAAGAGGTATAGTCATTTGCATATCTCTCTGGGACTGCTTTTAATGCTAAGCGAGTCATACACACATACACACACACCTTCATATCATATATATATATATATATATATATATATATATATATATATATATATATATATATATATATATATATATATATATATATATGTGTGTGTGTGTGTGTGTGTGTGTGTGTGTGTGTGTGTGTGTGTACTTTCTCTAACATACCTTAGGGCATCACTGTAAACGATTTTAGTTTGAACAGTGGCAACAAGTGTTTAAAGGTCTACTGTACCTTTAATGTTGAATGTCACTGTTGTTGCATTGTGTACGCATATGAAGTCAGTGAAGCTGTGTCATCTGTGTTCCTCAAACTTCTCTGGACATATGTTGCTACTAAAACCAACACCCATGGTTTCCATGGCACTGTGACAGATGGTCAACAAACACAAAGAAAAAAACCTGTTTCTTCCAACCCAGTGATCCTTCATGCCACCCAAATGCCTCACATACTTTAAGATCAGGGACTTGTTGGAGGACTAATCAGAATCAAGGTTATCTTGTTCATTCCTGACATCTTCTGCATGTACTGCAGATTCCATCACATACTCTCTTACATGTTGTACATCACACATCAAATTTACAAGGCAGTAGCTTTGTTATAACATTTGCATACCGTTGCATACATATTTGAGTTTATTGTATTCACAGCAAAAAAAGATGTAAAACTCCTTGGAATGTTATAGGAGCCAAGATATATTTAAAGGGAGCTTCCAACCTTCTTCTATTATAATCTTGGTTACTTCCTTTGTCAAATATTAATGAATGAATATGTTAAAATATACCAACACGCCTTTATTTATGCACAGGATATCCATGATCATGTGTTCCTTAAATGGGGTTGTGGAGTTCATGCATTAACCCTGCATGAACCAGACTGAGCGAGATAAAAGAGGTGTGACGAGAGAGTAAGAACAGAAAGAAAGAGATAAGGAGAAGTACAGTATGATGAGGTATGGCGTTCCTGATGACCAGGCGGGGAGAACTGGAGCACTCTGCAGTTTATGTTCAAGGAGGGATGGTGTGCACATGTGTGTTCATGTGTGTGTGCGTATGTGTGTTCATGTGTGTGTGTGTGTGTGTGTGTGTGTGTGTGTGTGTGTGTGTGTGTGTGTGTGTACGGGGGAGGTCCAGTAGACGGAGGCAGTTAGGTGAGGTATATCGAGAGAATGGGGGAGGAAGGCCGAGTAAAGTGTAGAGGAGCAAGGGAGGACAGGCAGAGAGTGTGAGGGGGTAATCTTATCTTGGCTTGTGTATCGCAGTGGCCCGCTATCATGCACATGTGGGAGGTGGAGTTCTTTACCGTAAGCCAGGAACAGTTAAGCTAGCTCCTATGTGTTTTATATACGTGAAGTAAATACATTTTTTGTTGAACCTGATATTGAACCTGATTTGTTGAACCTGATATATCCATGTGATATGTTCCATCCGCTGTGGACAGTATACAGTTAGGCAGCAATAATTTTTTGGCCACTAGGGGGTAGCTGAACAAGCCCTACTTACGACATTAACATATCATTTGCCTTGCGAAGTTGTTGGGGCGAAAAGCAAAGCAACATTAGCATTCATTTGTCAACATGTACTGGTCCTCTTGCAAATATGAGTCCGATAAGCACTCTCCTTTTTGCTCGGGATTGGTCTCCACTAACTCCGGAGAGAAATATTTGTCTCTTTAACTGATAAATGCTCCACTATGTTCACTAGCTAGTTGTTAATGTTGTCTGCATGTTGTTTGGTGCTGGGCAGGTATCTACAGTCGTTTATTAACGCCTTTTCCCCCCACTGAAAGTTAGCTTATAGCTAACTTAGCTAATTTATCAGTGCAGTGAGAGTGAACCAAAACAATGAGCTAAAAGACACTAATGCGCTTGAGCGGAGGGGAACTGCAGAATTGGGTGATACTTTTTTTGTCGGCTCTTTACTATTAACACAAAAGGGAAATCTCACTTATTAACAACACTCAGTTAAAGAGTTATCATTATGGCAGTAAATTCATAAAATACATAAATAAGTAATAAGGTAATCTGTGTTTGTGATATCTCTGCTGACAGAGGAACATTCTTTACACAACCCAGAAGTTTATTGACCATAATGCAGATTTAATCACTACCTGCAGGGCTTGATTTATGAGTCTTACTGCAAACTTTACACTTTTAGTCTGCACGCACAGGTAATATTTAGCTTGTACTTCTTTGGTGTGACAGCATTGTCACAAGCTTTAAGCACACACTTCTACACACAATGATTTTTTTACACTCAGAAATGAGCAAATACTGTAGTTAGTTACACAGTAGTATACCCCCACTTACCAATAAATGCACTTGCACTATACACATACTTGTGCATACACACTCCAAACTCCTGTTGAGTGGGTGCAGGTCTGTTTCTTATTTTCATTCATTTATTCCAATTTGCATCCCGTCAGGCTTTAATAAAACTCTGAAGCACTGTTTTTCATTACTGCCTCTCTGCTACAACTTCTCTATAACATACATCTTCTCGAGGAATGCAAGGAAAACTGGCACAGATTCCAGTAGTGGTTTACCCTCCCGGACAGGCTTTACAGTTGGGATGGAAAAGTACCTCTATCCGTTTTGAAATGTTCCCTGCCTGCAGAGCAGAGCGGGCAAAGTGCCAACAGTCTCTGCACCTGTGTCTCCGCCCAGCAGGTTTGAAAGGGAAGTTGAGTTGCTGGTTGGACCAGTTTGGTTGTTAGCATGAGTAGTCAAATCTGTTCCTCTGGTGTGTTTGTGTGCATGCTTTCTCTCATTTAAAAGACACACCTTTCTAGATTCCACAAACCAAAGGTAAAAATGAATCTAGTCAAACTTGCTAAATTGTCGACCTCAAAGTATAAGGCCTTATTAGGTCAGCAAAGAGGACTAAAATAAATAATGCATAACAATTAAATGTTAAAACATAATACAACAGCTGTTTTTGTTACCAGAAATGCAAAAAACTGAACCCTATAACAATCTATATTTACACTCATACAATATATTTCATTGGTTAATATACTTTGGTGCAACAAGCAGGAGTTTTAAAAGCAAATATTCTCACCAATCATCTATGTCTTTCATAATTATGCCGTAATTGTGAAATAGTTTTTTTTTACTCTGCTCTCCTTCAGAGGCCAGCTGCTACACAGATTAAAGAGGAAGACAAAGCAGGATCTACTATAGTGAGTTCCACATTTTCATGACTAGACTGGCTCTCTCTAGTTGAGTGGCACTGCTTGTGTGTGTGGGGGGCGGGGGGGAGTTCAACACAGACACACCCTTGTCGTAGTAAAATCACACACATCATTATAGTGCAACCCAAACACAAAACCCAACTGCTGCAGCAAACCTGCGGCGGTAAGATGACAATGTGTGCCACATTATCAGCTTTAACATCTTGTTGTGCTTATAACCAAGAAGCAGATGACTACTAGTACCTTTTGAAGCCAGTTTGGGTTATTTTCATGCTTTATGCCACGTGGTAATTTAATAGCTCACACAGTTTAGATACAGTGAAGGGCTTTGAGCAGAACTGGCCCTGACCAGTTTGGTGCCCTAGGCAATATTTTAGCTTGTGCCTCTCGCATTGCAGCCAATTCCACCACCAATCATTGTGTTCAGACACTCGCACAGTTTAGCTTTCTGACTTTGGGTTACACATTGCAGATCACACTTAAAAGAAAGTGGTGTTATGTTGAAGGTTATAACACCTGAACAGTCCAACTTCCCCTTCAAGAATCTAAAGTGGAAGTGACTGATGTTCACGCTAGCTATTGATTAGCTACTATGGTGATGCAAAAACACATATGTAGTTGTGTTGTTGTGGCCAGTTTTTGCTCATAGTTTTAAAATAGTCGTTAAAATAAAACAAATTATACTTTTTATACATTTGGAATTTCTGATTTATTCCCTTATTTGGGGTGCACCGATGGTTGGATGGCTCCCCGATCATTCGCTCTGCCTATAGGGCCGGTTCTGGCTTCAAGTTAAAAGTGACAAGAAGACGGTAAGAGTGATGGAGAAATTGGCTGAGTGTTGAACATATTGCATACATGTGGAGCGAATGCGAGTGCCAGCCCTGGCTCCATTATTAATCAGCCATATGTGGCTGCTCAGTATGGAAAATATTCGTGCGTTTGCATATTTTTTGGCAGGAAATCAAATACCTCGCATGTCTCCCATGTGTAAAAAAAGTCCACTGCCTATCCAAAGATTGTCATGAAACTTTGGAGTATTCTTAATCCATTTAATTTCAATCTCTGGTTGAAGTTTCATCTTCCGCCGGCTGTCTCACCACTTATGTCCGCCTGTCTTCCTCATGTGCCTGTGTGACATCACTTTGAATCGCTTTTATGGCGAACCTTGAAGACCTGAAGAGACAGCTGTCAGAGATAAAATCTTGTCCTCGTGCCGGAGCACCTGTCAAACGGTTGAGAGGTGAGAGGAGAAACAATGACTGAAAAAAAGATGGATATTTTCCAGCCTTGCCTTATTTTCTGGCTCTTTCTTTTCACGAGCCTCCACTTCATCTCTTTAAGCAGGCCCTAATTGGATTAGTAGACTTTATTAGTTTCCCAAAACCTGCAATTAAATTTAATTTAACAGCAATTAAAAAGTAGATAGACACATATAAAGAGAGAGAACAACCATGACGTCACTCTTTGATCTGTTTCGCCCGTGAAATAGGCTTGACCCCTCCAAATGCCCTTCATCACCGAACATTCACTCACTCACACACACACACACACACACACACACACACACACACACACACACACACACACACACACTTTTGCCCTCGAGGATCAGTGCGGTAAGCACGCAAACCAGCGCCTGTCTTTCATTTTGCCTTTCCAAAAGCAAACGAGAGAGGCTGATGCCAAGAGAGACAGAGAGAAAAATTACGAGACGCGCTCCCAACATTCCTTCCAATTTAATGGCCGCTGTAGTATGTCCTGTTTTGACAAGGAATGAATTTGGGCCCCAATACTCTCCACGATTTCCTTCCATTAGATGACTTATGGCTCGGTGGTTGGAGCATACGAGGGGCTCACTTCCAAAAATGTTAGGGTCTCAGTTTTAGGGTTGAAACATTACCTGACGCTCATCAGTCATCCCTAGATTTTTTTAACCATCCAATGATCATTTTGTCAAGCAATCATCAACATGTGGTAAATTAGTTTAAATGTGTTTGTTTATATTCTAAATTGTGATGGCCATTTGAAAGATATACTTAACGGTTTGGAGAGAATCTTATAACAGGCTGACAAACACTTCAGTTCCACTTTTGTTTGAGATGAAAAATAAGAATAAAGAAAATTCATGGTTATTCACCGTTTGTACATGTATTGCACAACAGGTTCCATCTGTTGTTTTTCATTTTTCCTTGTTTGACCCTGGATGAATGTCATTGTCAGCTTAGGATTGATGCCTTGTTTGTGTTCTCATCCGTGTTTTCTGCATTCAGTTTAGCGTCCCCAAAAGTGCTGAATAAAAAATACATATAGGTCATAAAAAACATAGAAGACACGTGTGGAATTATAAGGTTACATTTATGGATTCATGACAAACATCTACACAGCTGGTAAAACATGGACTCTGCAAGTAATCTGATTTATCCCTAAAGCTATAATCAATATTTTAATAACAACAATGGATCAAATTACTATGCATAATGTGAAAGTGGTTGCTCGTAGTGATGACCCCGAAGAGGGAAAACATCTGTGGATTTTCCAACCTGCAACTTTGCTGTTTTGGTTCACTCCCATGGTGTCTTTTGCAGCTACAGGAGGCAGCTGTTTTTCACTCAAGAAGCTCCAAACGCCCATTGTACTATCCCAGTTCAGAACCAAACAACAGACAAACAAAGCTAGCGACTAGCTGATGGACATGGTTCAGCATTTAGCAGGCAAAGAGCCGTACATCTTCTTCACGAGTTGGTGGAGACCAAAACAGAGCTTCTCCGTACAATATTCAGAGCATTAATATGGAAGCAAACAACTCTTTGCTATGTAAAGATATAGTGAAGTAATGTCCACCTGAGCATAAAATTAGGTTTCTCTCCCTCTGTGTGTGTTATAATCTGATCTTCTGTGTTTTGCTGACCTTTGGCTAGCGCTGATCAGTCATCTAGTCCGTTTATAATAATTTAATAGAAACAGGTTCCCATATGTCACATACACAGAGCAAGTCTATTACACAAACGTGTGCCATATTGTCTCTGCGTGGTCACGTGTGAGAGTCTAGATTGAGTTTCCCCTTCAACAAAACAACCACAGCCCTGATAAGATCTCCACCTATCTCCCCCTCCATCCACCTTCTCTACGGCCCACTGACTGCACCTATGATGAGAGGAAGACAAACAGTTTGACCACTGACCTTGCGCTACTCCAATACCTTTGAAGTGGACCAGTAATCCGCCCAGAGGTGGATAGGTTTTTTAACAACACTGGACATTAGAGAGGGAGGTGATAAAACTACTCCCTCCTTTTATGCATTGACCCAGATGCGAAAATGGCCTCCCTTAGGGCGAACAACTTGATGAAGAGGTGGTTTAATGAGAAAACGTCCCAGATGACGGACCATCAGTATACCTAAAAGGCATTTGTGGTCCTCCTTCCTGTAATGTTTTGGGGCCTTTTTTTCAATAAAAACTTTGACTACACCGTCCAAAATATTACTGAAAGTAAAGGGAAATTGAGAGATGCTTTAAATCATGCCATTTCATAGATATGAATAGTCTCTGCTGTAAATGTCAGTTAATTATTTACCATAAAGTTGGGCAATTGACGCACAAGACTGATTAGATGTTTCCAGTAAGGAAAGAAGTCATAATGTCTCCTGTTTTATGGCTTGCACAAATTACTCATCTGCATTACTGATTACAGTGAGCACTTAATGGGTATCACGTCAGGCACATGCATCTTTGTGCACTTGCTAGTAGAAATACAAAGGAAATAGAAACCAACCCTAAAGAAATTACAAAAAAGGGCCCATACAACTGCACCGCATTCTCAATTACATTTCCAGGGAATCATATTTTTGCCCAGATTAAGGTTGCAGTTTTAAACACGTGGTTAAAACATGAAAATGACAGAATTCAATATTCTGTACATTGTTAGCTGTGTTGTAATCTTACTTTAATCACATTCACTCTGCTTTTAAACTGCTGTGGAACACATTAGTTAACAGAACTTTGGTCTCCACCAACTCCTGAGGGATATATCTGGCTCTTTAGCAGCTAAATGCTCTGCTTTGATCATCAGCTAACTTTGTCTGTACAGTCAGTTGATCAGAGCTTTAGAAAAAGCTCCCTGCTGCCGCTGGACACCATGCCATTACCATGATACTTCTCTGTGGGTTTGACACAACAAGAGATCCCTTTCACTTTACATTTAAATGATTGTTATTATGAAAATATAGATGAATGCACCTTAAACTGCCTTTTCTTGTTGCAGGCTAAGCATTTACAGTGGTTATGCAATAATTATGCAAAGACCTTTGGCATGATGGCAAAATGCAGGAAAACCCAGAGGGAATACATAAACACTACAAGATAAACTATGATTATTTGTTCTTCTAACTATTTTAAATACAAGAGTGAATGTGGTTGAGGGTTCAGAGTGTACTCTGTGGTGTCGGCTTGCTGTAAATTTTTGTGAGGAGAGGCAAAGGAGAGGCTGTGTTAATCTGTGTGTGTGCTGTGGTGGTGAAAATGATAATTGTGGCCTTATGGTTTTATCAGACTCCAGAGAAGTGTGTAAATTCAAGATCACTGCACGAGGCACAGAAACTCCAGTAGTGGAGCACAAGATAGGGAGAGCTGACACCGATAACAGCAAAATCTAATTCACGGTTTCCTTGCTGTGGTTTCCCCTCGCTGTAGCTTGTGTTTGATTTAGAGGCTGTTGCTGCCAAACACACCAGTCCTCCCTCTCTTTCTCTTGAAAGCCAAGACATTCCTGTAGTTGTGTGGTAGGATTTCTCTATTTCTTCCTCTGCCTTTCTTTCTGTCTGTGTCTAACTCCTCTCCATTTATCTCCCTCTATGTGTCAGACCAGTGGCAAGCTTCAGCCATCTCCTCTCTGTTAGCTTTCCTTCTTTATTTCCTTTCCCTTCCATCCATTTGTGAGCCAGAGAGAAAACTGCCAGCACTGTGTGTTTGTGTATGTGTGTGTCGCTTGGGATGTGACTCAATGTGTAATCTGAGACGGCCCCCTATCATAATGACTGCTCATTACCCACCATGATCTCATATAAAGATATATTTATACACCCGAGGACATAACCTCATCGCTCATCTACATCACAATTATGGCTCATTTTATGGGCCTCTTTGGAGCCATAGAGGAAGATCAGAATTCACTCAGTTGCAGAAATGGCCTAAGTGACAGACAGGTTGGGAAATTAACAACAGCCACCAGTCATATTATTGTTAAATTGTTGCTGTGACCTATAAGCTTGTGCCCCGATCCCTTTGGCAAATATATACATACTGGATATCAGTCAGTGGCTCGATTGTAATCTGTGTGGTTAGCTGGGAAAATAGTGGATGTGCCTGTAACACTTTAAGATTCACCAACCATGCAGACTGGAGACAAAACAGTTTCAATGAAAAATGAAGTTCAGTAACAACTAAAGTATTTAGGTATTCCAACCAAAATCAGAGGTCTGATGGCTACAACAGTCAGGGCAATATTATTTAGTCCAGGGCAATATTGTTTATTTTTTGAGTAATGTATGCTAAGAACAACCCAGTCATCAGAAAACTATGTGTACGTTTCTGAAAACCACGGAGTTGACGTTTATGAACCCAAAATTCATGAATACGTTTCAATCAGCCTCGCATCACGCCTTTAGAAACGATACCACATTGATAATTGTGGATTAGGTTTAGGCATCAAACTACTTGGTAAAGGTTAGAAGAAATGGCATAGTTTGTGCTGAAATAACAACGTACCACAACAATGTAAATAGCTTAAATTAAAAACAACTCCCTTAGTGGACTTCCTTATATGTAACAAGCGTAACATCAATGTTTACTTTTGGTTTCACATAGCACACAAAACAATGGTCTACTGGGTGAAAGTCCTGTGTTTGTTGAACCCACCAACCCTTTGTGAACTTTCTCACTCTTGATATTCATTATTATACCATGTATAATAACTATAATATTGAATAAGGGCCTCGTCATATGTACGTCACTTGCTCTGCCTGAATGCAAAAAACATCTACATAACATTTTTTATAAAAATACTTCCACATTCAACATCTGGGCATTGCAGAAATGTACAATTCCAACATGTTTACTGTCGATTGGGCTGGCTGAAAATTACGGTGGACTAATGCATTAGAAAATCTTTCTTTAAATAAAAGTAAATATTTGGCACTGCATTAGGAGTGAATGGCCTTGGACAGTGACACATTGTTGGTTTTGGTGATTGGTGGGATTGGTTGACAATAAGAAAAATGAATAATATTGCAAGATATATCCTTTAAACAGGGAAAACTGTCTGTAATCAATGCGCATACAAACCATTAGCTGAATGACAGCTGTAACCTATATGACCGCGTTGCTTATAGTAGTAAAGTAAGCCTTCCTCTAAAAACAACAGGCTCTCTGAGCCAACCTTGGACACACTGAAAACAGATAAGAGACGGCAATTCTTCCAAACAGTGACAGGAGCAAATATAATTTATAGGAATGTAAAACAACATCAGCGTGTACTGAAAATTGTTGCTTTTATCTCGAGCAGTACAAACACAGCTCGGGTTACGATTACAAAAATACAAGTTAGCACACATCACTCAGGCTACAATCAAAACCATTAAAAATGGAAACGATAACTACTTCACAAGCAACTATCATAATTGCTCGTTTATTCAAGATGTAGTGTGACAGAAATTTGGAAAATTGCCCACAAAACTAAAAATCAAATATATTTTTTTAGTCACTGAAAATAGCACTTCTTTCTAAAACTGGAGATGTATGTGAGGTTATTGCATGTAGATAAATTATAGCACATTTGATTAAGTTAGATTATGAATAGTCATTGCTACTGATAAGTACACACTTGATTGGACACAGTTGGAATTTTGCAGCTGAGAGTAGAAAAAAAAGTCTAATAAGTTGCACAATAAGTCAACATTGCATATCGTGATGCAGAATGTGAGGAGACATAAATATAAATAGAGTCATACATAATAGATATTAATCGCATGCAAACTAAAAAAAAACATTTATTACAACATTAAGCCGGACTGAATAATTTATTTGATTTAAAATAAATGAAAAGGCAAACTTAAGCAGAGAAAGAGTTCACTGCAATTCATACCTGAACTTTGAACTTGCCGAAAATAGCGTGGAGTTGGATTTGTCGTCCATCTGGCAGTTGGCTGTGCACAGCAGACTGCCCTTTGTGCCAGTGCACTTGAAGCAAACCCAAAGTACACTTGCTTACGTGTGACCCTACAGCTTAATTACAGTTAATGATCGACCAATCCAGCCACATTACAGCTTATCACAGCCTAAATGCATCATCATCAGTCATAAAAAAAGGGGCCATGCTTTCAGATCAGGCTCAAATGCACACAGGTGTGTCTTGTTGATTTCACTGTGGACTGTGTGGACAGATGGTTAACGTCCAGAGGGAAGATAGGTGGCTGCTGCTGACCATGCTCATTTGCTTCCCCTGTGATAGTGATATAATAATGTCAAACAATTCTTTCTGAAAACATGTTTTTCTCAGCTATGTTTCTTCTTCAGGGAACCAGTCAAATCCAGTGTGTCTTTATGAATTTCAAATGAGTGAAAGATATTTGTTTATTTGTGAGAAAGAAAACTTGGTTCAGTGGTTTTCCTTTCAACCGTGATGTACTTGATCTGACATTTACTTGTGGTTTTGCTGGAGACAGACATGTTCTTTTCTGTTAGAACTTGCTGTTTCCTCTCTCTCTCTCTCTCTCTCTCTCTCTCTCTCTCTCTCTCTCTCTTTCTCTCTCCCACACACACATGCATGCACGCACACACACACAAATAAATGCACAGGCACACATGCACGCACGCACGCACACTGCTTCACTAGTGCAAAGCCTAGGTGCTGGTTTTGCTTTGTTTGATCGGATTGATGCCAAAATTCGTCCCCTTTGCATGTGTTGCATGGTTCTAAATGTTAGTTACTAACTATACAAACCAGATAAAAGAGCTGTTTCAAGAGTGAAAGTGTGTGGGAGGTAGCTTTAGAGAGTGTGTGTGTGTGTGTGTGTGTGTGTGTGTATGTGTGTGTGTGCGTGCATGTGTGCGTGCATGTGTGTATGCGTGTGTGTGTGACACTGACTTAATTATTTCTCTCTGTATGTGTCTCACACCCTCAGAAAACTTCATATCTGTCTGTTCATCTCTCAACTTGCAGTGTCGTCTAATCATGGCACACAGCAAGGAATGACAAGCTAATAACCTGTATATGTAACAGGGCTGCCATTTTTGTGCTATTAATAAAATGTTGCAAGTTGAATTCCTGCAACAGACAGACTTGCTCAGCCATCATATGATACTTATTGATATGAAATATTTTATAAAGTTTCAGAAAAACATACCTTTGTCTCCCACATCTCACCTCCTGCACGATCAGTATACTTCAAGAGAATGGCCTACAATGTTCAACTTAGCAAACCAGTCACAATGGCTAATGCTTATCAACTCTCTCAGAAAAATGACAAAAAATCAACAGCAGCATGAAGCTGAAGCTGCAAATGTGGCATTTTCACATCTGTAAATCATCTCTACGGGTAAACTGAGACAGCCAGGATAAATGTGGGCAGTGGAAGTGAACGGGATGCGCTTCCCTCTCGCTGAACTGGACTCCCAACTGTGGTTGCGGTGGCACTAAGGCATGAGTGTGGGTTATGTGTGTGCGTGTGTGTGTGTAACTACTCCTCCAAAATGAAAGTTGGAGAGTATTGAGTGAACAGCTTTTCCGAAGAAAAAAAAACACCCACAAAGAGTGGGAAGTTGCTTATTATCAATATGTTGTTTGAGATGTTGTTGGGTTTTTAAGATGAAGCCAAGCTATTGTCTTTTTTACAATGTATTTTATCTACTGTGGATAGGTGGTCAAAGATGATCGTCAAAGTTTTTACTTGAAAAATGAGTTTCTTAATAAAAGTGACTCGACAAAACTATTGGATGAAATGTCATTACCACACATGCTCCCCCTCAGCATTATTTTTTTATAACTTTGGTGGCTATTCATCAGATAAAAAATGTATTTCAGGTTCAGGTTCATTGCCAAATGTCTCAGCTGTACTTTGCCTTTTGTGCTAATTAACAAGTTGTAGCATGCTAACACACTAATCCAAAATTCAGTAGACTCAGTAAGTCTTGATATTTTACTTAAAAAACATTCTGCATTTGTCACCAGATTTGTGAGCCTACAAAACCCTCTTTTAGAAGAAAACTCCCTGCAGACTTCATGTCGGGATTCAGCCTTTAACAAGTGCCCCGGCAGAGGGACATGACCCAAACTCACCCTATTACAGCACCAATCACACACACACACACACACACACACACACACACACACACACACACACACACACACACACACACACACACACACACACACACACACACACATTAGAGGCGTTTGCTTTGCCCTCATCCTGACCTGTGAGTGCTGATACTTCCTGTAGCCACACGTCTGTTCTCAGGTCAAACATTACTCATTGAAAAAAAAAAAAAGCTTTGGGGTCAACTGTTCAGAGATCATCCACAGCCAGATTTAATTTCAAGGCGGTTTACTTTTATTCGCATGTTGCAAACGCTCTTGTTAATATGTCATTGAGGTGATACACTGAGAGATGTATTGCACAGTATCCACCCACAAATATATCTTGACAGCATTTAATAGCCTGCCAAATACAAGTCTTACCAAAAGCTAGAGAATACGCAGCAAGTATGGACGTCAGTGAATCACACTTCATACTTTGACAAATACAAGCCTGTTTGCACAAACATATGCAAACACACACACACACACACACACACACACACACACACACACACACACACACACACATGCGCACACATGCAAACACACTTGGGAGTAATACTGTGGCTGTGTTGCTGTCTGTCTGAGGCTCACCTTCCATCTCACAGCTGCCCTAAACCTTGATGTATAACCCCCCGAGTTATTTGCTAGAGCATGAGTCACCTCAGCAGATGATTGTTGCCTTAATTCAACAAGGTTGTTCTTCCTCTCTCCCTTCAGACACACGTCCTATGAACCCTCAGGGCCAGAGGAAAGAAATCAAAGGCATGTGATCTGCAGAGGGATGGTGTGTTCGTGCGTGTGTGTGTAGGTCTTAAAACTCAAGGGAACATTCAATTGGCCCTGAGTTCATGAAACAGCTGGTTTCCATTACATTAATACACTTGATTCATCAATCATCAGATACACTTGTTGCTCATGTCTTGTATTTCTGACAAAGTAGCTGCTGAAGGAGCGTTTGCTGTTGTATTAAACCACCATTGCTGTTACCAACACTCACCACAGGTGTCGCCGCAGTAATGCCTACCTGAGCAGAGAAAGAAGACACACTCCCTCTTTGTGTGTCATGTATTTTGGCTGCCATGAAGTTTGCTCTGTTAGCACTGTTAGCTAACAGCTAGCAAGCAGCCGACTCGGCCGTTGCCTTGTTGTGAGGCAATCAAAATGCTCCCAATGTAGTGCGTAGCATCTCTAAACTGCATGTTAAACTCTGTCAATCTGCACAGACAACTCACAGTAATTTGATATCTTTTGAAAAGGCAGCAGTTCTTTGTTGCTCCATGTTATTACAGGGCATTATTGGTAGAACACATAGCGGGCCTGTAATGTGTTGGTGACCCCTGCTGCAAAACAAACTAAACAGTCCAGTGCTGTAGCAGCTGGCCAGTCAGCATCGGAGGCCACACAGCCAGGCCGCATGAGTCACACAGCCCAAAGCAAAAACCAAAATGTGTAAAAACTTCACGTTGGCAGATTAGTTTGTTTACATCCTGCACTAGATGTGATTTGGCCATGCTGCAGCAAGACACAGCCAAAAAGCCTGTCTTCTCTTTCCTCCCTTTAACTCGGCCCTTCACTGCCTCTTTCCTTCATTTTCTTTCTTCCCCTCTCCTGACTATCTCCACTTCATCTCTCTCACCGCTGCCAAGAGCACATGACCATGAGGCTGAGTGAAGCGGAAAAATGTAGCAGCCCTGCTGTTGTAAAGATTTTTTTTTTTAATTACATTTAAATAAATCAGACAAATTAATTACAACACCAAACAGATGGGGAAGTTGTATTTCCAGAATGAAACAAGACGTTCGTAAAAAAAAAGAAGAAAAAATAAAACTTTTCCATCCCCATTGGAGTTTGCCAAGCTATGAGCTCATACTTTGTAGGCCCTCTGTTGAATATCTATTCATAGCGTCAGCTCCAAGATGTCAGACTTTTATGACCATTTCTCCTCTTGTTATCTGCAGCATCATTTAGGGGCCTGCTAATTTAACGCTGGAAATATGGAAGCGTTTTCCTGACTTGGAAGCAAACTTGGGTCGACTCAAAGTAAACCGGTGTGTACGGGGGACTGATTAAATGCTTCATACGTCTTGAAACGTAGAATAGACTGCTAAAAGTCAACATGTGGCTGCGGCTTCGCGTGCATGTGTGGGGTGGGTGTGCTTTTCACACCAAGCTAGACTCTAACGATGAACAGGTCAGACTGGGGTAACGCACACAGTCTATTGTCGGTGGTTTTGAGGTCATAACTGGCACAGCGCTCTGAAAGTGGCGTTTTCACATTTGTATCATGGTTAGAGTTACTGGTGCTTCTCCTGCACCACCTTGATGTCAAAGTAAAAAAAAAAAACCTGATGGGTCTCTCTAAATCATCTACTAATGTTGGTGAACCACTTACATCCTTCCAGAACATTCACCATGTGTCACGGCAGACGTTTCCAAAGTGGTAGCCACAGGGTGCGACAACAGGTTCACAATGGGCTGACGGCGACAAACAAAGCCAGGGGTGTCCTTTTTTTTAAAAGCCTTTGCTCATTCACACAGGTAATCTGAATTCTCCCTGTCAATCATGTCTGTACATGCCCACAGAGTCCTGAGGAGAGGTCTCATCAGGTAAACTAAGTGAAAACAGCTGAACCAAGCGTATGGAGGCAGTCATAAATCCTGAATTAAGGATTAATACAGACATGTCACAGACAGTGAGAGGTTATCATTTTGATCAGCATTGGTTCTTTCATCTTTTCAACCCCCTATTGACCCTAAAAATACAGTGACGTTCGCCTTCACATGGAGACAAATCAACGCAGTGTAATTGTAACCACCTGAACATTTTGAGCCCCATCAGACCCAAACAGCCAGCTGGACCTCATTGTCCCAGTTTTGCTGCGGTACAGGATTCAGAAAGATAATTTATCACAAACATACGTCAGTGTTTCCAAACAAAACAACATCTGACATTAGTGATATTACTCCTGGTAGTTGCATCTTCATAGACACTCAGCTGGTTTGACTTTGTGAAACTGCTTTTGCTTAATGTATTGTTTTCATTATAATGTAGCTGGTAACCTGAGAATATTCAGAGGAAATTGACATTTCAATGACCAGAACTTACTGTCACTTGCAACAAACATCAGCTAAACGCCACGAGTCCGTTATACTTGTAAGACTTTTCCTTGCGAGAAAGACTTTATTTAACTGGACAAGAGAGGCTCATAATTAGTTAATTTAATATACTCTACATACCATTTTACCGTGTCTGATTCCTGACTGGTGTGACTGAATGGAAATGTATCCGGAGGCTTTCCATTTACCTTTTTGTTTATTTGGTTTTCAGGGTCAGTGTGCTTGCTGTAAATGTAGAGTTAGCCAAGAGGCTAGTTTTAATAGATAGATTTTAATAGATTTTTAAAATGAAGTTACATTAAAATAAAGAAAGCCTTTGGCTTGAACGTTATAGACACACTCCAATTAAATTGTTTTTTATTTATTAAAGGTTCAATCAAAACATTAATATAGCAGCAAACAACTATGCTAATGGCTAATGTCACAATATGGCAGAGTCACACAAGGTGTGCTGCTTAGCACGGCGAGGATGTGGCTCCAATTTATGGTACCGGAGCTTCCGTTGCTTCAGTGTGTGCTTCCCCTGCCCTAGCTTATTAAACAATAATCATGTGAGAGATGATGACAGCACATGTAGGCAGTTGTATGCCTGTTAATTATAGTCTCTACTGAAATGAGACTTTTGTCCATGGTGTGAAAGAGAGGTTGGGAAACATGCTCCATCCAAAGGTAACAAGATATGCCTCCAAACACCTGTAAAGTTCACGAAATAACAGGTTATATCTGTTTAATTAATAACTATAGTGTAAAAATGACACGCTAAATGTTTTACAGGAAGTTACGTGCCGGACTGTTTCTTGGCTCGTGGCAGTGACTTCCTAGACTGTTTTTCCGGCCAAGAAAAAAAGCAAATATGCATTTTTCCCCATTTTTTTTATTAGAATGTAAGTACATTTGGTTACTAAAATTAACGATGTAAGTATATTTTAAAGTTACAATCTCGAAGATCTACATTGTTCTCTCTTTGGCGGCATCTATGCCGATAAGCTGTAATAGTAGGCTATGTTTTGAAATCTCACTCCCCAGTGATCCAAATAGTGTCGCCTTTTATCGGGAATGTCGCCACAGATGGTCAGTTTGTAATACTGCAGATGCAAGCGCTTTCATTAGTGGGCCACAGATTCAATCACCACTGTGTACCGTATTTTGAAATTGATGATGACTGAACAGACATTTACTTTCACGACTCTACAGGAACAAAATGTAGATAATATTGATGCAGGGAGTGCAGTTAGTGGCAGTGTGGGCTCCATGCTGGCTCTAAGAGCTTGACAGAGTAGAAGCGGGGGGCTTCTACTTTTCCAAGATCAGTTATGACATACAGTAGATGTCAAGTGCTTCATAAAATCCCACTTGGTGGTGCTATTGCAATCAGATCAGCAAAAAAAAAGAAGGATTTGTTTCCTCTAAATTTGATAGAACTGTATTAAGCAGTGCACGAAACAAGGCACACACCGGATTAAAGGGGAAGAGAAAAGATACAAAAACAAAAAAAGAAAACCACAATGTGTTCAAAGTGTTGCAATCCTCTCTTAAAGTTTAGAAAAAGGGCATGAGCTCACTGTTAATTACAGCAGACTCAGTCAAAGCCAGTATGAGATATTATAGGAATAGCTCTCTCTCCCTCACTCACTCTGTATTTGACTCCTACACATTGGTATCAACAGGAAAGAGGCAGCCAATGAAACTAATTGGGTGGTGTGTGGTTTATGAAAAGAACAGCCTGTACTGTCCCGAGCTCCCTCCCACTGCTCCCTGACTGGCTGGCTCCTAAGTGGTCTGCTTTTCTTCTATCTGCTGTGATTGGATCCAGGGAAAGCCAATAACTAAAAACTCTCCCCACCCCCCCTCTTTTTCCTCAGGACATACCCTTGTTGTTTTCAACTTTGGAGGCAGAGCTGGCTGAAATGATCCAGCACAGTCACAGTCTGCACTCTGGTGCTGTGTTTGCACTCAAGATGTACATGGTGTGCTGGATTTAAGTCAAGCCACACACATTACATCATTTAATTATTCAAAAATATTCCCAATTAGCTAATAGTAGTAGGACACAGAGTTCCTATTTGGAGAGAATGGGACTGGTGTAGAAATACTTTTGCTAGTTAGGTTCCCAGCAATAAATTCTCAACTGAATTATTATTTTGTATATTAAAATGTACAAACCGCATTGTAAAGCATGACATTAGATTTTGTCATGAAATAAAGTGTGTGACTACTGTGGATAAGTAATGGAATAGTTACTGGTCCTATCGGTGTTGTCTCATTCCACAGACTGAAGAACTCATTAAATCGCTTTAATAACGTGGTGTATCTCCATCAGGTCTTTGTGTAAGCAATAATAATCGCCCTGTGATCACAGAGATTATTTTTGCCGTCTGCCAGTTTACATGGGCGGATCTCTTTAAACCTTAAGTGTGTTTGGTAAGGGTGGAGTGGTTGTGTGCTTTCAACAATGATAAATAGTGAGCACATGCATTTATTACACCAGCGTTGCTTTTTAATCAATCAACTTGCCTGTTGAAGAGGAAGAGAAAAAGTACAAAACACAGGATATAAAATCGATTATTAGGCTCAGTTTTGCAACAATTTATTTCTCTTAAAAACAATAATGAAAATATATATTTACAAAAAGGTTGCTTTGGGAAGCTATACATACACCCACAACAAAAAGCTCAACATAAATAAGTTAGTATAATTTTTTCAGTGTTTTTGAAAAAAAAGGGAAAAAAGGCACACAGGTACACTTCAAAGTTTTACACCAAATGAGGCAGTGTCACTTTCTTTTTCTGCCCTCAAAAAGGAGAAATTAAAAAATAGTGCAATTACATGTTCCACATGAATTCCACACCACAAATCTTTGATTCACATATTTGCATAAGTAACCCTGTGATTTCAACATATTTTTTTTTAATCTATGTTAACCTGGGCTACACCATTTATTAAATGGGGCGGATTATGTGACTGAAAAGCCACAAAAATATGAATTTACCTAATTTAAAAATAAAAGCTAATTCTTAGGATTATTAGCAAATACTGTTAAAATTTGGTTGGATATTGCTCAGCAGTTTTGCCACCCACCCACCTCCCTCCCCTAACCCCCGAACATAAGGCAAAAACTTTGGTTAAAAAAACAACAAAAAAAGCTTCTTTTTTTCTTTACTAAAAAATAATAAAATTATCAAATACAAATTGGGAGGGGGGATGTGCATGTAAACTTTATCTGTCATGGCTGTTCCCAGTTAGATGGAGCCTCAACTTACAGTGTGGCCATCTGAGCCTTCAAAAACAAGATATATAACACTGGGACAATAAAGCCATAGAAAAAGTGAAGACATTTTGTTTCCACACAACCCTGACTTCTGAAATCTGCATTTTTAACTTACATCAATTACCTGAATGAATGATACATTATGACCACTTTAACAAAATAATATTTCTCTGCTGGAAATTGCACTGCAACTTCCCGAGTCAAATTCACACACTTATCAAATACATTTAACAAAAGTATGAAAAGCATAATATGCTTTTGTTTATGTGCTACATCTGAAACATAGGTAGTAGATACAAAAAAAATGAGCAAAAATCCATTTGCACACTGCTACATTGTCTGCTGCTTCTGAGGCAATTTAATTAAAATGAGTGCCAAAACTTGATAGTGTACATATTCAGTGCTTTTGCAGCCTCTCCTCCTCCTCCCTTCTAAAAAGGAAAAGACTGCTTTTATATGTTCTCTCCCATCTGTCAGATGATGAGAACGGCTACAGTATTCCACCAGCAACAGGTCTCCCCGCTCTGTGGGACATGAAGAGGAAACAGGCTGTTGAATGGTGCAATTGAAAAAGCAGTTGCTCATGCTTGATCCACCTCACGCAGACACAAACACACACACAGAGGCTGAACAGTCATAGCATGAAGGGCTGTGGAAGGTAAAAACAAACAACAACAAAATACGAATTTGAAGGGCTGATGACGCATGCTGTGCGCAAGACAGCGTGGTGTCCAAAACAACGCATTGGAAACATACGTATCATTATCCATTCAAATGACTTGATAACAGTGGAGTAGTGGAGATAGTGGTTTCTAACCTAGCACTGTTTTTCACTGTGGCCCTTCTCCGGCCTGCTGGGACTCTCCTCCGCGGCTTTTACCGCCTGACTTCCTGCACCGTGGTCTTCATCATCATCATCATCGTTGGCATGCGACCTTTTACTCTGAGACTCGCTGGAGCAGGATCCTGGCAGACAGAAGAAGAAAAGAAAGCAAATCGAAAAGTTATCAGGCTGTTTATGTGCACGTCCCCTTTAAAAAGCACCTGATATTCTCGGCAGACTGGAGAAAGTATACGACCGTGAACAGCCCGAGTAAAAAAAGAAAAAAGAATAGTTAAAAAAACTACAATGTAATTACTAAGCGCGACTTTGGTCCCGTTACATTGGTACCCTCAGTAATAACGAAATTAATTGACTGTATCGTCAGTAACGAAACCCCCACACCGCGTCTTGCTCCTGCACACTTTTATTTCGGTGATCCAGCGGTCGTCGCCGCGGTTGAACCCCGGACACGACTGCTGCTTCGCGCCTCTGCATCGCGCCGCAGCGCCACACACATTGCGTCGCAGCCTCACTGAGTCGAGGCACACACACACACACACACACACACACACACACACAAAAAGAATTACCTCCAGAACCCCTTTTCCTCGAAGCGTCGCGGTTTGGTTGAGCCGCCTGCCCTCCACTCGTCTCCCCGCCGGCTTCCCCTCTCCGGGGCCGCCGTCTCCCGTGAGGCGGTCTGACGTAAAACTCCGGTGCGTCGCGGTCCTCTTGCCACTCGTAATTGCGCGGAGAGAGCGGTCTTTCGGCGACGGGGTCGAAGTTATACGTCTCCGTAAAACCCTGCACGCCCTCCCGTATCAAAGTGTCCGCATAGCTCCGTATCTCCCCCGGGTCGGGTCGGCCGAAAAGGTTCCTGCGCACCGACGGTCTGGCGGCGTCTGGCTGCCGCGCTTCCACCCTCTCCACCGTCGGGCTCGCGTTGGAAAGGCGAACTTCTGACATTTTGTTGCACATATATGACAAGGGGGAGGGCGGGGGGGTGTGATGCACAGACAACAAGCGACCCCCTTTCAATTTTCTATTTCCACGTAGTATTCCTTTAAAATGCAAAGTCACGGGGATGGTGCGTGCATACTCCGCGCGTATCATCCAAAACACGTCCTGCGCAAAACAAAAATGGGAATAAAGCGTCTCCAAGGGCGCAGAGGCGTTTAAGAGTGCCACTCCTGTCAAGTCCGTAGTAACGCTGATGAAAACAACAAGTCAAGTCATAACAGCCAACATGGCGTTAGAGGGGAGCAATGAGTGAAGAAGAAAAGTTAACATCAAGGACTATTTAAACAGAGAAGGCGATTCATTGGTCTGCGCATAAGGACCGCCCATTGAGATCTCTTCAAATCAAGCAGGGGCAAGAACACAGAGCTGGATTAGATTACCTCTACACATGAATATGACCCAATTAATCGGGTTGATTAGTTAAATACTTAAAGAACAAAAGGAGCAGAGGTTGTGGTTATAAAGGGGTTTATCTTTCCATTAGTACTCGATTTATCACAGCAGGCATTAGGTTATAAATTAACTGAACACCAACAGGTCAAACACATCATTGGATCTCATTAACTGTCATTAGTATCTCTGTGTTCATGCACAGTAAAATGTCTTGCATATTTTTTGGTTTGTTTTTTGTTAAGTGACAAAAACACAACAGTGGAAACAGCTTTATCTTACTGCAGGAGTTTAGTGGGAGGTCTTGCTCCAGGCTGGTAACAGGAATCAGTCGTCGAATGATCGTGTGAGTGCTGACATATCACTGCGTGATCCGATTTGGTGTCACATAATAGCAACATGAATGGAGTGTAAATGCATTCAGTTACTTTCAAGGCCATTGAAGGACAATGAGACACTCAAATTAGGTCTTATGCAGGACAATTACAACAGAAAAAAAGGCACAAATGTGCCTCCTGGCATCCAATGACATCAGCTCTCTGGCAGAAAGCCTCTCGTCATCGTTGGCACGGTGCCTATCGCTGTCAGACTTTGCCAGTGGTGCCACAGAGGTGGTTTGTGTGCATCACTGCTTGTAATTGCTCGTGTGTGCTTGGAATTTAAGGAATTTAAAAAGGGGAACAAAGAGTGGAGCAGCTTTAAAAGAAAAGAACAAAAATACACCTTGGGGTTTCTAGTTTGCATCCTAACAATTATTGACTTCAGATTGTAATTAGAGTTCTTGCCAACACTTCAGTTATCAAATAGATTTTCTGCACATCCCAGAGCTGCATAGGAATCCGAGATAACTGAGTGAAGGACTCATTAATAGTAAGCTCTCCTTGTGCCCAGGAGTTCACGATGTCCCAACTTAAACTCAACTGCGAATGCCGCTCTGCATTCCTCTTCAGCATTTGCCAGTAAAAGAAAATCACTGGGCCTGCCTTAAAGGCCATGCTGTTTCAATTAGGCCTCGAAACGTCAAACATCTCGTGATGAAAACAGCGAGGCCATCTGTTATATCAATGTTATCGCCGGGATCACACTTAATCCATAATGTGTTTATGCTGCTGCAAACTGTGCACGGTGTTGCACAGAGGCATCCCTGAGATCAAAACTGACTTTGATCCAAATGATTAAAACGGCCAGCGAGAGAAGGGGTCGAGAGAACACTTTGTTTGGGTCAGGTTTTCGTACGGTGTGCATTTTGAAAAAACGGGGAGCAACTGTTTAACACAGCGAATGATGCAACTGGAGCAGATTCTGTCACTTCACAGAAGTTAGCAGTGCACCGTCTGACCATGGATGCAGAGATGAGAGGGATACCAGGGATACACTCATAAAAAGAGGTATTTAGAGATAATTGGTCCTGTGTAAATGTTTCCATATGTCGCTGAAAAGTAATACAAATGTATTGTCTCATAAAATCAAATAGGTGTTCAAATAATGCACAACAGGCATTATTCATCAAAGAGAAATTGTAGGTGACTTATTCATTTTTCACTTTGCAAGAGCAGTGGAGATATTAATCAGTTTTTAATCTACCCGGCAACTGGTCTTGGATAATGCTATTACTTCCACATCTTATCTTGAGCTTTAATAGTGTTAAACAGTTTGTAGGGAGCTCAGGACCGCTGCTGAATTGGGCTGAACAAGCAAATGGGTCCAAATGAACACCATAGACATCCGTGACCAGATATTATCAATCATTTTTAACAGTTTTGGGGGTTTAACAGGACATTTAGAGCTACTGGAATTGTGCACGTACATGAAATCAGAGTTTTAATTTGGAGCCTTTTTCATTTGCTGCTTCTATAAAACTCTCTAGAAACACATAAATAACACCCTGAAGGCTAAAACAGCAACCTAATCTTACTGGACAAAAGCATGATCTAGTAATGTGCTGGTCATTTGTCACCAAAATAAAAAGCAATGCAAAGATATTGCAGGATGTTTTCTTTCTTTTTTTTCATATGCTGTCTTTGCAGTTTAGTTCAGTATGGGTATGATGAAGAGTGCTGGTTATGGACCTCTTGAGGTCCAACGTCACGAGGCGGCAGACTTGGAGTTATGCTTCTTCTTGGCCGGCTAAGACTGGATCTGAGGTGGGAACTGTTGCAAGTGCTTGATCACACACTGCATGCAGAACCTCATGGTGTAGATAAGGCTGCAGTCATGAGCGAAAAGACATCAGAGTCCAGCATCAATGCTCGGTTTGCACAGAAGCAATGGATGTTTAGTCACATGAAGTTCACCGAGCACATATACAATGTCACATGATTGCAAAATCATCTGAGGAAAACATCTAAACCACAGATGCATATTTTATTGCCAGTGACCTGCAAGTGGCAAACAGTCACAGGAGCTCAGTTTGGGTTTCAAAGCTGAAATGCAGATGCAGCTCTAACTGATGAGCCGGCTCCTGAGTTTTAACTTTGTAAATACATTGCTATTGAAGGACAATGAGACACTCAAATTAGGTCTTACGCAAGAAAACAGTAAAGGTACAAATCTGCCTCCTGGCATCAGCTCTCTAGCAGAAAGCCTCCCGTCATCACCGTCAGTCTTTGCCAGTGGTGCCACAGAGGTGGTTTGTGTGCATCACCGTTTGTAATGGTGCGTGTACGCACACATGCTTAGAATTTTAAAAAAGGGGAACAAAGAATGGTGCAGCTTTAAAAGAATAAAAAATACACCTTGAAATTCACCACCACTTCCCTCTGGTGGGGTTTCCAGTTTGCATCCGAACAATTATTGACTTCATATTGTAATTAGTGTTCTTGCAAACACTTCAGTTATCAAACACATTTTCTGTACTTCCCGGAGCTGCATAGGAATCCGAGATAACTGAGTGAATGCATCTGCAATAGTAAGCTCTCCCAGGAGTTCACGTTGGGTTTCAAAGCTGAAATGCACATTCAGTTCTAACTAATGAGCACGCTCTGAGTATTTACTTTGTAAAAACATTCAGTTCTAATGTCAAGGCTATTGAAGGACAAAGAGACCCTAAAATGAGGTCTTATGCAGGAAAACAACAACCACAAAAGGGCACAAATCTGCCTCCTGACATGAGCTCTCTACCACAAAGCCTTCGGACCTCTTCTTGTCCGATGTCACGAGGCGGCAGACTTGGAGCTCTGCTTCTTCTTGGACAGCTCAGACTGGATCTGAGGTGGGAACTGTTGCAAGTGCTTGTTCACACACTGCATGCAGAACCTCTTGGTGTAGAAAAGGCTGCAGTCCTGAGAGAAGAGACATCAGAGTCGAGCATCAATGTTCCATTTCCACATAAGCAATGGATGTTTCGTCACATTTACTGCCCGGAAAGACTATCTTTCTCAGAAGCTGGATCAACTGATTTCAAGGACATCGGTCATGAAGTTCATCCAGTACATGTAAATGTCACATGATTGCAAAGTCATTTGAGGAAACATCTAAACCACAGATACATATTTTATAGCCAGTGACCGGCACGTGGGAAACAGACACAGGAGCTCAGTTTGAGGTTTCAAAGCTGAAAAATTAACATGCAGCTCTAACTGATGAGCCGGCTCCTGAGTTTTCACTTTGTCTCTCTGGATGAGGACATCATTTGATAACCTGAATGCAAAAACAGATTCAATTTGAAGACAACTTACCGATCCGACACAAACACACCTGCTGCACAGGCTGCAGGTAGAGCCCAAAACAAGGAACTTCTCCTTGTTCGGACTGAATGGATCCTGGGTCACGAAACACTCCTCGAGCAACCTGTTTTTGGACGAGACAGGCAGACATGGAAATGTGTCACAAAGAAACAAACACACGTGCGTTTAAAGTGAGAACTTGCTACAAATGTAACGGGGGGGAAATAGCTGCGTTAATGTGTGTGTAGCGTCGTTGTGACGTGTCAACGAGCTAACAGCGTTAGCTTTAGCACAGCTAGCTCCAGAGCACGACGAGGAGCGAGTGGCTAAAAGTGCACTCACACAATGGCTCTGGTGTTTGGTGGTTTCTGGCCGTAGTAAGTAAAAGGGCTGCTTAAATCACACGACTGGCATGTAAATGTTTTTTGACGGTACTCGCTTGTAGTTTGCTCCATCTTTCAACGCCGAGGAGCGGAGAGAGGTCACTTCCTGGTTTCGGTGTCGGGTCTAGCCATGTTTCTTCATAACGTTTTAGCGCCACCTAATGGACCGGGGCTGCAACGTGCTACGACAGAGTTCAGGTAAAGCACTGCATATAAATACAATTTCAGTTTATCACAGTATTGGGATGCGTCAAACGAACGTGGGTTGATAATATCAAAGTGCAGTGAACCAGCCGGATTTGATAACATGCATTGTTTTCATAGTAAAAATCTAATCTTTAGATAACGTCTTTTACAGCTGACCTCAGGGTGCCATAAAAGCAAAACGCACAGGTGTAATTAACACATTACAGGCTTACTAGGACACGTAAATGGAACAAAGCGGTCATTAACATTATTAGTTCCAGCTGTGCTTTTCCTGCTATGACCTCTCAGAATATGTGCAGCTAATGTATTTGAACAGATATCATTAGGCAGGTAAATAAGCCAGGATATTACAAAAACAAGTTAAATATATATACCCATATATTTCAAACTACCAAATAAAATAATATATTTTATTGAAACGGCAAATGTATTTTTTATTGTACACTACATGATACAAAATATAAACAGTTTCATTCTGACAAGAAACAGTGTTTCTACATCGGGAGGTGAAGTGTAACAGCAAATGAGGCAACCAGCTCCTCTTCTTGAGGCCTGTTTTACTGTCAGCAGACGCTTTCACTCTGGACTCCACATTGTTTTCATATTTACAAAATAGCATATAAACCGGTTTAACATATTATTGTGTTCGTGGTCAAAATATTCACTGGCCAATAATGAGTCTTAACGGCAGGATGGGTACAAGAAACCCTCTAGGTAAGGTGTGCTGTCATGTTGGCTTTTAGCAGTAGGTTAAGGATTCAAATAAATATATCACACATGAAATTACAATATTCTCAAACGATGGCTGCTGTCAGTAGAAATAAGGGTTGTTTTAGTTCATTGCAGGCTGAAAAAGCATTCTTGTTCATGATTCATGATGTGAGAACATTCCCTGATCCAACATTAAACAGACATCTGTTTTGTTGCGGGGTGAATGTATGAGGTGTGGTCAGCGTAGAGGAAATACGAGCTCCAGCATTGAAACATTATGGCACATGGTGAATACTGATGCAGGTGTTTCTTCAACCACTACGTGGCTGATTTCAATAAGATCCTAGTACACAATGAAAGGACATGACAAAGCTGGATCTCATCCAATCGAGTTGATTTAACACATCACATGCACTAATTATCCAAAATAATATGATTATCTTGGTACTGAGTTGCCTATTGCACAACCAACATTTCAGTTGCCTAAAGGATTAAAATGGTATAATTTGTCTGCATCTTTTACCACAATGCAACTTCTGTTCAAGATTAATATTTAGCATCAGTGCATGCATGACTGCAGCAGCCATGTCCAGGTATCTTTAATATGTGTAGACCTATTTGAAATGTTATGCAAACTTGCAAAGTCCTATTTAGCATTTGATCAGTCTGTAAAAGTAAAAGCCAGCATCCAGGACCCAATCCGTAGCAATTGGGTGCTCTCAAATCAATGCATTAAAAAAAATATCTCTACACATCTATGGCGTAAAATCTAAAAGTTTGTTCCCCACGGTGTCCCCTTTCATCGAAGCGGCCACGCCACCTACAAAAGCTGCCTTTCCACTGCAGATCACAGCAGTGTGCATCTTCAGGAGCTGCACAATATGCTACTTACAGTACAGTGATGTGCATGATAGTATCAGTAAATATGTATGAACACCCAGTTTCGAGTGGTGTACATAAATATTCAAATACATGTCCCCGTTCATGACCCTGTGCCCTCTACTCAGTACATGTCCCTGTATATCTCTTGCAGGAGCGGGTGCAGCGACGTGTCCTCTGTAGTCTTGATTTCCTGCACCAACTGCGCATGCTCTGTGACCAGCTCCCGGAGGTCGGCCAGTTTCTGCAGCAGTCTGGGGAAGAGGAAGTTGTTGTCCGGATGGTTGGCCAGCAGATGGAGCCGGAGTGCCTGAACAATGCTTTCCTGCAGCTGCTCCACCAGAGGTACATCCACCAGGCCTGGGCGATCTGCAGGGAAGGGATCAGAGAAACGCGAGTGAGGGATTCCTATTTACTTTTGCAAATTTGCACCCTGTGTGCACTTTTAAAATTATTATCAGTTACCTCCACAGCAGATAATGGCAGCCACAAAAAGGGCCAGGTCACTGTCGTCCAGCTCCAGGGAGTTGAATCGTGTGGCAAACTGGAATTTGGGCTCCATCATGTCGCTAAATGGCCGCCGGTGGCTCTTGAGGAACTCTCTGGTGATGAAGCCTCCTCCACGGGCCACCAGGAGGCCGTCTTTGTTCATGCAGGAGGCCAGGAGGGTGAAGAGGGCTTCATAAACGCCATACTTCAAGAGAGTCACCTAAACATGCAGGTAAGAAGGCCACAGCATGACTCAGATGTGCCTCCAACCAACAGTGTTTTTGTGTCCAACTACTTTTTCCACATAAAAACACAAACCTCTTTGGTTCAAATTAAGTAAACCATTGTTTTACTCCACTTATCACATGGAATCTTGGCAGACAGATGCAGCACCACTAAACCCACCTGGTCATTCAGATCCAGGTTTTGGAAACCCGGCACCGCCTTGGCGAACTCCGTCAGCTCTGTGACCGTCTCCACCGAGGTGCTCTGGCAGCAGTGGAAGAGCCTGGCTTCAGCCTCCCTCTGCTGGAGTTCCCCACACCCGGTGGCCAGAACCACCGCCCCAGCTTGAAGGCCACTCTCGGGCTCCGGACAGTCACTGTTTACCACCTGGGTCGCTAACGTACTCTCTGCCAGCTGGAACGTCTCCATGTCGTGAATGATGAAAGGCTGCGGGGGGAAAGACAGAAGAAAATTTCGATAGGCGAGGTTATTCTTCATCTAGAAGAGATACAAAATGAATAACTTTTTTATTTTGTATTTACTTACCGGCTTGGTGGTCTTTCCGGTGAGTATGAGCCGAGCTTTCGCCTTGTTCATGTTGAAGTTCTTCATGTAGGCGTCGTGGATCTGCCCGACCAGAGTCTTGTGGTCGGTCAGCATGGGGCTTGCCACCTCTTTCTCCACCATCTTGCATTCTGCCTTTAGCTTCAGCTTCTCCGCCTGAGGCATCCGACCAAACCGGATGGCTGGTGCGCAGAAAAATTCATCATTAGCAACAGCTAGGAAACTTTTCAAATAGTAGCGGTGCTATTTTACACTGAGCCTACACACCGAGACATCCGACATATCCTCCGACAGCAAACATGAATGTCTGCTCTCACACACACATACACACAACTATTCGCCCCCAACATATCTGGTGTGTTATGTTCCCTTTCCTCTCTTCTGAGGACAACATGTCGTCCTCCTCTCAGGTTTCTGAATGTTCTGTCTGCGGTGGGAGGCCATTGCAACAAACCCAATGACCCTTCAGCAGTCAGTGCAGTTGACGGGCCAGATGTGCAGCTACATGGGCCTGTGCTTTGTCAGTGTCAAGCAGGCTCCGGCAGGAGCAGGACGTTGTTCAATAAAAACCCCGTCAATGTAAAGTTGATTTGGAGCCAAACCACATTAGGACACATCCTGTTGTTGAGAACACATACCGTGGTGTTGACTGAGGACGTGGTGAGCAGAGTTTTATGGAACTGCATTCATGACACATACTTGCAAGTTCTTGCATCGGATATCATCAATTGAGCTAATATACACTTTAAAGCAAGGCTTTTTTGAAAGATAATGTAACACTTTTTTCTATCTCTCTGACAAATTAATTAAAAGTTAAATTCAGAATAAATGAAAAAACACACTCTTGCTCAAATATGTATACCCAATGGTCTGGTGTGACCCAGGGCAAGATAATGCTGTGTAACTAATGTTAGAGAGCACGCTCACTGACTTCATGACCCTTCTCTTCTTGTACTACTGTTACAGTACAAGTACCATTATCCTCTGCTGGACAACTATACTGTAATTATCACTTGAGACGGTTTAGCAAACATTACACAGAGATGCTGGAAACTATGTTGCAGGTTTACCATTGTGGGACATGCCCACAGAGAGGCACTTGTGGAATCGGCAGTACTGGCACTTGTTGCGGTTCTTCTTTTGGATTTTGCAGTTGCGTTCACACTTATCATACTCCAGCTTCAGCCTGATGGTCCTCCTGAAGAAACCCTAGTGGAGACAGAACGACACACGCTGTCATTTGAAGATTATATGATCTGATTTGAGTTGACAAAAGGCCCACAAACACACCCATGTGTTACTCCGGATTCCTCTACGATCAGCACACTCCCTTTTGCCTTCATGCTAAACAATAAAAAATTTAAAATCAGAGCATTACTATAGCAGTTGTCATGAAAGCGCTGCGCTCAGTAAAACCTCTTATTCTGGCAGCACTGTTGAAGACACCCTGTTGGGGCCGTGTGGAGGCAAGCCCCTCTAATCATAGATATGCTCTGAATTTGGAATTTAGCCCCTTTAAACAACACATTGGAGAATAACTGGTTTTCTACTTTACAGTGCAAGGAGACTTTATTCATTCAGTGTACACCACAAGTTATTATTGGAGCCTGCCTGAGCATGCATGCGCGTTAGACCACATGTTTAATGCTCTCGGCATCCAGATTGCTTTGGTGCAGTGAGCCTTCAGTTCTGATTTGCATGGGATGATTGGTCCATTCAAAACCTGCTTGCATGTGTAGTTATTACTATTTAGGAGACGTGGTCTTTTTTTAAAACTTTCTTGAACTCTTATTTTGAGAAGTACAAAAGCTGTTTACACACCTACATCTGCAACACCTTATACTACAATACTTGCACTTTACATTTTAAACCCTGGTAGGACTGGTGTTATTACATCACATTTTGGGTTGGACTGTATTATAGAATGACATCTATATTTAAAGAGCGATATGCTTCAGGATGTATAGTAAATTCTTACCTTTCTAAAAGGACAAGGCATCTTGCACTGGGATACAGGGCAGTGGGCCAACAGATGTAAAACTGACATGTGCCGAAACATATGATCCTTTGACCCACGCTCACACACACACACACACACGCGCACACGCACACGCACACGCACACGCACACGCACACACCTCTGTGCTTTACTGAGATTTCAGTCAGAACATTCCTCATCCCTCTCCATCAAGAAGGTAATATGGATATTCTGGCAAAAATATCTGGAGCCACATGGTTACGCAATACACCAGCCATCATCTTCCAGAAGGCCTCGTCTGCCTTTATGTTGAAGACATATGGTTATTGAGGGTTATTATGTGTCTCACATCACTTTTTTGTGGTATTTTAAACCAGAAAAAAAAAATCTAGTTTTGAGAGGAGAGCTGGATGTATTCATCATGGAAACAGAGGGAAGAAATGTGAAAGTCCAGGCATGTGATAGTCATCAAAAATACATTACAAAACAACCGAGAAAACAGATGTGTGCAGCGTGCATGTCTTTGCCTGTCTGTGTACGGGTGTACAGACGTTGACACAACCAGTATGCTTTGATATGTAGCTGTGAGTAACTGAAGACGTAATCAAAGAGATGTTTTGTGCAATGTTTTCATTAGGGCAAATGTCTTTTCGTGAAACAGAGAGAAAAGCTTTAATTCAGGCGTCTTTGTGGCACACTAGTTAAAACCTCCATCTATTAGGCAGGTAGAGGTGTTGTGATTAGCCTTCCCATCACTGAAAGCTTTCTCTGACCGTCCTCTAGAGGTCCCATACAAATGATCTACCGCCATCACTTCAGATGTAATCCCTCGCACCATAGCATGACCGCACATTCCAGTCACATTCCTATGGTTGAGCACTCCTCTCTTAAAGCGAGGTGTTGAAAGTGATATATGCAGAGCGTGTACTGTGACTGCCTCATATGACCAGCCAGCTTTTTCCATGACGGCCCAATATCATCAGTCAGAGCATTTTAGGAACAGTGTGTCAAACTACTCCCGTCCCAGTCTGACATTGATGTACTCCCTAAAGTCTCAAGTCCAGTCGGCCCTGTGGAGCTGAACTGTTTCAGGCCTGAACGATACCTTTATTATGATTAAAGCAACTTTTAGATGCATGTATGCAAACCAAATGTATCTTATCTAATCACAAAGATAACTCTGGAAGAAGGTAATTATTTAGTACTTAACACAGCAGGGGCCCGAGCCAGCGACAGCCCCATGCGTGTACCAGAGCTGGTGTGTATTAACGTCACTTAGTCGGGCTCGGTGCCGAGCAGCGGAGAGGTGGCAAGTTAAGCAAGGCCACAATGTCCCCCACCTCACATGACCTGGCTGCGCGTCTCAGAAACTTTCCACTGGCCTCCAGGTCAGGCGGCTCCACATGCCGAGCTTGTTTTGGGTGTGTGTGTGTGTGTGCGCGTCTTTGCAGGCATGTATGTGCACGTGTACACGTGAGTGTGTGTATGTGTGTGGTGTTGTCACCACACAAATGCACACTCAACATTTGCCTTTGCAGCACACGTTATCATCAGTCCGATTGTATCGGTCTTTATGTTGACATACATATCTTTGGATGACCTTTATGTCCTTCCTCGCTTTGATGCATGCAAAACGTACTGTGCCCGTTTTAGTCCCACATCTCTCACCTTGCAGCCCTCACAGGCGTGCACCCCGTAGTGGAAGCCTGAGGCCTTGTCCGAGCAAACCCGGCACTCCAGGTTGAGGAGGCCGGAGCTCTCCTCTGGACTCGGGGCTGCCGCACACACCCCCGACGAGGGACTGGAGGCTGGGGTCAAGGTGTCTGCAGCAGAAAGGAGACAACAGCGAGTGATTTCACTGGGCTAACCTTTGAACAAATTCAAACAGATCGATACAGACACATTTAGGAGAAATGTTACACCTAGTCTTGAAAATATAAGTTACGATACAAATATTTATGAAATAGAGAAGGAAACAAAAGTCCATCGGTCGCAAACCGACAACACGTTCAGGCATAGTTTGACAATAGTTCTGGGGAAACGCGCTTAATCACTTTCTTACCAAGAGTTAGATGAGAAGATTGATACCACACACTCCCTCTAACTCAGGAGGACTCACAACAAAGCAACAGCCAGCAGCCAGTTAGCTTAGCTTAACAGAAGCTAATGTTTTTTGCTAATTGTTTTGTGCGGATTTAACAGACATAACATGTTAATTAATGAGCTTTAGATTTAGGTGTTCATTGTCAGGATAGCTTCTCAAGTCTTTAAGCTAACCGGCTGTTGGCTGTCGGGTTAGCTTCATACGTATCGTAGCATACAAATATAGAAGTGGCGTTAAACTTCTCATCAAACACTTGGCAAGAAAGCAAATAAGAGTATTCACCAAAATGCCAAACTATTTCCTTAAAGATACCAGCTTTTCTATATTAGAGCTAACATAATCAACACAGTCTTGTTTGAAAGGTCTGATGTAGAGTAGGGAGACAAAATGAGTTTGTACAGGCTGGCATGATTTGTCTACCTTGATTATTTTTGTACAACAACAGCAGCTATACAAATACATGTATTTTATTTATGTTACAAACGTCTGTAATACCAAGAAAACATACTGAACAACCAGTCACATCAAATGGAAACAAACTCCTAAACTAGTGTAGCATACGGCATTATAATGGGGATTTAAAACCAATCAGAACAATAGTGATATTGGACTCTTAACCACCAAATTAACCATCACATTGATGGCGAAAACAATCTGTTGAATAGATCAGGGTGAATTAATTTGTTGGATGAGGATTACTGTCAAACAGGCCACTTAAGAATATTAGGTAATTAGTAATGAGGCTTTTTTTACTTTGTCTCCATAAAATCACAGGAGTGTCTGTTTTTTTCAAGTGCTGCTCAGGAATTTGGAGACGACATCATGAAGGGGACACAGAGAGAAAGGAATTGTATCTAATCTTCTGTCATCAGACATGCGGTCTCTTAAGGCACAATGGGGCCAAAGGCTCAAAAGGTCAGTGTTGTAACTTTTTAACATGACTGATCACGTATCCAGCGCCTTTCTTCCACCCACGAGGCCACTTGACTACTCACCCAGTGCAATGGAGCTCTCAGACCCCGAGCCGGTGCTCTGGTACACCGGGAAATCAAATTCCAGAGTGTCGTCTCCAATAGACTGGGAGATGTCGCGAAGATCCTCCATCAGGTCTCCACACAGTGGACTGTTAAGCAGAGAATCCCCAAGAGGGGACGGGGGGCTAAAGAGATCCCTGGCCATGGTGGAGATCAGGCCAAACCTGGGGAGGAACAACCCCTCACTCACCAGACTGTGATAAGAGGGGAGAGACAATAAGACATTGGGACATTGGGTGATGATGAGACTGGAAATCTTGAGGCAGCTGTTAGATTGGTTGCAAGTTTTTAAAAACAACGCCCAGCTCTGGAAAAACCTCAGGCCCCTGAGATTGGGTGCAAAATTTGCAGGGATTTTTTGGTTTTGTTTGAACCTAACATTTATAACTCCAGACGGAATACATTTTTGCTTTACCATTAGTCCCATTTATAGCACTGGCTAAGTCAAACGTATCTTTATTTCCCATTCTTAGTGCGGACAAGGGAAATTATGCTTTTGGAAAATGATTAAATATGTCTGCTCAGACACAGGCAGAAGCTTTTCCGTGAACAAGCCATGTCATTTATAAATACTTAACTCAAAGCTCCTCATACTTCTGCATTTCTATGTGTGATGGCCTGCTGTTCTTTAACACGTTTAAAGATTTCAGCACCAGCAGTATGCGCATTACAAGGTTTACCGGATCTTTTTTTTTGCCTTGCTTGGACCTAGTTCATCCTCTTCCAAGATAAAATGTTTGTGATGTTAAATGTCATGAAAGCACAAAGCAAGATCTGTCATGCAATGGGGACAGGTCATGCAAGAGGTAAATTCATAATGTGAAGGTGCTTTTTTAATAAGTGAACCATGGCCATAGACTCAGCAGTGGCCTATTATTCACAGATTAAATTCCAACCTTTCCAGCCAAAGTACACAACCTGCATCTGTATCGGATTTATTAACCGAATCTGAGAGACTCAGCGCGTAGAGCATCATAGCTTTAAGTGACTCTCTCTCTTACGTTACTTTCGATAAAGGATGAAGTGTCCATCTATTCATCTGGCTGGCTGTCCTCTCGTAGTGGATCTTAAAGTATGTGTGGGAGGGGGTTTGGTGGAGCTCCCAGCTGCTCGCAGCGGGTTAAAGGACATCTGTTTGAGCCATCCCACAACCTCACAGCACCAGTGCTCATGTTCAACAACGCTTACCCCAACTTCCAGTAATTCATCGCGGCAGATGTTGTTGTTCTATAGATTATAGACTATATAGAGATTCAACACATTATACTGTAAAACCTATATAAGTAAGTATATATACACACACAGCACTGACAGTGAAATGGAGGTATTAGTGCAATAGGGCTGATTAATTGTTCATCAATTAACATTTTTTTCAGAGTCAGAATTCTAACAAAGTTACACCATCGAGGCAGGACGTACCAACTTATCTCTGATCTAATGTACAGAAAGATCTGGCAGGGGGCCATCACAGACCTCATGTGAGCTCAAAGTAAAATCTCAGTTTACACAGCTGCTTACATCTGGAAGGCCGGCATGGGAAAATAAAAAAAACACTGGCTGCTATAAATTGTGCAACTTCAAACTTTCACTGTGGAGAACCCTGACTGTAAGTGGTTCAACACGACAATTTGGTAATTTGCTCTCCGTATCTGTGCGTACGTGAGGACGTGATTAATCGAAGCATGTTTGTTCTTGTTTATCTAGTCCAAGGGTTGCAGAGAGGACAGGTCTGGACAATATGTCAAAGTCGTTTAGGCCTAAGGGGTAAATCTGAGGGTGTTAAAACCCTCGTACTACAGTACGCTGTGTCATAGGAGTTCACTAAAGAGACCGTACGGCCTGAAGCAGCAGACTCTTGTCCAACTGGTCTGTCGAGCTGTGTTGCAATAAAAAAATCTTCATCAAAGGGCAGGTTCTGCAAATGAGTTTCATCTTGCAGCGCAACAACTAGCATTCATACTACAGGTCATTGAGTTCATCCTAAACCCATCGCTTCCCCCAGCATCTCTAGCCATGGATGTCTCTTTAACATTACAAGGATTTTTTAAATGAGATGTTTTTGAGAGTGCATGTCCATAAGCTATAGTCATCGGCTGTTTTTGATGGTAAATGCACTAAAGCATCAAATCTATTGGAACATAGTGAAGTTAAATGGAATGCTAGACCTCTCAGATCTGGAGCTGTATTCCCCGTCTTGTGCCTGAAAGACCAGCCCAGTTGTTTTACTCCGCCAAGCAATATTTTATGATCAGCTGTGTCAACGAAGCAGCAGAGTTCCAATAGCAGAGAAGTCTGTGTTTCATCGGATGTCAATAACAACTTTAAGAGCAGCCTCAGTGCTGTGATGGGGGTCAACATCCAGCCTGGAGGTCATCCAGACCAGTATCCGTGTCAATGACCACTAATCTGAAACACATTCGGTACGATTTATCTTCAGGAAGATGTTGGTTGTTCGATACGATTCAGACCAGAATTCTATAGTTGTCAGCTCCAGTTATGAGAGATAACCATCCCGTCTATAGTGAAAATATGTATTATATATTTCTGGCGGACCCCCTGGAACTCCATCACTGACCCCTGGTTGAGAACGACTGATCTAGACCACCATTTGAGTTGCTGGTCGGCTACTTTTTGATCTGAAGCTGGGCTTTTTAGAAGAAGCCTGATCTCTGCAGTTTCCCTTGCTTTCGGGAAGATGCCAGATAGAATGTAACCTTTGTTTATTTTCAGCAAATCAGCAGTTACATTTAAAAAAAAAAAAAAAAAAAAAAAAAAAAAAAAAAATTTGTTGATGCTTTGAATCTTATTCCTTAAAAAAAAAGGAAGTGAACTCATTGCCTTTATCAATGGAAATAAGTTCTTGGCCAATGGGTGGCTGATGCTGTCTGAGAAAAAGGATCGTCTTGTCTGGTCTCTTTTTGTAGATGTCAAGGTGAAACTGCAGTTTATCGTGCTCTGCCGTTCACGCTCAGCTTTTCTGCGCGCTCTTTTGTGGATTTTGACAGCTGCAGTGTTTGTCTATTTGTTTGCCAGTATCAATGCCATTCACAATGTTAGCCCCGAAATGACCTACGAGATCATCAGCAGAGTTTGAGGAGTGAGTCGGCAACAAAAGAGATGGTTTCTATTCAAATTGCAATAGAATTCTCCTCGACATCGATCGATACCGTCTGCTGACAGTCTCTGATCTTACATGGATGTCAAGGCTAAAGTACATGTCAAAGAAGACGCAACATCTAAAGCCACGATGAGCAATGACTTAAGAGATAGCTTGCATTTATTTTCCAGTGGGGTTGCATGAGGCACTGATCCATCACCAGTGATACAGTCTACAGTAGATGGAGAAGTTGGTCCATTTGTGTTATTGTGTGAATTCAACCACACAAACTAACTAACCAATCGAGTCAGCAGTACACCAGCAACTCCCGTCTTCTGCAAGGTCAAATTTCCATTTGGTCAATGGAACCATTTAAATGTACAAATGTAAAAACACAAAAGATGATGTCCGTCTACAGTGAACCACGTCCTCCTTTTTGGCCCACTCTCTGGGAATCAACGTCCAAAGGTTTTAGTAAAACACCTGTTCTGTTATCCAGAGAGAGCAATGTCCAGGTGATGAAAAAGGAATTGGGTCGATTGAGGGGCGAGAGGGTCCTGGCTGCGCATGAGGAACCAGTCACACTGGTGTTAGGACCCCGGGGACGTAAACAACCCGGAAAATCCAATCATCAATTTGTGTTTTGGAAGAAAATTAATCCGCAACTATGTGGAGGCTCATTTAAAAATGTTTCGAACAACAATGCCAAACATTTTATGGTTCCAGGTTGTTGTTGTTTTTTTTTTGTTTTTTTTTTACAGTAACTGGAATATTTGGGTCAATGTGGAATTCTCTTTTGAGGTTTTATTGACCAAACAATGGCTTAATCTAGAAAACATTTCTCGGATTAATCCTTTTTGAAAATGGTCATTAATTAAATGCCGAAAGCTGCACTGACGCAAGTTCTGTTTCCCTTTCATTATTTAATTCAACAAGTAAGTAAGTTGATGGTGACAGCTTTCTCATGAACCTGCCTGGTCTGTAACATGAGCCTTTTTTCATTCATATGATATACTGTAAACTAGGTCAACAACTAACTCTCAACTGGGTTGATATGACTTCATGGGCTCTTTCATAGATGACTCTGGCCAAGCCCCATGTTTCCCCATCACATCAAAGAACATTGTGTTTTAATTCCCAGAGGAACTATAATCCCAGACAGCCAATCTCTATCTTTAGGCCACAGGAGAAGAGGAAACAGTAACTGCACTCCACAAACATTCTGTTAACAGATGACAGCGAGGACACAATCAAGAACAAAGAAAAATAAAAAGAACCTACACCCCAAATCCAAATCCCTCAGTCAGTACCCCTGAATCAGGATCAGCTGGTTTGACCTTTCTAAGACCTTTAAAGTCTCTACAACAACAAAGGTCATCCACGTGCCTCACATACCATAAATCTAGCACAGAGGCCAAAACAAACTTCCACATCTTGGATTAAAACAAGTCTGCATTTACACTTGTCACTGTACTGAGCAGACAATGAAATGGAAATCTATTTGGGACTGAAGGGGTCAATCCATGTCTACCAGAAATATGTATTCATCTCAGAAAGAAGCGTTTCTTGACACCACGTGAGGGGGGGTTATTACAAAAGCAGGTGGCTGCTTGAATAGTCAGGAAGTTCACGTGGGGTTCATTCGCCACATATAGCGAGAACAATGACATGCATTCTTCTTTATGTAGGGATGAGAGCAAACCTACAGCTACAGTACACCAGCAGGCTGTATAATCTTTTAAGAAAGCCCAATCCACTTATCCAACATGACTTTCTGCTCAGGCGTCATGAACGTGTAGCCCACACGCCGGACCTGAACAATAAAAGTTAGTTAAATCCCCTCAGACAACCGCAAAGTACGCTTAGTCACAGTTGCATAACAGCACAGTTTTAAGGAGAGCGTATTCATTACCTCAGAGGATGCTATCCGAAGCATTTCCAGATGCTGCTGCCGGCATGAGCGCCGCTCGGTCCCGGGACGCTCCGACCCCGATCCGCTCCGTGGAAGACCTGACGCGTCGCCTCCCGGCGTGCGGCGCAACATCCGCTCATCCTCCGCAGGAAGTAGCGAAGCGACGGACGGCGACACGGCGCGCACACCCCCTGACACACCTATGGTTTCAACCAATGCGCACGCGGGGATTTAAAAACGGACCACCTTCCTCTTTCTTCTTCTTTTTTTTTTGTCCGTGGCGATTGCTTCCCGGTGGCTCGCGACGTCACCGGACGTCACGAGTCTGTGCGCCCGTGAACTGGGCACCCTCGCGTCCGCTGTCTCAGCGGAGCCACTTTTATCACTCTCATAAATCACCACCAACATATGTTATGGGATATGATTACACAAACGCTCAATAAAGCGGCCGTGTTTCACAATAACATGTCAAGCTGCCTGTGGAATATCATACATGATATATAATAGTACGTTTTATAAATGGTAATTCAGTATCGCATGGAAGTGTTTGACATACTTTATGTAGCGCTGCAATGTTCACTTTGAAATTGCTCAAATGTAGCTTCTTCTTTTTTTTACTTCTACTTTAAACTATTCTACGTTTTACTTCAAACTCTAACTAAATAGCTTTATTTGCTGATTAAAATTCTACTCACACAACCCAGTGCTTATAAAACGTGACACACTGTTAATGTGCTAGTAATATTAAACATGAATGCATCTGTAATACAAATCTAATATACCATATCATAGTATAATAACACTGACAAGAGCCCTTTTTCTGAATCATGAGTACATTCATTTTTTATAATTTAAGTTAAATTTCAACACTGAGAGTATTCTTAAATTCCTGTGTTTAGTAAAGGATCAAAGTACTACTTCCACCACGGCATACACAATCAAGTATATACATAACAATTAAACTGCTATAAACATGTCACAAAATATTTTGCCCATATTCAAAATATGCCTTTTGCCAACATGTAATATCTAGCGCCATCTACTGTGTATGGGTGCTCAGCAATGTTTCAGTGCCTCCATCCTGAGGTGAGAGACTGTCTGGGCTGTTTAGCCAGAATCCTTTCCTGTTGACGTCCACAGTGAAGCTAGACAACCAAACTGTTTTCACACTGAGAGACGAGTGGGAGGGTGATAATTTATGATTCCTTGCGGGAACCTCAGCACCTGGTCTCTTGTTCCATCTGTGAGGGTTTTCTGAATTACAGGCGGTCTGCCACACTCTGAAGCTAAATTAAGTGAAATACAGTGTGGACCAGATATCAGCTTTGAAGAAGTCTGGGATGCAACTTGAACATGTAAAAACATGAAAACCTATGACTACACTCTATGATACAGAATGCTGAACATTTGTCAAATAAAAATGACTCTTTTTCATATACTTTGAATTTTGAATCCTTACTATTTGTTTTTCTGGAAATAGATATTGAAAAAATAAAAACTATTAAAACAAAAATGTAAATAATTTTCATTGGTCCAGGAAATTTACTTATCTCATGAAAAAATTTAAAAAAGAGACAAACACTAACTTAAGAACATTCTACTGAATACAGAACATCCACATGTTAACACCTGAGTTAGGCAATAATTCCATAAACTATTCCAATAATAACTATATTTTTACTACTCCACCTCAGTACTCATAAATTGAAAGGATCACACTCCAGTCATTGTTTGTTCTTATATTATTTCTAATCCAGTCTTTATTTATGTATTAATGAAACAGTACAGAGCAAAAAAATGCATGATACTCACAATGAAATTTCTAAAGCCAACTACACTTTTATTACAAATCTGTTCGGTAATGACTGTTGTGAAATGCTTGTTGTAATTTGGCAGCACTCACCCATTTGAAATCTAATGCCAGATCAGTTTCTTCATATGTAGAAAAACGACAAAGTCGTGTGTGCTCCTGTGATGCATTGTTGCCCTCCAGGGAAGGCAGTAAATTGTATAGTTAGCTCCTGATGGGGTAAAATAACAACCCTGAAACCACACAACCTACTACCTCACCCTGTACGAACACCAGGAAGTCACCCAGGTGGGCGGGAAGGTTTGGACACATCTCGTCACGTGTGAATGAAGACGGATCGACTGTGTTGCTATCGTGTGAATAAGAGCAAGGTTCGCTATAATAGCATTAGAGCTAAAGTGATACTTTTCAGTACGAATAAAAAAATACGATGCAACCGTCAGCTAATGGAGGAATTATGTTGAAACATTTGCAACAGTACCGTTTGAAATTCCAATAACTGTCTATATTTCAGAAATACACTCCAAAGAAGGTCAAGTAATCAAAACGGAAAGCCGACATGTGAATGCACAGTACAAAAAAAGTAGGAAATTCTTCTTAATATTATGTTCAGCATCTATTTTAACACCAACATGATCTACCTCTGAACTGTCTGCAAACTTGAAGATTATCTCGTACATTACATTGCATGTTTTTTATAAACCTACATATATAAATATATATGTAGGTTTATAAAAAACATGATCTGCAGTGGTGAAGTTGTGTTTTCCTTTGTGCCGATGCCGATTATGATGATGAGGATGATGATGCCATCACGGTCGCTTCAGGTAAGACAGTAAATTGTATAGTCATCTGACAGCTTGGAATGACCCCAAAACTATACAACCTACTACCTCACCCCAAAGGACAGTTTATCTCCCGCAGGCATCTCATGTCACTCGGTTGATGGTCGATCTGAGGGAACACAAACTCACAAGTCCTGCACAAGTTAATCTAATAAACATACCTTCTCTTTTTTTGACGGTTGAAATGTGAAACACGTATCGGCTGATGAAGACCGAGTTGCAGTTGTAAACAAAACAAAAAAGCGACAAAGTGAGTTAAGATCATCTTATTAAGAACAAACCTACATGCTCATGTGTCACTACTGTATTGTATAGTTTGTAGATTTATATATATATTTTTTTAACATACATGGTCTCCGGAAAAACTTTCAAACTAACTGAAGAAATACAAATAAAAAAATATTTTTTTATTGAATTTCTTATAAAAAACCAAGTCGCTCACTATTAATTTGAGCTTCATAAAGACAAACCTCTATCAAAGTGATTTTGTCAGGATGTGATGTCCTTGCTAGCGTGAACACATTGATTAATTTAACTGCTGCAGTATATTTTTATGTACAATCTATATACAAAATCATTATCTAAATTGCTTAACCTAATGTAAGGGTTCACTTATTAATGCAATTGATACATTTGTTTTTATAATTGACTTTTATTGCTTTGTATATTTAAAAGGAAATCCAATTGAATGCCAGAGTAGGGCATCTAACTGCATGTCATAATCTGAGATCATGTCTTCATGCCTTAATTATTGCAAATCAAAGAATGCGGTCAGAATACTTCCTGGATGTCGCTGATGCCCAACAGGTCGCCTCCTCTAAGCAGCTTCACTCACATTGGTCTGTCAGCTCTCCTCCTCTCGGGTTTCCTCGGCCTGATGGAGACAAATGAGAGGAGAGAGTGAGCTGCTGCAGGGTGTCGAAAGGTCAAACTTTCACATCTTGTCTTGTACATGAGAATCCCATTACGACTAAAAAACGCGACAAACATGGAAATCGGTACCTGTGCCTACATGAGTGTTGACGTGTGAGGACTCGCTGCATTATCTACGATCACGCATGGTGGATACACTGTACGAATAACTGAAAACTAGTCAGATAAATCCTCTGAACAATCCGTCGTTCTTCATCTTCAGCAAAGAAATATTGGTGCAAATGAGCATAACTCTGTAAATCTGCCTGAAAGGTCAAACAGGGAGGTTGTGGTTGTTTCAGAGTTTCCTGAGTGAGGCAGGAGAGGCTGCGGCTCTGCTGTGGTTTTCCCTCGAGCTGGGGAGCGACCAGGGGGAAGCGCGAGGCAGCGAGCTGGGGCCGAACTTATAAAAGTGAGTCACTGCCGTAACTCCTCACAGGCACGCACGCACCAGTTTGCGGCTGTTTTTATTGCATCTCGGTTATCCCATAAACGCCACACAAATTTGTACACGAGCTACTTAATGGCCAAGCCTGTAAGGTATCCAGTGGACCTGCATCTCCTACACGTACTCCGCTAACGAGTGGAGCGCAAGGTGTCGGGTTCACACAGGGCAAACAGCCTTTTATCGAAATTACAGAAAACATATGTTCTTGTTATTCTCTTTGTCCTGAAGAAGGTTAACAGTTTCTCTGGATAAACCACAGGACTCACTGGGAACTGGTTAAGTGGGAACTTTTCTTTGTCCCAAAGAAATAGTAGATAGATAGAACTTTATCATTCATTTTATAATGTACACCAGTGTGTGTGACATCCACATGTTGTCTGTGGAAAAGGTCTCTTCTGTTCTCAGAGGCCAGTATCTGTTTAGCTACAAACTACTAGAGATAAGTGAGACATTTGGCTGGGATAGGGTTAAAATAACGCTGTATATTTTGCTGTTTGTATCTTGTTGTTGTTAAAATATTTAAAATAAAATGAATTGTTTTTAGAGAGTATTATCATATTAATGCAATCCAAAAGCACCAGTTTCTCGTCAAACATAATAGTAGTATTAACTAACGAGAGGCGTAACTGAGGAACAAACACCCTGCAGCCATGACCTTGTGCACAACAAAAAGAACACTCCTCAAACTTTTTGACACATGGCGCCATAAACCGAAAACTGTGTTAAACTGACAAGAATGATTCGTAAAATGATTTGAGATTAACCACTCAACTCTTTGAAGTAAGTGGACCCTGTGCGTCTGCAGGATTTACAAAAAGCTGTATAATCAGCAAATATAAATCAAAAGCAATGAGGCTTTTATTTTTACTGTTTGGTGTTTTTTCTTTTGTTATTCTCACTTTTATGTGATATCCTTTCTCGTCACTGGAGAAATTAAAGATAAAAACGATTCGACATGAGACAAAAACTCTTGATCAAGACTCAAACCTGTGCCTGTATCTGTAAATCATCCAACACATTCATGCCCCTTGGAAGTAGGTTTAAAGATAAATACATTTGAGCACCACCCTCGTGTCCCGTCACTCCGCCTGCAGTTGATCAGAACCACCAACAGGTGTCATGTCTCCCCAAGTACACAGGGGGAGTGAGCGCAGAGCTGAGGACTCCCGTGACAATGAGGCCTTTGTGGAGTTCCGGGTGCCAGCCGGTGTGCCCTCGTGTACTGTTTCCCTCTAATCTTCATTTGCCCTTTAGGCTGACGGCTTTTCTTTCCCCTTTTTCCCCCCCCGACTAATTTCCTTTGAGGAGATTATCTTAGAGCCGCACCAGAGACTTACTGATTCAGATGACATGACACACACAACCCGCCGGACTCGGTTTTGACGGGACGCGTCACTCGCTGCCACGGTCGCTGCTGCGTGCTGGGAACAATGCGAGTTGGATTGCGTTCAATAAACTAACGACAAACTGTTAATTTTGTTGTGTGCCGGTGGGCCGCTGAAACAGGAACCCGAAGGATGCACGCTCCCAGCGACCGGCCTGACTGGACGGATTTCGACAGAGGATTCAGCAGTGTGGCGGCATGTACACGCGCAGTTAAATGCTCTGTTGAGTGTGAAGTAAATATATACTTAGATCAAATACAAATTTATTAAAAATGATTGATTTTTGTATTTTTTATCTTGAAACTCACCTTGACACGGAGGTGTGACCAGGAGAATGAAGTAGGCAAATTCCCAAATAATGAGCCTGCAAATGAAAGAAAAAAAACAGACACATAAATATAATTACACACACACAACACACACAACACACACACACACACACACACACACACACACACACACACACACACACACACCTGTGCAGATATACAGTATTCACACACACCAAGGTGTCCATGTAGCCCTCAGGTCATAAACCTGCCAAGCATGTGTTACAGTGATCATGGCGCAGAATACTGCAGCCGAATTGAGACTGGATAACGATATTACCATGTACTGGCCACTGTTGAGGGAGCTTAAGGTCCATCTTAAGAAAAATATTAGCTTCCGAAAAATTACCAGCGGGAATTACATTACTGTATGTTATTTATTACATCCATCTAGATTTAATTAGTTTCTAAATAAAATGCTGACATTTCTTTCTGAAAGTGTTTATGTTGAAAATATAAAAGCAATAATGGAGAATCAAACAAGCATCAAATGAAGCGAATCTGCATTTGTTTTACAAATCATTTTAAATATACTATGCAATGTTACACATATAACTACATATAACAGGTCTCACCTCTCTCTCACATACACACACACACACACACACACACACACACACACACAAGTGTAAGTCGTTTTAGAAAAAGTATTTTATCTATCATAAAGCGTAATTAAAACAATTAATATAAATATATTGTACAAATATTTTTAACTAGTTTATTTGAGAAAATGATAAAAAATTAAATACATCTCTTTAATCTCTTTTAATCTAAAGATTTCATTTGAGAAACTATGCCCCATATATATATATATATATATATATATATATATATATATATATATATATATATATATACATACATATATACACACACACAAATATGATGTATACATTTGGTTTCTCTTCTCCTGTTTTTATAAATCATATATATATATATATATATATATATATATATATATATATATATATATATATATATATATATATATATATATATATACGGGATTGTGTTTGTGAAAAAGAAATGAAAACAATCAAGGACTTTGTGCTCAACCCTTAGATATGGAAATGTTAAGATTTTCCCACAAACATTTGTTTCTCCTTCATTTAAATTCTCCCTGCAAAACAAACCCTTATGACACACACACACACACACACACACACACACACACACACACACACACACACACACACACACACACACACACAGAGAAACAAGGAGACGCGACTGAAATGTAACCAAACGTAAAACACACCAAATACTCATTTACCTTCCTCTTTCAAGCTTAACAAATTTAAACTGTTTTATTTTGTGTGCGAGCAACAAAGATAGAGCTGTGTCTCACTCCATCCTGAAAACGGACGTGCTCATCATGACTGTGAGTGCTCTGAATAATAATCTATATTTGTTTGTGTGTGCCTTTGTGTGTGTTTATTATACTCTAATGCACCTATGTGTGATTGGGTAAGGCTGTGTGGCCATCTGTAGTTTGTGCATTGTGTGTGTGTGTGTGTGTGTGTGTGTGCGTGTGTGTGTGTGTGCTCAGAGGAGGAGGCTGTGCCCTGCACTCCTTGGGAGAGGCGTGGGAACCCCATTCATCTTAGGAGCCAGGGTTCATTGTGGGGTACATAGCATCAAATGTGTCTGGGTGTTTGCCTGTGTGTGTGTGTGTGTGTGTGTGTGTGTGTGTGTGTGTGTGTGTGTGTGTGTGTGTGTGTGTGTGTGTGTGTGTGTGTGTGTGTGTGTGGTTCAAGATGTGGTGTGATGGTCTTTATGTTAAATTGCACATTCCCTTCAGTTATCTGTTATCTGTCAACATTCTGTCACAAATTATATGTATTTTTTTCAAAACCAGGCTCGCAAATTCAATGTTGAAACAAAATCACAATTTCAGCATCACATTTTTCTTTAAAAAAAAATACAGGGCTCCTCAGTAGTTTAACATGAAGCACATACTGTCAGTTAAGTGTGAAAATAAATATATTTTTAATAAATTCCAAGATCAAACCACTTTGTTATTTTGGGGTGAAATAGTCTGGCAGTATTTTAAGGAATTAACTGCATGACTTTCTTGTTATTTATGACATAAATAGACATGACAGAGCAGACAGTGTAAGTATGCACAGGACACTTTAAAACATATCCATGTCCGAGGGAAAACACTTTTCCAAAAGTTAACGAAGCAAAAGTTAATGAGACAATCAACAGGTTCCACGTTATGAAACGTGTATTTAAGCGCGTTCCATCGGGCGTTTGATTTTCCTCGCCGCAAATATTACCATTTATTTCTATGCTAAGAGAGTTAGAGGGAATATAGCAGAAAAGAAAGACACCGAAAAATCTAGAAGCAATCGCATCCTTTATTTGATTATGCTGCAGTTTTTAGTGAGCCCATGGGCGTTCAAATGCTGAGGCGCTGACTCGCACGCTCTCACCGGGCCGAGGGTCTCAGAAGACGGGTTCGGACGCACCGAACGCGGCGAGCAAAGTCAGGGTTTTCCTGCCGACGTGACTGCGTGGAGTTTGCGCCAAGCCCCGCAGTGCGAAAGTGGCCGATGAATAGGCCTGTCAAACGTAGGAAGTAGGTGGGATGACTGGAGCTATCTGTGATGAGTCACGCTGCCTCCGCTCCTACCGATTGGCTGCTCATGGTCGACGCTCGTGTGCTGAGGTGTTCACCATGAAGCCATATCGACAGGCGGTGCAGAAAAAGAATTAAGAATTTTTAATTAGCGCCCGTGCAAAAAAAGTGATTCACGGGCGATAATTAAAATATGCCTTACTGGAAGGTATCGGTGATGAGTGTGGCACATTGAGGTTTTTAATTATGTGGAAAATATTATACAGACAAAAATAGAGATGATATTCTTCCTGAGGGGATGAAGCAGGTGTGATCCTAATATTAATGACAATATAACTTGTATGAATTATTTATATAGCATACCGCTCTATTCCGGTTTAATCAACCAAACCTAAATACTATTTATATGTAGGTTACAAGGCATTGGATTTAGTTGAATCTTCAAACCGTATAATCGAACTGAAGATAAATGTTTAAGGCTTCTTGTTAAGTTAAAGGAAAATTATAAAAATGTAAATTAACGCTTCATATTTGAGCCACATTTGTTATAAAGCATATTAGCAGGTATGTCCAAAAGGCCTGTTTCGAGCTATATCAAAGCTATGTGTGGCCACGTGTCAGCAACGACCCGTTTTAAAATGTTTAACCTTCTATTACAAACCAGAAAGCTCGCCCATATTCACTCAGATGAGCTTTTAATGAGAACTCAATACGATAATTGCTGTTAATAGTTCTCTGATAGCTGACCAGGAGAGAGAAAGGGAGAGAGACACAGAGTGAGACAGAGGGAGAGGGGGAGCGATATGGTGGGGCCTTGTGTAGCAGGCCTCGTCTGGCCCTCGGCCCAAAGTTACAGCACTGGTGCCTCTCTGCTCCCTCCAAAAACGTCTCTCTTTCACACACACAAAAGGCCGACCTGGAGCGCAAAACTGCAGGTAGGAACGCACTCGAGGAGAGATTAGTTCGGTTTTGTCTGAAATTCAAAGCCCATGCCACGTTTACCCCCTGGTTTCCCTATATTTAGTTAAGCCTCCTCTCTCTCTCTGGATAGGCATGTAGCCCTGAAGGAAACAACACCCTGACTTCAAACACACAAACTCAGAGATCAGGTCAGCCGAAGTCGCACTGTGGCGTTTATTTTGTCTTTGTGTGTCATCGTTTTGCCAATAGAAAACCTCTGCATGTGTGCATGCTATACACACACACACACACACACACACACACACACACACACACACGTACACACGTACACACACACACACACACACTCATGGACTTACCACTGTGACTTTGTAGGCAACTGGCACACACGCCATGGTCATCAGCTATCCTGGGTAAAGCCCCGAAATCGCCGCCGTTCATTGTGCTGGATCCCTCTGTAGCTGCTCCCCGTATGTCCACACATCCTCTCTGTGGAGAAGGGCAGAGAAGGAGCTCGGATTCAGTCACACAGCTTTGCACTCCCTGCAAGGAGTAGGCGGGCACGCCAACGAGAGACCCATTCAGAGTCCCAGAAAGTGCCAGCCTCCCTGTCTGCTTCAACGCCTTGTCTGTGTGTCTGTCTGCCCATCTGTCTGGGTTTTACCCTGTCAATCTGGCCACTTTGCCCTAAACCCGTGTCTAAGCCTCGGTTAACTTGCCTCAACTCAGCAAACTGCTTTCTAATATTTACAAACCGGCTCCCCTCGCGCTCCCCAGTCTGCCACCTCCTAGTCTGAGACTGTCAGGGCCCGCCACAATAAGGAGGCCATGTGGGTTTCCCATGGAGTCGCGTGTTCCTCCCGTCTGGCAGTTAACAAGGCTTTGAATGAGGAATGTTAGCAAACAGAGCCACTGAATGTCGGGTGAATGCTAAGCCAGGCAGCCAGTTAGATTGCAGCACTGGCCCGGGCATATGAATAATGCAGAAGACTCGACAGGGAGGAGAGGAGGCAGGGCTCCGCCTCCCACTGCCCCTTCCAAACTCCACCCGGCCCTCCTTCTTTTGCCCGCTCGAAACTCAAATGCCTTCACGGGAGCAAGAGAGCAGAGAGAGAGAGGGGAGGGGGGGGGCGGATTCAAGATCTCTGCTGCTACTCACTCATGCAATACACAAAAAAAGTCCTGCAAGAGAAGAATAGTTACACATGCACACACATTAATACTACAAATACCTTCTTAAACATACTACTTTTTCCTGTCGTTGGGAACTATCTCACTCTTTTTGGCTTTTTGTGTCTTTTGTTTGGAATTGGCACCTGTCCCAGAAAAAGCCCCGTCCCTGCTCCACCCTCTTGCTCCCCTTTCACCAGACTGCCCACACGGAGAGAGAGAGAGAGAGAGAGAGAGAGAGAGAGAGAGAGAGAGAGAGAGAGAGAGAGAGAGGGTGGGGCAGAAAACCCAAAAGAGGGAGAGGTTTAGAGATGGAAAGGGTGAAGGCGGAGGGCAGAAGAGATAAGAGGACAAGAAAAAATATGCTAAATCATCAGCAAAAATCAAGAAAAAACGCACAGGTAACGTGGAATCGACAATATGCAAAAAAAAAAACTGCCATCTTCGTCCTCAGCTTGAGGGAGGACTCACGAGAAAAGGAAGCATGGCGAGCATTCACCGAGCACGTGCTCGAAAAAGCCTTTGCACCACGGTGGAGCACAAACCAAAACCACTGATTCTCCCCAGTCCAGTTTAACTCTACAGAGTTATACCCAGAAGCAGCAAAAACTGACCAAAAGCATGAGACGAGTGCCCGCGGAGTGAGGAAAACGGGGGGTCCCGGAAAAATGTCTTTGCAAATGGCGCAGCAATGTCGAAGTAGGAGTATAGCAAAGCCACTTGTTGCATGATATTGAGCAGCAGATCTTGCGGAGAGAGAAGCGAGTGCAGGCAGGGGGTTAAAATCCTGGGACTGGGAGTAGTAAAAAAATCCCTCCCTCTTTTGGCACAGACTAGCTGAAGGGGAGGGCCCGCCTGTAGAAATAGCAGCAGAGCGTTTTTCCCCTCTTTTTTTTTCAGAGCTGCAGCGTCCTAGCCTACCCTCTTGCATGTGGTCGGGACCCAGGGAGAGAGGAGAAGGAGAGCGATGGATAGGAAAAGGAGCTAGAGACGAGAGGGGCGGGGGCGAGAGAGGGAGGGGAGAAGAGTTGTGAGTGGAGGAGAAAGGGCTCAGCTGATGATGAAACAGGGACGTGTGGGAGTGCGTGCGCACTACGCATTTTCATCACCGGCCCGGTGCGACGTGCGCGTGCATGAGGCGGGGTGGGGAGGGAGTGGAGTCACAGCAAACACACAAACACTCCCGAATGATTTAGGGATTCTGGGACAACCTGCAACACCTAACTCTAATGACCGTGAGAACGGTTAACGAGTTATATCTTTTATTTCCGAGCGGTTGCTGAGTTTAATATCTGTGTCTTCGTCCCGTGTGTCCTTTCACAGAAAAAGTCCAGGGGGCAGAACAGAAGCAATGGCGTTCCCTTAATAAAGGCCGAAAATGAAAGTCTGGCGTGATCACTGACGAATATCGTCTCGATTACGGTTTCGTCTCTCACAGACATGGTAATGAGTTAATGAGAGCAGCTACATTGAGCACCTGGGTGCGACTGCCATGATTGAAACAGCGAACCATGCTGTAGTATCCTGTATTATTTACCGCAGTGCGCCCGCCGTGTGCTATTGCTAGGCTACCCTCGCCACGCTGTGATCTGCAGTGGTCCTGCGCGTGAATAAGAAGAGGAGAAATGTCGGGCAGTAACCAAATGATAAAATGGACTCTGCTGATGACTCTGCTCGTGTCCTGCACCCTCCTTCTCCCTCCGCCTCTCCCTCAGTGTCCAGCCTATTCTGTCTCCCACCCTTTCTTGTCCTTTCAGGAGCACTGTTACAGCCTACTGTAAGAAACAGCCCCACTCTGAGCAGCTAGTGTTAATCTAAGTCCGCATGAGGAGGATCCTGCTGTCTTTCTCTCTCCCTCTGTCTCATGCACACCTACCAACCTCTGCATCAGCCCGCTGAAGGTTATTCACACCCGTCCGGTTTCCACCCGACCCCCCCTCCCCGAAAACTTCTTCATGGCCAAAATGCTGTCATGCCCCTTAGCTGTTTGCAACAGATTCCCCGATGGCAGAAAAACAACTTCCTCTCTTGTGGACGCCTTTCCCCTTCCCTCCAGTCTTCTCTTAACCAAAAGAAACGCAGAACTCAGCACAGGCACATTTTTTCCCCTCCTCTCTGACCCAAAGTAGCAGCCGCACAAAAGAGAAGGGAAAAAGGGAAAACCGACGGATCTCACATCATGGAGCCCAGCTAGCTGGTCTTGAGTTCAATCTGTCTTTATTGCTCACGCAGAGTCTAAAAGGGAATCGCGCACATTAGAACAAATACGGTGGAAAAACCTCCTAATATACACTCGACCGTTTTCTCGTGTGTGTGTGTTTTTTTTACAGTGGAGGAGACAACGAAGACCAGAGCGAGTATGAGCGATTAAATAGCAAACTAATATGGCCGCTTGGTTAATAGCAGTCTCTCCTACCTCCTCACTCTCAGTCCTGGAAGCTGAAAGAAAAGGCGTTACACTGCTGTGTGCGTTTCTACCTCAGAGGACGGACCCAGAGAGAAAGAGAGAGAGAGAGAGAGAGAGAGAGAGAGAGAGAGAGAGAGAGAGAGCACTTGTCTTGCCTAACTCTTCTCAGCTTTCCACAGTCTCAAATAAAACTCAGGTTCCCTGTGTTCTGTGACTTGCGGCACCATCGCATATCAAAAACACACAATGCTCAAACACGAAAACTTTAATTTCGAAAAATGACCACGAGTGAGACAGAAATCCGGTTACTCCAGGGGTTCACAAGACAACACCCGATTTCACCACACTTTATCAAGATATAAAGTCACTCGTGTTCTTTGATCAGAAAAACAAAACAAAACGGACCGGGCACCAAACAGTCATCGGATTGAACCCTGTGACGTCACATCGCACCACGTCTCTCAACCAATTGCAATCCCTGGAAGTAGAAAACGCCACCACAACTGCATGCAGAATATTAATCAAACAATAGTGCCAACAAATGCATGTTTCTATGAGCAATTTGAAGAGTCCCTTCTACCCTCCTCGTCTTTCTAAGACACCGTTTCTAGTCGGTTGTTTACCATCTAACATGTGGCAGGAATTCAAAAAACTTGGCAGAGCCTGTTGCACCGTACGTCGTGGAGAGTTCACTTGAGGATACGACTCTGGTTTTGGCTCAGCTGCCAACTTCTGACACTGTAGCCCTCAGCGCGGCCTCGCCCCTGCAGGAGCGGCCTGCGTAATGCTGCCATTGATGAAACTCCAATATTAACAACCTCATTTATTACACCTCCAAGAGTCCACAACCGCATTTTTTTTTTCATCAAGTCCCTTCACCTCCGGGTTAAATCCGAGCTGTTCTCCGCCTTTACATTTAATGTCAGTGTTTAAGAGCATATTGCATTGTAGATATCTGTAATGCATGCATAAATCTCTACCGTTTATGTTTTAAATGTTTAAAGAAAGAAGAAAAGCTGCAATTAAGTGGTTTGGTTCTACCACATGATATTTAAAAGATGCAAAGCAAAACAGTAGTAAATAAAGTGACCGCAGGAAGCTCATGTTGCTCGGTGTCAACACGGCAGTGAACGCCTCTCAGTCTAAATGAGTTATAGTTCATGAGCTGAAACAATGGAGTTGTTGATCCCGTGGTCTTATCGGACCCCGACGCCTTCACATCCTTATGAACCCTCCCACAGATCCACTGCAACAAACACGACCAGTCAACACACACAGATTCAATTTATAACACGCCATGGGACAAGCAGGACTCGAGGATAATATAAGCAGCAATATTTTTTAAACTCGTATGGCAAATAAGCACAATATAAATATAGACAAATCACAACATCAATTGTAATGCAATAACAAATGATTCATTCATTTCACAGGAAGGAGAACAGAGAAGCCAACAAACAACTCTCTCTTTCATCATTAGCCAACAAAAATATACTAATTTATGATCCATTTCTGCACCAAAAATGCTTTTTCTTCAATGTATTAGTCAGCAGTTAATAAAATGCAGTTAAATAAGTAGAACCACCTGAGAATGCTAGTAAAGAGAGAGGTGGCCCTCTCTGCAGTAGCTACTTCTGTAAATACATGACTTATTGCAGTTAAAATGCCAAAGTTCAGGTCTTTTTTGTTTTTTTTACAAGCTTAACTTCTATAGACTCACATATATAACCCCAGTAGTATTTTCACTTTATAAGTTACTGCCATCTATGTGTTCACACTCCAGCGAACACACACATACACACACTTCGGTGACCAGTACGGCGCCCGCTCCGTCTACGAGGTGGTCTAGTGAGGGGCCCCTCGGCAGCACGTGCCTTGACAACTTCTCTATTACAGCCGTGACCTCCAAGGTCAGACTCTGAAGGGTTCCGAACAAAGGCCACGACCCCGGGGTCAGAAGTGTAACGCCGGGGGCAGGCCGGGGCCCCACTGCAAAGGGAGCGTGCTGTTTGCTTTGAAAGGTAAGGATCACTAACACAGAGGCATAATAAGGATTAAGGGGCCATCCCCTTTGGGATGTCACTCTGGGGCCTCATACATCAGTCTCTATTAACCTCCATGACCCACCGGCGGACATTATGGGCCTACGGGTCACAGTCGCCCACGCTGCACAGCTGTAAAAACTTCCTATGCAACGTGTTGCTGATCACATGGACAAACTGTTCGGTCTCACCTCGCAGCTTTTATCTTGTTTCAATTGTTGGCAGACAAAGTTATCAGCCATCAGGTCATCTATCAATATAACAAAAGCCTGTTGGGTCTTTGAAAAAATGATATGTACATCAGAAAATGATATCAAAGCAATAGATGTATTTTTTTAATCCCACTTTGATAAAAACAGAGTTTGGTTAAACTTCGATAAAAGAAGGTGAGCAGGAGCCGAGAGGCAGGATCACAAAATGGAGGACAGGAGGAGACAACATGGCGGCCTCAGTGATGCAGTCACTCACACACTGCTTCCAACTTCCCACATTGCTACACACACGTTGTGCAAAGTTACTTCATTCATATATCAAATGCCCAAACAGAAAGCTGCAACAACTTGACTGAATGCGATACGGATATGAATTCATTGAGTCACTTTGGGACCAAACAGATACGAAGGTTAACCCTCTGCAGTCCGTCGGGGCCGAGGGTCCAAGTGAGACACGTACTGCAGCTTCTGATTCTATTTTATTCACTCACATCAGATTTATTGATTATTTCTTTTTGCTCAAATGATGCTGGGGACAAATAAATAATTGTAATTGTTTCAAAGTTCACAATGAGTATGACATATAATTATTTCACCCCAAAATGAGAGAAGAAAAGGTCTGAACCATTACAGTGTTTAATAATTAATATATATATATATATATATATATATATATATATATATATATATATATATTTATATATATATATATATGATTACTCTTCAATATATATATATAAATAAGATATATAAGAAAAGCAAGAGAGGAGAAACCAAATGTATACATGATATATAGTTTATATAGAGTAAAATAAAGGTTTGGTAATGTGAAGTACAGCCTGCAGTCTGAAGTAACAAGGAGGCACATGTTTCAGTCAGGGATCAAACTGTAAAAAGAATTCTCCCCTAAATGAATGAATGACTTTGTTTAAAAAGTGACTCGACTGAATACAGGAATTTGTAGAAAAGACAAAGTTGAAAATCCTATTTCAATTCTAAATGTCAATGTCCCCTAATAAAATAAAATGCAAGATTTTCCAAAAGGGACCTATATTAAAACACAAACCTTTATTCTGAAACAATTCTCTATATTTTAACAAGAACATTATGATAATTTAGTTTTTCTTGCCTTCTGCCTGACAGAATTTTCTAATAAATGTCACTCTTTTCATGAACTGAACTCTGAAAAGTAATAAAGTCAGAGTTGAATATGGAGTGTACTTCTTTTCAGCCTTTTCATCATGACTAAATATTATTAAAAAAAAACATTATAATTATTGCTTCAAAATACAATATGGCAATTTTATAAACTACTAAAGCTGGAGACACTTTCACATGAAAGAGGGTTTTTTCTCTCAGTTTGTGAAATTAAAAGTGTTTTGAGAAGGCTTTTCTCCGAGATGTCTCATTCTTATGAAACTCTAAATCTATTTAGAAAGGAGGGATTCTAAAAATCAATTAGTGCAAAATAATTTGAGTTTAGGACCTTTCAGAACATTTTGAATGTAGAACTAAAAGGTCGTCTTTTTCAAATGCAGCTACCATTTTTGTAAATTGCTTAGATCTTAGTTTTCTTTTTTTATATTTCACAAACCGAAGTATTAAATACATTATACATTTTCATCACTCTAAAACATTGTCATTTTCTTGACTTTTATATTACAAATGCACAAGAAGTTTAAAACTGCTGACTAAGACTTTAAATAAACAAAGTGGTAAAAGCCTGCAAGGTCAAAAAAGTGTTCTTGAGTGTTTTCCGAGCACAGCTCACACTTATCAAGAGCACTGAAGCAGCACTTTGATTCAAATGCATTTCTTTGATAATCATTAAGCCACTCACCTCTGGAGACCCCGGCTCCTCCATGTGGAGGGAGCCCGGAGCAGAGCAAAGGTTGGAAAAGAGGACAGACAAAATGGATCTGCGCTCGCTACAGACTGGTGTCCGGAACTGCTTTAAAAACAGCCAAAAAACGGACAATACATTCCAAACAAGCAGCACTTTGACAGCTTCACAAGTCCGTCCTTTTTAGCAGCTCTTTTCTCATTAAAGTAAAGGCAGTGCTTCGGGAGAATCATCGTCCTACTTTTAGTTAACCACGAGACTCCACTCTCTAGGACACTTTGCAACTGTCAGGTTTATCAGAACAGTTTGGTTACAATTTAGTGAACAGAACACACTGCCCATCTTGAGGACATAAAAAAATTTAATTACAAGGACTTTTATCCGGGGAACAAAGAAACACCACTCTGATCCTTGGCAAAAGGGCTTTTTTTGTGATTTCTAAAAAGAGTGTGGAGGATGGCAAACTTTCAATCCAAATCAAACCTATTGCTGCAATCCTTGCTACCTTGGTCTTATTCAAGCTTAAATTCTGTGATCCATAGACATATTATGGAACACTAGATGACAGCGAAAAAATGCTCTTAATGTCCTCTCAAAGGTACAACTTTTCAGCTAAAATATTTTTGATCAAACGGATTCTCTGGAATAACTTGTTATTCATAATTCAAATACACAAAAGGCACATTTTAAACGGCAGACAGGTCGAAAGGATATATTAAACATGTTTTTTCAGACGCATTTTTGATATTTGATGCTTACCTCTCCTCTTTCCTCTCCCTCACACACACACACACACACACACACACACACACACACACACACACACACACACACACACACACACACACACACACCCCTTGCCTGGATCATTGCTCACATTTCGGGGTCCATCCCGCATTAATAAATGATTATGTTTGCAGCTATGATCAAACATCAGCTTACATGCAGGTCTCTGGCATTCTCAGGGAGTGGCACCACCTCTTTAAAGGGTTTGGACCTGCTGTTGGTTCTAGTTCAATGCCACGTCACCGAGCCACTGCAGCGTGGACGGGCCTGATTGACCGAGCTCGGCCCAGATAGGAGCCCTTCGCACCACGGCCCCCATCGGGACTGTACACCCACATTTTCATACGTAGAAGGTTGTGGTGCAGGAGGGGGATGGGGTTGATGTGAGGCCATGCTTTATTTTAACTGCAACCTCTCTGTCCTTCTTTTTATTTACCTCTCATTTCCAAAAATCAGGTATTTATCTGACTGAGTGACGGCATGTCCGTTTCAGTCCCCCGTGTCCCACTCGGATGGCGAAGCGTTCAGGAAGCCTCCAAATAACAGTGTTTGTTTGATTTCATATCGAGCACCAGTGTGCACGCACATGCTGCAGACTTCACACACATGCACGCACACGTCTGGAGTTGTCTGGGTTACGCAGGGGAACACAACGTCTACATGAAACCAGCAGTTTCTATTTATGAGAGCAGGACATTCACAAGGAAAGGTTCTGAATTTAGAAGATCATTTGTATCAATTCTCTTTATTGCTGGTTCACTGTGGTTTAATAAGAAAATCCTTCCCAGACAAAGAAAGTGTGTGTATGTGTGTGTATGTGTGTGTGTGCGACTTAATGATCTACTCAAGGACGTACACGTAGCATGCTAAAATTGAAAAATGAAGAGCGCTAATGGGTCGGAGCTACTCCTTACTGTCGCAGCCATCAAGTCTTGATGCTAGTGATTTATCTTTAATTGGATTTTACAGAGGGCTCTCCCAGTGGGAGTCGGCGGTCTCATTTCTGAACTGTCCCGACAACTTTCTGCAAAAAGTGAAGAGAAATAAGCGAAGTTGGCCTTGCAGTAAATAAACCGACACGTGACCTGCATGATTATTGTTTTGTTGATCTATACAGTGGCGCAGAAAATATTCATCTGCATATTTTTACATATAATTCATGTGAAAACACTGAACACTTTTTTGTTTTGTCCTCTGGTCGGAACCTATTCATGGCTGACCTTGATATTAACCCCAAATCATTGTTACAAATGAAGCCCTGATCCAATTCTTCGAACAATGTATAGCATTCATTTTTGCCTGAACCCCTATTTGTTAAGAGTTTATAAATATTACACTAAAACCATACTGTGAAATCTATATTATTCTTTTTAAATATATTTTCTGAGGAGTTTTTGACTGAACGAAAATGTGCACAGAAATCCCAAACGTGTAAATTACAAAAAAAACTTAAATCGAGTGTTGTTTTTCCCTCAAATCATGAACTGGCGTTGGTGTCTGCTGCAGTGCGTAGTTTAGCGAGAGGGTAAGAGAGGGGCCGGCTCTCAGGGGTTAAGATGCTAGCAGTCATGTGCCTGTCGGCTGCAACAAAAGCCTGCCTATGTAGGGTGCATACAGATGGAGCGAGCTCCTTTGTGTGTAGCGTTTCACACGTCGCAGCCTCGGAGCTGCCAGGTCTGGCTCTCTGGGCCTGGCTACGGGCCTAGCTAGCAGCTTGTAGCACCTGACGCTGGGCTCTCACTTTGCTTTTCTTCGCTTGGGGCTCGAAAGCAGCACATTTGGAAAGATAATGGCGCAGGAGTCCAAATAGCGGGTCACAGAGCTCAACACAAACAATCGCAACAGGCACGGCAAACCACGGCGCTGTAGCCAGGCGAGCTGAGATCAACATGACAGGAGCAATTGTAAGCATGACTCCCACTCAGGTCTGCCACAAAATATTTGATATTTCCCTCCTCTGCTGTTTGCCAAATAGTCAGTAAAATATTCTTCAAGACTACTTGTGATGTGCTGATATAAATACAACCAGCGCAAGTTTCAGATGCAAGTACACGTATGTACAGTTGTGCATGATGTGTACATAGTTCTGTATCCTACTATATACACTGTGTCTGTGTGTATACTCTGCTATATTTATGCTACGTGCGCCAAGTCGCTAGGGCAAGTCCCTTATAGTGTACATGTTAGTGTACACAGTGATTAAACTAGCTAATGCTTGAGATTTAACATGGGGGTACAGCTCTTCTAGAGACTCATGGGTAGGAACATGCTTTTTGCTCAGTTAACTCAGAAATCCTTCATTTGCTCTCAATGCTACAAAAAGAATATCCCTTATTTGTGCATATATTTGATGCGTGGTGCATTCATACAGTTTGCTCTTCCTACCTGTGTTCAGGCATAAACTACACATTGTTATACACATTGAAAACAAATCCCATTTTTTTCACAAATAATGCAAGTGTATTTAACTGTGGAGGATTACGCTAATGTGGATTCTGCCATCGCACAAAAGAGATGTTGCAAAAGAAAATCCATACGGCTGCTCAAAGACTTGACCTTGAATAGGGCATTGAGTTTCATTCTGCACTACACAGTGTATACAAACAATTCTTCAGGGCAATGTCACTGTGGTAAATACCTATTGTGCGTAACGCTGTTTGCCGAAGATTACATTTTGATAAAGCCGCACCGTAAATAGAAAAAGAGATAAAAGGGGCCGAGGCAGATTGTGTGATATTGTTTCATTCCTCGCAATTATAAAAATAGACACATACAATAGGCAGCTGTCAACGGTGTGGAAAGTCTGACACTACAGTTTGACAGCATATTCACTCATGAGGTGGAAGCTCTTACCCAGAGTGAGTGAGAAGGTTCGCTTTCCTGCCTGAGGACTCTTCAGCAGCACACCTGTTATGAGGATGCGGCCTTTGACATTTTAAACCCTGCTGCACCGATTGTACCTAAAACTCACATAACGTGGATGGAAATGCTGTGGACCAATAGCCCGCTATAAGTTAACTTTAAAAGTATATAATTACGTATATAAGCATTTTTGGGGGTAAAGAAAATGTACTGTTCACTGTGCTGTTTGTTTTGGATTGTGAAAACCCCAACAAAAAACAATGAAAGTATTTTAACATGACCCAAGTAAAGCTCTTAAATAGCAAATAACCAAAATAAGTGAATCGAAATATTTTCTGTTGTGGCATTCGCTGCATTAAAAAAGTGCATGTTGCAAAGTGAGCACTTATTTTAAACGATATATGCACGATATATAGCCCAAAGCTAGTTTGACATATCGAAGCCAACAGCTTCCAATATTTTTCAATAGGAATGCTACCATTGCCATGAAGTTTTTTTTTTTTGCTTCTAAAAGTTTCATAAATTAATGTATCCACTTGCCAGAAAAGAGAAGTAAAAAAACAAAAAAACGTGTTACTTTATCGCTGTGCAAATGCCACAATGGTCATTTATCCTGCCATCACACTTGCAGCGAGACTTTTGAGGTGCAATTAGCTCCCACATATCGTCAAGTACTGTTCCACACCATTTTATTTCAAGTGTAAATACTAACTCTAAATACTAAATTAAACTCTGCAGGCCTGCAGACGCAAATGTGCAGGATAGTATGTGGAAAGTAAAGTCTCTGCTTTTTCTTTCTTTTACACAAATACAAATTAAACCCTCTCTGCCACTCAAACAAGCTATTGCTATAAGTTGTGTGTTAAATAAACCTTTGTAAGGGCAGGCTGGAGAGTATCAGCTCCTTTATTCTGACCCTGCACCCTGCTGTGTCCTGAAACGTATACACACACATGTATATGCACCACATGCTTGGGTTACATACGACCAGGACAAGCCAGCCGGGTGCCTGACAACCACAGCGACGGAGGGAGGGAGAAAAAAAAGGTACCCTAGTGTGTTAGTTTTCTGCCAGGGAGTCCCTATTGACCTGTTAAACCTTTGTGACTGGAACAAATGCAAATGGCGCTGACTTGTTCACACAAAATACTAAAGGCCCATTCAAATGAGGCCCCAGGCCACAATGCAGCAGCGGTCGAGCGTTCTGTGGAGGCAGGGCAGCCCCCCAGTCTGAGGGAGCGAGGGAGACAGATTCTTTTAGCCATTGCACAGTTCATTCTGGTTGTCTGGTTGAGAGCAACCATCCACTTTCATTACTTCTCCTTCATGAACACAGACACACAAACTCACACACACTCACTCACAAGATAACGTTACCTTACACCTCTGTAATTCAGCTCTTACTAAATCACAAACACTGTTACACTGCTCTGAACATTAACCCATAATTACCCTGTATGTAATACTTTGTAATTGGACGCCAGTGGACCTGAACTGTTCCTGTTCATGACACCAGTCATGCTTGATTATCAGACACTGCTTAACCCACCTTGGCTTTGGCAAGGATACTTAGTGTGTCCCTTTGACTAATATTGTATCCTACTTTTTAATTATGTTCATGGAGAACAGAAGAGGAAATGAATGGCAGATAAATACATAGATATGATCTCAAATTGAGAGAATAAATAGCAACCCTCTTGGACTAATCATTCAAATAAACTTAATATGGGGGAAACAAATATTAAGTAACTGTGATAATTAGTAGTTAACACATAATCCACACTGTAGTATGATTTTGTGTCAATGTCCAAAAACAAATTGGGTAAGGTGTTGAAATGCCACAGAACGAAAGAAAGACAGTCAACCCAACTGAGGTTTTCCATAATCAGAGTATGAGCTATTCCAACTGAGATTTGTATGAGTCAACCCACAATGGGGTTAACCCGGTTACAAAAACAAAATTCTTCTGCATGTAAATGTAGTCACTATTGCTAAAAATTAAGGCAGTTAAGGTACTGTGGGAGGCTTTGGGATAAAAATATCTCAGAAAATGCCAAACAAACCACCATTAAGTGAAATACAGCATGTATGTGGGACAGACTCAGTTCTGTGCTCACTTGACTGTAAACATGACGCTGTTTCCGTAAAGACAAATCTTTATCTGATACTAAAAGAACAGTATAATGCGCATGAGGCTCTTGGAGGTCATGGAGGGCTTTCTTGTTCCATCTCTTCTCTCCAAATAAGAGATTAGTAGCAGCCCGAGGATGGCTCTCATCAGCACATCTGGACGACACCTGACTTGAAGCACGCTGCCTACCGGACCTCCACTAATCCGCTGGTTTATCAAATTATGGGTTTTATTCCAAAAGAAGGGGTGTGATGAGAGGTAAACCAACTTTATCCATCATCTCAATCCCATACACTGTAAATGTGTGGAGACTAAATTCATATTATGAATTGTATGTCAATGTATTACATTTCATGTTCTGATAATGACTTGCACTCCCCACATAATTAAATCAACTTTTTCAAGTTTTTGATATTTCTCAGGCTCATTTGACAGAATTGTTTCCTTTGAAATGAGTTTATTAACTATAAATAATAATGAATCTTATCTGGATTCTCTTGATCAGGAAATGTAATATTTCACGTGTCACAATGTTATCCATTTCCTTGTCTGACATTGTCCTTGTCTGCTTTTTCCTCCTGCCTTGTTCAAACTCTCCCGTCATCTTGAAATCCCACTGCTCCTCCTGTTCGGTGCCATTCCCTATGATCTGACCTCGCCCGCCCACTTGCACCCCTGTTCCCATTTCCCCAGCAGCACAGTAACATACATACCGGCCCACTTATATTCCTTCCTTGACAGATTGCTTCCGAGGTTTAGCCTTAGTGTTTCAGACGTTTTTTTCGGTTGCCTGGATTTTGCCTGTTATGACCTCCTGCCTGCCTTTTGGACTCCTGCTCTCTAGCCCAATCCCATATTGGATAAATTGGCCTTATCTTTCCTGGCTTTCTGGGTTTGACTTTTGCCTGTTTTTGACCTTGCGTAAACTCAAACTTTTCATTGTACCGGCTTCCTAGTAGTAAAGAGTTCTTCCTAATGACAAAATTCTACAACATTTTTAAAGAATTTCCCCCTACAGTAAAGATTATATTCTGGTAGAGAGAATTGTTATTCAGGAAGCATCTTGGAGAGTTCCTAAATTTGAAAACGTGTTCGAATTAGGGAGGAGGACTTTCAAGAGGCTTCAGAGTTTCTTAAGCAGAGGAGAAAATGATGGAAAGACAAAGAGGTCGGAGAAACGTTCTCCAAGGTGAATTAATGAAACCCTACATACAACAAACATTGTACGTTTGTATTCGATATCATTAGAGATGCGCTCACATCTCCCACCTAACGTAATAATCACTCTTGAATACCTAGCAACGGGGTCTACCACGACTCCTCACTACGGTAAAGGTTTGTCCCTTCCTGGTTAAGAGTTGCTCTGAGACATTTCCTACATCTCTCCTAAGCTCGCAGGTCCTCCAGAGGTGACACTCCTCCTGCCTGGCGTGTCATCCTGACGCACACCGGCTCTCCTTGTAAATATTTCTGCTGCCTGTTCGGCCTCTTTCTGATGGTAACCCAGTCATTCTTGTTAAATGTTTTTCTAAAACTGCTTATTTAATTCCTCTGTTCAAGTTACCCACAGCCAAAGACACAGCCGAGCTGTGCAACAACATGTTTTTCGCCTACCTCGTCTCCCGAGAGACATCATCTCTGAATGGCAAACTAAATTGACCTCATTTCTGGGAAGAGTTTTGTAGTCTCTCATCAATTTGAGGATTACGCCTTTCCTCTGGATTTCACATGCAGTCCAAAGGGCCAACGGAGGGCAGCGTGCCAATCGGAGCATCACTCTGGCCCTTTGCTACATCCCTGGACAATCCAGGAAATCAGTGGCAGGCCGTGGTTTTGGACGAACGCCTGCTGTCTAACCGCCGCACTGGCACGCCGGCGCCGCGCGTTGATGAGATTTTGGCGGTCCTCCTTGTGACCAATCACAGCGCACGTTAATGATCACGCGGGCCCTGTGGCCAAACACACGTTTCATAATGCTAGCAGGCCTCTCCTTATGGTTTAACCAGCTCTCGATTGCATAGAGAAACAGAGGTGAAATGTGATTGGATAAGTAGACCCTTAACAAGCAGCGGTGCCGCGCCACAAAGCAGGCTGAAGGCTGAAGAGAAGGCAGACAACAGAGCAACACAGGAGGTGGGCAATGAGAAAATAAGCTAATATTGAAAAATATTGTATTGTAATACATTTAGTGTATTTGTGAAAAACAATACAATTATAAAATAGCTATAACTTTTAATTATTAAAAACATTTGTTTTACTTTGTGATTCTGTTTAGACCAGCAGAGAAGGCTTAGCAGGCCCTGACGGCCCGCCACTGCAGGAAATTGACCCCTCCCTTCACAAGCCCTTTCCGCATTTCCAAGATCGGCAAACCAGCTCTTTGATTGTCTCGCTTCATGTGGATCCATCCCACTTCCAATGTCTCCTGAATCAAGCATGTGAAGGACAGTCCACTTGAATCAGGGTTTTTCCAACAGTGTTTTAAATGTACTCCCCGCCCAGCTTAAGCAAAATAATATGTATTTATTTTAGTTATACTAGGTGAGCGCTTTTGATGCGGCCCTTTAAAATATGTTATGTTATACTAATAGCGAAATCCTTAAAGCAACAACTTGTATGTTGTGTGTGTACCGTTTGTAAGTGTGTGGTCAAGCGAAGTCAATATGAAGTCACCAGTAACGTCATAGCTGTGAACATAGCAGGGCCTAACATTTTTTTCTGCCGTAAACTCTGCTGAACTTTATTTATTTTGGGGTTCGAACTGTTTTTACAGACACTTTAAAACAATGTTAGATGTCAGATCTGCCATAAAATATCTTTAATATTACTGTTTTTTTTAAATGCATCATGTCACAGAACTTTAATAACACAATATAAAAAGCATTCAATGAAGATTTCCCAATTCTGCTATTTTTCTCAAGTGAAAACCTTTTTATCTAATATTCTGGAATTTTCAGAAAAAAGTAGGTGCTCCGACATGCTGCAGTGTGTCTGTCGGCCATGCTGTATGGTGAGCGACACCTGCAGAGGTCACACATGAGCTAATACTCTGCAAGGAGAAAGGTAGAAGGAAGTGGAAAAGGATGAGAACACCAGAGAGAGACAAAGAGATGACAGAATGGATGTACAAATAGTACTTTTACGGACTGGTGAAGCTTGTTTAGTGGGCAGTAAAATTCTTCAATTCCTATTCAAATATCCTTTGTCATTTCTTCTGTATTTGCGAGTAACTATTAGGTAGAAACACAAAACAACATTAAGTTCTTCTGTGATACAACTGAAGCTATTTCAATTTTACACGACATTTATTAGATCTAGTGCTACCTGGATCCACTAAAATACAAAAAACAGTTGTAATCAATAATTTACATATCAATGAGTTAACTGAAGGGGACAATTACTTTACTCTATTTTTAGAATATGTTTCTGCTAATTCCTTCTGCAATTCAGAAGGTCACTGAAGTCAAATCTAAACTCCAGCTGAGCTACCCCAACAACAATAAAAAATGTAAAAGCTCTTCTCACACACACACACAAACCTATCGACCCATACTACTCTTATAACACAATCAAATGCATCAGTGTTTATCGGAAAATAGATCAGGAATCAGGAATACTACATGTCCAATGAAAACTGCACACAGCACAGGACGTTTGACCGCTCCTTTACAGCTTGACGCTTTGAAATTCGCAGTGAAGACGGATCTGGTCAATAAATAATGCTATACGATAAAAAGAAGGCTTCAAATGGAGCCCGTGATCGGTGTTTAGTATTGGCCAATACTGCCTTTAGTGATCGACCCCAAACATCCTGAGCACCCTTTAAACTTTCCATAAAAAAGCCAGCCTCTTAAGGTTGTTGAATATTTCATCTGATACAAGCATTAAATGTTACGGCTTCAGAGAAGCCTTACATGCAAAATACTGTATGGATGTGACACTATCATATATGTGTGGAAGAAGGTTTTTATCACCTTGGGAACACATCGGATTAAGAGGAACATCAAGTTTCAAGCAGTTTAAATGAACTTGGTGCCTAATAGTGAAGTTATACTGGAATCATACTGTCTGCACCAGTTAAAACAAAGATAATAAACTACTTGCAAAAATGGTTTCCCCCCGGACAGGGACGCGTATACCAGTACATGTGTTTTTGTCAGGAATGCTCTTCATTCGATGCACATTCATGTGACACTGTCGCTCTAAACAACAGATCATAAATCTTTCCTTCAATTTTTATTCCAGCATTTTCAAGCATGAGGATGACACAATCTGTCTTTATAGAATACAAAGTTATTTCTCTCAAAACCACATTTTCAAAAAGCATTAAACCATGAATAAATAATACAACATGAGTGGTCTAAATTATGAATTATGAGTCAAAGACGTCACATTGTTAAGATACAAATCTAAAATGATTACACAACTATTTTATTCCTTCCCAGAGAGTCTCATTTCATAAAATCCATGGTCATATCACTCCAAGTCTCATGCATAATTACGACGCTCCTAAACTAAAGCCAGGCATCGTTCTCCTTCACTGAGAGGATCAGATTGCTGACTGTGTTGCTGGACAAACTGCTGCTCATCGCCCAGATCTAATTCTGCTTATTATGGTCCGTCAAAATAAAACTGTCTGTATTGATACATTAGACAGAGTTTGTCAGTTTGCGCATTAATCATCTTATTCTCTGTCTCGTTATCACTCGTGATTTCACAAGCTGTGGAAGGACGCCCAGAGTGTGCATTCGAGAGCCTTCTGCTTTGAAACTCCAGCGATATTAAGAATTGCCAATTTTCTAGATCAGATTCCATTTTATTCTTGAAACTTCCCATAACCAGGTTAGCCCCTTGTATTAACAATGTATTTTGAAAAAGGTGCCTGGCTGAGAGAAAAGTATAAAGCCAAATGGGTCACATCAATGCACTACACATAACAAAATTAGGTTCCATAACACTGTAGCTTTGACACTTTTGTCTTTCAAGCCTGAATCCTGAAGCTCATGTCATCCTACTCAGCAATACTGTGACCAAAAGAACTTACGTTGAAATGATATGTAAAATTATATTTTTGCAATTGCCGATTTTTTTTGTCCACATGCCTCGTGGACTTGGATTTGTGTGTGTGTTGTAGCGTGAAAATGTGCTCACCCGCATTGCAGTGTCTGAGGTCTTGTGGCTCCTCGTCTACTTGTGCCCTCACTTGCCCTGCACCAAAAACACAACACACAGAAAAAGATTAAAATGACGAATAAAAAAAATGTGCGGAACATCATGCTTGCTCCGTTGTTGCGACCTGTACTGGTGGAAATCAGTGATCGATTAGGACGTGTGGTGCTTCGTCGTCCCGCAGTGAGCCGGTGCAAGCGGAGCAAGAGACATTCTCACTGGATCATTTCTGCTGTTACATGTCAGTGCTGTTGGGCAGAGAACCAGCTGGAATGTATTCATTATTTTTAACCATGAATTATGTTGGTAGATACAAAACAAATATTCATTAATAATATTTAAGTAATGATTCATTTACAAAATATCAAAGACTGAATCAGGGTAAAAGCTATCACGATTCTATGCTTCCCTTTAATAAAACAAGCACAAAAAAAGACATTGATGTGAAAAGACAAGCTAGAGAATATAATTAAGCAGCCGTTCAACATGAACATGTGTTTATTCAGACTGTACAGTAATAAAACGTTTCCCTGATTATTTTTTGCCCCTTTGGAAGGTCAAAGCACAAAGTCAGTGGCAGCTTCGACCCATGTGTACCTGGGCGGAGGCGGAGGCTGAATGGACATGTTCTCCCAGAGTGTATTTCTATTCTTCCCATTTCTGTCGTGCTTTAGCAGCAGTGTGTCTGTCCTTCTACGAACTAGTTCAATCTTGCAGACATAAAACTCAAGCGGTTAAACATTTTTGAAAACACATTACAGAGGCTGAGTAGGTGGTTTCAGTGAGAATATCTGCTTTTATTTAATTCCTAAAAATCCCCTTTTGTTGCAAATATGTACAGGAAACCTTGAAAATGAAATTATCTACCATTAGGGTTTAGATAATGCCGCTTCAACATTTCTAGCATTTGCCTTGGCCTGCATTTGAGTGCCATTGAATATGAAATGTGTCTAAGAACAAATTCAAACTCAGTTTCCTTAAAAGCAAATAAGTCCATGTCACATTTATGTCCAACACATGATTAGGATAAGGATATCAGCATTCAACCATCCTTGTTCTTTGGCATTGTGTCTACGACAGGAAATCTACTTAAATATTTCAGCTATTTTTCATTCACCCAGAAGGGTTTATCAGTTATTTGGGGCTTTTGTTCAGTCCATATTATCGTAGCTTTAAGGAACACAAAGGGCTTCAGAATCCTTCCCAGTGCATCAACGCTGTGCTTAATAAATCCAGTGTTTGTGTAGGTGTTTTTATGATTTTCTTTTTTTGCCTCTTAAGTACATAGCCTCTTTTTGCAGTGGGTATGTTAAAACTGAACCGGAAGAACCTGCACTGCTCCCCACAGAGCTGTGCTTCATTTGCTTTTCGTCTCTCCTTTCCTCTCCCCCCTCCCCATCCTCTCACAGCACATGAACTCTCCATAAACCCACTGATTTCCCCCAGAACACTGCTGTCTATCCGACATCAGTAGAACTAGAAATAAAGGAAAGAATGAGAGGGAAAAAAGCTCAAATAGACAATAAGGTATAGACAGTAGAGAGAGAGAGACAGAGAGAGAGACACAGAGAGAGAGAGAGAGAGAGAGAGAGAGAGAGAGAGAGAGAGAGAGAGAGAGAGAGAGAGAGAAGCAGGACAGATTGCAGAGGGTGGAATCAATGCAGCAGCCTGGTCTCTTTTTTTCATTTTTTTTCTCTCTCTCTCTCTCTCAAATGATTCACAGTGGAAAGAAAAGGCCTTTTCCTTGTCCTCAGTTGAACTCCACATCAGCTTCCTGTTAGAAAAGCAAGGAGGAAACACCCAGAGCAACACGCGCGTGCGCACATACGCACACACTCAAATACACACAGAGGAAGGCCTTCACTAGTGGATTCTTCGCTGCCAGAGAAATTAGGTCAAGCACTTAAATGCCCTGCACTGAGATGCGCAGAGATTTAAAACGTGAAGTGTTTGTTGGGGACAGCAAAGGCATACCGGACCAACAGACATGCACACACACAAACGCTTGTTGTACTTTGAAATATACACTAGGTACACACTATACTGTCAGCTCGTGGCTTGCCACATTATTAAAAAATAAAAGAAACCATAGAACGAACCGGTGACAGACGCCCACTGCTCCTACTGTTAATACACCATCCATCTGTGCAGCTTAGAACATGACAAGGTGGCTCAGACGCACACAATGAAATAAATGATGTGTGTTTAAAAAGAGGCTCAGCAAACCACCTTTTATGTCCTTTCACAGGCCGAAACTAACGCAATACGTGCTCGCATTCTCAAAACACCAGATGACCTGATTAGGGAGTGACAGGAGTCTCTGTGCGCTTCTACAACACAGCTCAGGACGGGACAGCACGAAAATCCCCCCCACCGCGGCCTCCCACCCTCTGACCTGAAATGCCCTTAAAGAAACAACACACCACATCTCCATCACATTCAATCAACTATTCATAGAAAGGCTGGATTGCGCTCGCCCTGATCTCGCCGTTTAGGGTTTCAATCAATTGCGTGAGATATGAGAGAGCGGGGGGAGAGTGGGAGGGAGGATGAAGCGGTTCTGAAAGCAAATGAGAGGAAATTTGGGTGAATCCAAGTCTCATCTCTTCTCCATGCCAGTAGGGCCCACAACGGGGCTCTGAGCTACAGGGTGGCATGGTAAATCAGACGATAATCACGCCAATTTTCACTCTGCAGCCATGTGCTTTCTCCTGTCCCACTGACTCACAGTGGAGAAATGAGCCTCAGTCCATTGTCTGAACACCTGTGTTTTTGCTCCATTTTCTTGGAGACACAATGGCATTTTCCTGTTTATAGCTGTAATAGCGCTTTATAAACATGCGAAAACCAAGGTATTAATACACGATCAAAACGTCTTTCGGACTCTGTTCATATTTCGGCTTCTCACAGCTCTGTTCCTCTTTCCAGTGAAATAGACATGGAGGGGGAGAGAATGTGGTAGTAGCACACCACCATGTTTCTGTCAGCCAACACAGATCTTTTTTTAGGAAACTGCATTGCAATTTCGACACTCCAGTTTGAGCAGAATCTTACCCGGGCAGCATACGGAATTTTGAGAGCACAAACAAACACACCCAGATCGAGCAAAACACATGGGCAGATGTGCACTATGCCAGATATGACCTGAAAGGACGAATAAGCCCGGTAGATGAACTGATAGTGTGGTGCGTGTGCACCACATTTAAACTTGTACTGCAGCGGTATCGGTAAAAGTTATCTTTGGCATGAACGATATCTGTGGCGTGATCTGAGACAACTGAGCTAAAAGGAGACAATGTCTGAGTCTCAAAAATATAATGGGATAAAGGTGAAAGGTGTAAAGATAAAGGCGATTATATTGCAAAGTAATAATGTTCCTATCTGAACAGCACTGTAGCATGTTTGCTTTAGTGGCTCAGAGGAAGATGATGGCCCACAATAAATATTATTTTAGGAACATTTTCCTCATGAATATTCTCTAGCCCCAAGAAGAAAAGATTTAGGCAACAACATTAATTATTTATGAATCCAAAAACATACTACATATTTGTTCTATTCTCTTATGTGAACATCTAAACATCGTACCTGATGAATGTGCAGCTCCTGTTATGACTGCTCAAGCACACACACTCACGCCAAATACATATTATCACATGCATCCTCGCTTTAATTCCTTCAAGGGATGTGTAGATTTCTATCTTTGAAAAAACAAACATATTTGAGTATTTTAAAGAAGCTGCACCCCTGAGAAACAGTCTTGGGAGCCCACACAGGCCTTTTAACCATTACAAATACATTCAGCTACTGCTTAGCTCCTCTCAGATTTCAATTAATTAATTTCATCAACAACTTCTGAGGGAAACCACAGTGGGAAACCGCACAGCTCTACCATATGGTCTCGTGTTTTACATACAGTTATCTCAGGGTGAACAGCTCGGGAGACGCCGCTTCTCTAATTAAACGCACATTTGGCTGAAAACCTGTAAATTGCTCACTTGGAGAGCGGCGGTGTTTCCGCGCTGGATTGACGTGATCTGCCCAGCCGTCTATCTCCGTTTGCATCCGGGACAACAAAGGGAGAGATTATGCCTCTCCGCGAAGGGAAAGTAGGGCACGGAAAGGCGACGTCTTTCCTTGTGCTGCGAGGTGGGGAATTTACAGTCTGGCGACCATTTCGTCCTCACGTGGGAACTGGGAGATGTTTGAGACTTGTTCGCAAATTTGCAGACGATTATGTGAGGCTGTTAAACCTGTTATTCAAGAGAGCGCTCGTTTTTAGCACCCTGGAAACTTCCCCTCGAGGACTGTCATAACAGTGCCAATACCCACTGACCCAGTGCGGGGGAATAATATCGCTACATGCTTACGCACAAAAAAATAGATCTTCGTTGACATTTTCACGCACTTTACGCAAATGCAAACCGCTAAAAGAAGAAAGAAAAAGAAAGTGGCCTCACAGAGAGAAAAGGGTACATTTAAGACTACGCACCGACAGGTCTCGAGTTCAAGTTGGCTGTTCTCTTCTTCCTGGGTGTCCAAGTCCGCGGGCGTTATATCTTCTCCGGTGACACTTCTTCCTTTATGTGACAATACAAAATAATTTGCAAAAATAAAAAGGGAAGGCTCGTAAGTAGGAAAATGCGTCATGTTGGGAGACAGTATCCACGAGCGGCTACCGGCCCAGAAGAGTTGTCTCCCCCCCTCCTCTCTCTCTCTCTCTCTCTCTCACTGCGTGTCTCTCCGCAGCCCTCCAGCTCGGTTCAGTGGGGACACTCGGCTGCAGACTGCGCCGCGCGTCCTCCGCCGCCGATGAACCACATGCGTCAAGTTCAGCTGAGGTGAAGCCCCGTTACACAACCGGGCTGGGTGTGCAGCAGGCTGCTGGCTCCGTGTCTCCTATCGGAGAAGAAAAAGAAAATAAGGCACATCGCATCGAAGTATCTCCAAAAACCAGGCTGAGTTGAGAGGACCATTAAGGGCTGCCTCACTCCCCACCCCCTCTCCAGCCCCCTCCGCGGATCTAAAAAGCACTATTTGTTTTAGTGAATTTACCTGATGTCAGCCTTATGAAAAAGACATTTGCATTGTGTCACTCACGTCACTTTTTGCTGAAAACAGCCAAAACTACCGGCGCTAAATTATAAACTACACTTAATTATCACGTGAGACTATTAAGAATGAAAGGCTGTTGTTTTATGGCTTTACAGTTTCACTTAAGCGCGACAATGTCACTATAAAAATTACAGTATTAGCGTCGTGCGCAGACTTCAACTCTATCTTGGGTTATTTTTAAAAACAAAATGCTTTTCCCCCTGGTTTGTATCGTCCCCCAACAACATGTTTAAAAGCAAGCTTCCCACATGCTTTAGCTATACAGTCTTATTCATAATAATATATATATATTTCAAACAAGCAACAGGCGAAATTAGAAAACTAGCAATAACCAAGTAATACTTAATACCTTAAATATGCCTGTGACGGTGTTATCTCCCTCCAACATTGCTAAAAGAGCACTGATAACAGCAAACCCCCTCAAAAAAACACATTTAAACACAGCTAAATCCATCTCTCAAGCTACCTTCAGGTTCAGCTCCACAGCTAATTATTTTCTTTTTTATGCAAGCTAACAAAAGGCAGTCATGCAAGATTTCAAGGTGCCTTTCTCACACCTGTTTGGCTGCGTTAATTAGCTGGTAGCTTAATGCAGGTCTAGTTATCCAGTCAGACGCCACAGGTGACTTGAAGACAGGTCCGGACTTGTTTCCCGATCTGCATGCAGACACTTCATTGATTAATCGGCCGTGGACACCAGGAGCTGTTAAAGGACCAGTCTGTAATTCTAAAAATTATTTAAAAAAATATCCCCAATATCAAAACCCGGCAACAGCTATTTCATTTATTATGCTACTTTATATGAGTCTTCATTTAAGTGCATGGTTGTATGAGCTTGAACTTGAACAATATTGTATTTGTTTGTAAAGGAATGAAGGCATTATAAGACATATCAGAGCAGATTATTCTCATATTCTTTATACACACACACACACACATATATATATATATATATATATATATATATATATATATATATATATATATATATATATATATATATATATATATATATATATATATATACACACACACACACATATGCTCTCTGAAAATGTATCTACTTTTGAAAACACATAAATATCAAACACACACAGACCCACAGATATACAAATATATAGATTCTCAGCAGAATAAAGACATCAAACTATAACTGATGTAGACCCCATGCAGGGTCAGTATTTAAAAATGCAGAGGCATGAATTAAAGTGCATGTTAAATAAAGTGCATACATTTTCTGATGCAGCCCTAAACAGCATTTACAACTGTGATGTAAATTAGTAAATAAGAAACTGAGTCAAGTTAATTAAAATGACTTTTTGGTGCATTTCAGTTCAATCCATTTTTTTTATCATCCCGTAAAATTAAATTGGTTTGAAGAAAATGTTTTACATAAAACAAATGCTAATAAACACCTGTAAGTGATTTGCTATTACAATGTGTGAACAAAACAGAAATGCTTTACTGAAAATTACTACTTTACAAACAAAAAGCTATTATTCATTCTCAAATCACTGCGTGTGTTTTGTTTGTTTTTGCATCAGAGTCAAAACAGCAGCACTGTGAATCTGCACAGAGACGAGTGTATCGAGTGGTGGCAAATCTGTATTGTCAAGTGATATTACAGTTACACTCTGTGACCAAACTCTGGGTACAGCACGCCTATCCATCAGCACAGAAAGGTAGCATAGGATAGGTGTGTGTGTGTGTGTGTGTGTGTGTGTGTGTGTGTGTGTGTGTGTGTGTGTGTGTGTGTGTGTGTGTGTGTGTGTGTGTGTGTGTGTCTGTGTGTGTGTGTGTGTCTGTGTGTGTGTGTTCCTCCAGCTCAGCTGCATGACTGAGCATGTCGTCTATAGCTTGGATTAGGATTAAAAAGTGACATAAATTCTTCACCTGATGTGACTCAAGAAAAACACACACACACATCAAATTCAGTGTTTAAAAGTAAAAATAATGCTGAGTCCTAACAAGTATTAAAACATGGGTGGTCCAAAAAATAGAAAGCTGTGTGTGCACTTTTATTATCATTGACTAATTCGCAGCTGATTCCTTTTAGCCAATTCTAAACAAATACTTTAACCTTAGAGTGGCATAATTAGTATGTAATTAATTTACAGAAAAAAATAAGTATTTATCACAGTGTAAAACCAATTTGATTTTTTCTCTAACATAATAATAATACATGTATAATTACTTTTTTAAACAGTAAACAAAGTAACTTTTATGCAGCTGTGTATTTGTTCCAAACAGACACACAGCCTGTTGTTGGAGCTTCTTACAGCCTTTAAATTATTACTGTATTATTTTATATGATATATCACACAGTTTTGGCCTTAAACTGTATGGACCGTATTTCTTTATTTAAATTACATAACAAAGCTATATTAATTTAAATGTTTGAATTTAACTGATTTTCTTCAACTGTGAAAGTAAAATTTCTTCCGCATCGAAGATATTTATAGTTTTTGAAGGTGTAAATTAATATACTAATGAAGAGATAATAAGGAGAGAGAAAAAATGTCATACTCAAGTGGTCTTAACAAAATGAATATCCTCAGTGAGACATTCCTGAACAGCCGCTGTCAAATGTATAATACAATAGAAAATGTAATTATTCTAAATATATATCAAGTATGATATCAAGAGATGTTTGTAATGGACACACGGTATATACATGCACTTATCATCCAAAACCTTACACCTAAATGCACTTCAGCACTCAACACTCATCAATCTTTCATTTTATACAACTTGTACATTTGTATGCCAATTAAGCATAGAGTGCTGACAAAGGGAAAGTATTGACTCCACCATTAATCATCTTTAATAAGACGTTTTCCAGAATTTCAATCAAAAACATGTTCGAGAAGGAGAGGAGAGAAGAGGAGATGAGAGGAGAGGAGAAGAGAGGAGAGGAGAGGAGAAAGGGGTATCTTGTGGAGGTGACCAGGGCGCTCTGTTTGGCGCTGCTAATTTGCAATCAGAGACTCTCTTTGAGCCCGACCATGTCTCCAGACAGTGTGGATGGCAGTTGAGACAAAGCTAGCATTCTCCGCCGACCAAGGCCCCTCTTAGTTTTATTTCAGGCCACTGCTCTCAGACACAGACCATTCTGCATGGAGCACTGAGAGGGTACGTCATCGAGAGAGAGAGAGAGAGAGAGAGGAAGGCGCAAGTTTGGAGGACGAAGAGGAAGAGAGACCGACGGGAGGTGTGGACAAAAACGTGGGAGGAGGCTTTGTTGAGGACCAAACTGCTGTCTCTGCCCTCACCGCCCACCCCACTCCTGCTGCTCCTTCCTCTCCTTGGACGGGACCCCGGCCTGTTCCCCCCGTAACGTGCTGCAGTGCAGTGCCACGCCCCACCTGGTATGAAACCATTGCAGATTTGCTCGATAGCACTGCTCAGACCCGGGGAGCTGATCGTGACCTTTTCCCCTTCGACATCGAAAGTTACTCCCTCAAAAGAAATTAGATTCTAGATAAGTACGAGGATGAAGTTCAGTAAACTCTTGAGCAGCTAACTTTGCCTGCTGCCTATGCACCAAATAAAGCCTATACAAGGTATATATCATCCACATTAAATACAGTTTCTTTGTCACAAATTTGAGGGCCACAGCAATGAAATCCAACCCTCATAATAATTTACAGACATGACTTCCACATAGAGAGGTACAGATTAACATTTTAGGAATAAAAGAACACTGGAATCAGATTGGTACAAAGTACTTAGGATAGAACACCGAAAGCTTCTGGTTGTACATCTCCTCCATTGTGATGGGCGTGCACACAATATTTTTGATTCAAGTTGTCTTAGTGTAGGTTGGCTAAGCATGCATGTTTTTACATGAAATAATGAAAATGAGTGAAGGATAATTAGCTTTTACGGGGGCACATACAAAAAAAAGCACATATGTATACCTTTGTATCTAATTTCCTCTTTTAGAAATCAATAAAGTGTGAGCACACGCGGGCGTTATAATTTTATTATCAGCCGCCCCGTGGCTGTACAGTATGTTGTGGCTTGGTTGCCACAGGTAACAGGTCAATGATTACCCAGAGGGCCTAGGGTGTCCTCAAGCTCAGGTCAGAAGCACTTCCCCATGAGAGAGCGGGACAACAGTGGGCTGCAGCTGCCATCTGTAACTCGAGGCCCGCGCAGTTATCAGAGCCTTATCTGCTTGAAAAAGCTGCATTGTTTTCACCCCGTGTGTGCGGCTGTGATATGGGCCGGGCCACGCTTCAGGAGTCTGTGCTGCATTTTGTAAAGTAATGACATGACCCTTTGTTTTTTTCTTCCTAGTGGCTACATTTCTTCACAGTATTCATGTGATTGTCATGCGTTCGCTTTAAGTACAGGGCTGCCACCTGTTCAGCAACGATTGACTCAATGACTGTCGTCTTTCATTGCACATCAATAATGTTTAAAAGCAGGCTCAGAAAAACTAAAGCTAACACAAACACAGAAGGGGGAAAAAACTGCCTCAGTCCACTTTTGGTTTGGGCCGATTCCCACAGGTTGCCTCACTTGTTAGCTGCTTTCTTACGCCGGACCGAAAAGCACAATCCCCCTCAGTCTCACTCGAACACATAACAATGCCAGGAATGGCTGCATTTGTGCAGTGCGACCATTAGGCAACATCCGACGGCCTAATTCATTCAATTTCTCCCTCCGCCATGCCAGCACAATTGGCCTGAAAGGGCGCAGGTGGGGGGCAGAGGAGGCAGAGGAGGCTGAAAATGCGAGGAAGCTAAAGTCGGTCACACGGTTGTGACCGCTTGAGAGCCGGATGGGTTAAAGAACGGGACATGGGGCAGACAGTTGAGAAAGTGGTGTCCTTCAGGCGATCCCAGCAGGACCCCCCCCCCCCACACACCCCCAGACACACACACACACACACACATACACCCCACACACACACACTCTGAGCTGGACTATATCTTTAGCAGTGAGCGGTACAAATGACCGGATCCAATGGCTCGACTTTCTCCCACTCTGCAATCCCTTTCTCTTTCTCACTTTCTTTTTCTCTGGATGACCACAAACAGTCATTGTCACTGCAGACCACGAGAACAATTGGGTTCTTATGCTGCGGGCCGGTCAGGGGATGGGAGGGTAAACTTTAAGTAAATTATAGCTCCAATGGCCTGTGTGGTTCAGAGAGGCTGCGCTTTGTGAGAGGTCCTGCAACTAAAAACCACCAGTTCAGCACTTGTGTTGCCTCTGCGAGTGCAAATGTCCACAACTCTACGGCAAATGTAGACTTTCTTTCTTTTTTTTCCTTTCTTTTTCTCGACTGCAAACACTTTCGGCTGACAGAGAGGGCTGTTGAGAAGCACAAGTAGCTCCTTTTGGAAAGCACTCACACATTCTCAACTATACTGAGTCACATCTTAGGAAAACTGAAAAGGTGCTAAATGCGTGAATGCAGGGCAAAGCAGTGCTCTCTCTCTCTCTCTCTCTCTCTCTCTCTCCCTCCTTCCCTCTCTAAGATCGAGGCCCCGCCTGTCCGCTGTCCTCCCGCGCTCCGATCACTCCACCCTCCCGCCCTATCCCCTTTCTACATGACATCATCTGCACATCTGTCGTCCCAACAGGGTGCTGGTGACACAGACAGCCCACAAAATTAGGAGAGTTCTTTCCCTCTGCCTTTGTCACCATCTCTTTCTTTGCTTCTGGCTCTCAGTCTCTTGATCTTGATCTTTCTCTCCATCTCCCTCTGAACTCCTCATTCTTTCTCCCCTTTTCTCTATAGGTTCTTTTCTTACTTCATTCTTTCTTTCTTCCCCTTCTCCCCTGCCGCATTATGTCCTGTAATACGGTTGCATTTGACCATTTCCTACAACGTGACACGCACATTTGAGCAGGAAGGAAACAGCCATTAAACTAAATGATACATTGGCCTGACCTCAGTCTTGACCCGTGTGATTGTGCGCAAACTCAATCAGCAAGGTCAGCACTAACATGATGTGACTCTTACGGAGGTTTTTTTTCTTCTTTTCTTTCTCGACTCTCTCTGATTTGAGCTATTAGAGACTGCTAAAAGAGTTAAGAGGTTGTGGTTATATCAATTTGTGTGTTTGTGTGTGAGAGAGAGTGAGAGGAAGAGAAAGAGAGGAAGAGAAAGAGAGTGGGAGCGATTTTTGTGTGTGTTTCGGCAGTAAGGCCCAACCCATAAAGGGCCAAGTATCTTCAAGGGAATAGAAACTTACAGAAGTGTAACACATGTTTGACTCCCAAAGCCCCAGTGCAATAATTCTCCACATATGAATTACTAACAGATCAAATCAAGTCGAGCTGGATCAAGCCGGCTGCAGTGGAGTCACAATCCTTGGTGATGCAAATTAACAAATACAATTAATTCTCCAATTAACAAAGTTTCCTTTAAAATAAAAAGGAACTTCATTTACTCTTTTTCTTTATCTAAAAGGGTAAAAAAGGGGAGAAATAGCAGCTCCCAACCGGTTTCAAACACTTTTTTTTCTTGAAATAATGCACGTTTACAAGTAAAAAGATAAATAAAATACATATTAAAATTAAAATAACCACAACTAAGAAAATAATTTGCTGCTGGTGGTGGACTTTACGTTTTAGTTTTGGGGTCCTGATCTGACCCGAAGCAACTCACAGAATCACAGTTTGCAGCAGATGGAATTTGAACCCAGGATTACACAGGAGGGATGGGGTCATGATGACCAACACACGCAAACACAATTACAATTATATTGTCAATTTACATTTATTTTTATCTGGATTATCACCCGTAAGTAATTCTTACTAATAGGCATTTTTGTGATGGAAACAGCATGTTGCAAAATGACAAAATGTGGCACTTTATGTTAGAAATAAGCACATTATCTAGATGTGTTATTGTGGACAATGAAGCAGCTCTGATGGCTTTTTAATCTCTTTGTCAAATACTAATTAACATCTGGCTCGCATGTATATCTGTACGTTTAGATACTTTACATTACTGTAAATGAAATTTATGTCAGTACAGGGAAGTAAACACGCTGCCTTTTTTACATGTGGATGATCAGTTTGCACTAATTCTGAGCAACAAGTTGATGGAGGAATAAAGTGTAGGAATATCTTTTTTAAACTCTGTAGTTTAAACTGATTCATGAAAAGCAATAGAGAACACTATTATCTTTGATCACTAAAAGCGTAGCGATTGTAACGCAACATCTTTGGTGTCCCGTGTTTACATGAACAAACATGGACGGTTAGGTTTCGAAATTTCGATGATAGGAACCAAGATGGTGGAACCTCTGTTGGGTGGTGGGAACGACAGGCTGCTGTACACAGCTTCTCCTGTACTTTGGAACACAGGAGTAAAGAGCCCCCTTGAGGATCTCAACATTACTCACTTCATTAACTTGGGCCTCTGAATACTCAGACGGGACAAAGCCAAAGTCACCTCAGGATTAACACTAAATATCTGAACAGAGTCTGAAATAAGTGGAAAGAGAAAGAAGCAAGAGAGATTATCTGTACTTTAAATATGACTCTGAATGAATGTGTTTCTTCCATTTGATACTAAATGATAAAAATGGAACGTGAGGATGAAACCTATAGTAACATATGGATAATGTAATGCTAGCATCTGTTGTAATAAAGCATGTAATAGCTGCTATTCTAATGTCAGAAAAGACAAAAAGCTGGCGTCAAAGGGAATCAAACCAGAGGACTGGACTGAAGGAAGACCTTCTCTGGGGCTTTGTCTCCCTCTACAGGTACAACTGAGTAAAGACAGTTTGACGACAGAAAGACTGAGCTGCAAAAAGGCTGGAAGTGGAAAGAAAATAGCAAAGCACTGCATGCATACAACATTTGAATCCAACAGTCTGCTTGTTTTGATTCCTTTTAATCACAAAGGGTGATCTTTTCCTTTGTTGGGAGCGTGTCCTGTACAATATTTATGTTTTGGGGATTTGGAATGTGCAGAGCAAATTGTGCATTAATGATTTCCTTTAGATAAATGTGAAAAATGAAAATATCACACAGACAAGCAGCAGTTTTGACCTGCTTGTCTGAGTGTGAGGACTTGTAAATTCTCCTTTTTTAGTTAGTTGCTCATGGTGTTGACTTCAAAACCCACCTCTGGTGATGCAGTGTAGCCATATTCTCAACATCTGCAACATGTTTACAACGCCAAATCTGTACTTCCACACCAAAAAGATGAATCCTGTTTACGTAATAATAAAAAAAAAGAATAATTTCTGCAGACTTTTAAATGCCTCGTGGCATTGTTCATCTGCTCTCCAAAAAGGTTCAAGATGCTTCAAAGGCAATAATTGCTCAAAAGTGGAATTGTTGTTCCTCAACATGGAAACAATTTCCCGCTGTCAGCTCTGTCGGGTCCCATGAACGCTCCAAACAGTTGGAATTAGATTTGATTACAAAGTAGTTGCTTTTAGTTGTGTCATAAATACTCTCTTGCCCGTTAACCCCCGGGGTAGTTTTGTTTTTTATCTGTCACACTCCATAATCCCCCACAGTGCAAGGGGCGATATCCAACCACACTCGCATTCCAGCATGTGTTTTATCCCATTACACATATAGGCACCATGTGTTTGTCTTGCCACATTACAGTCTAAACAATGCCTCTGACATTGCGGTACAGCTTGAAAGCCACTTGAGATGCATGTAGCTGCGTGCCCATGTGCACTTGTCTGACCTAAGCGAATGAAACCCATCAGTGTGTGTTGGGGGATCAGAGACACACGATATATGAGGCCGAGGCCTTTGATGCGAGTCCTTTCCCATCTAATTAAAACTCAAATGCCATACGTAAAGAATAACGCTGGCGTTATTTGATATTTTCCTTTTTGTCAACAGTCTCAACACTGTCAGGCAGGCACTCAGCCCCGTGCCCATCGGTTTCTATGCATGCCTTTAAAAACAGGTCGCACGCGTAGAGTTTTGTTTTTAAAAAGGTGAACTCATTTCCTGAAAAGAAACTGAGGAATTTAGCAAACATCACTGAAACAGGAGTAAACAGTCTGGTGAGCGCGTTCAGAGAATTGACAGCCGTCGTAATTAAAGGAACATGCCACCCACACAAAGTGTTTTCACAACGGTAACAACGGCAACAACGGAGCCCGATTGAGTTTAAAAATAACTTTAAGGCACAATATGATCACAATATTTCAGATCACTTGCATAACCTTGATATGTCTAGTGCTAAAGAGGTGTTCACTGACTTCCACAGGAGGGAAGTAAATGTATTTAGAGCTAATCTTGGATGATTTTATCTGTGAACAAAACCAGGATTATCTATATTTGTATATATATTTTCATGTCAGGTGTAACACCACATTGTGTTGGTTTCATTTGTCAGCTGTTGCCTTTTTTAATGTGGTGTAATTGTGTAGTGACAGCGAACAGTGTGTCCTCACACGGCCTTGTTAATATGCCGATCATATACACTACACTGTGTTCTTTAATTTATTATTCCTCTTTGACTACTGTCTCAAAACTAAATGGACATTTATCTTATCTGGTCCACAAAATGTCTACTGATTGTAATATGCTGAGTGGGATTATAATATACAACATTAGTTGATTTTGTGTATTTTTGTCGAAAACACTTTGCTAAAATCAGTTCTACTGTTTTCTTACTGAAGGCATTTTTCTTCTCAAGTAAACATCGTGGACACTTTCAAAAAGGACATTAAAGTACCGTACAGACTGACTGTGTGTGCACTACAGCAGCTTAGTCGCTTACATTAGAGGACTGACCTTTGTACGGTTAGAAGTGTCAAGTAACAAAGGCTGCTGCGCTTTATGCCTGCATGAATATGAGGGTTATCGGTCAGCTGGTAGCCAGTGATTGTGAATCAGGAATGAAGCTTTGCCTGAACTAACTCTCTGCTCCATATATTCTAAACAAGATCCATGTGCATTCCCAAGTATTTCTAGTTTTGACACACAAAATATCACATTACTACGCTGTTATTTTTCTCCCAGCCCAGTTGATGGGCGTGCGAGCGAGTGCCTTCCTCTCCACTTCCAACTGCGTGTTCATGGGATTGTTACGTTTCACACGTTCACCTATGAGCCTGGCTATTCTGCAGAAAAATGTCACTTATGATGAATTATCAGATGTTTACTATTATGTGCAACAACACCGTTTCCTCGACAACCGCTCAGGGACCCGGTTGTGGATTCTGGGCTCGAGGACAAGATAGGCCCAAAAGCCCACAGAGTCACAAGACACCATTATTAATCTGGACTTTTTTAGGCCTGCGTCCAGCTCGGGGGCCCCTCTGCGTCACCGCTCCAGTTTCTCCCCGCCCGTCTCCAGGCCCGTCACTCATCATCGTGATGTGGATACGCAATCGAAACCTTTTCTGTCAAAACTCTGACGGCTGTCCCAATGGATAAATGAAAAACCCCAAGTCGAGTTGGTTTTACAGCCACTTTCATCACTGACATTACATCTTGTTCAGTGGCAACAAGAATTCCCCACGCGGCCCACAAACGTCCCAAGTCTCCATGTTCGCCTCGCCTTCTGGGTCGAAAATATGAAAAGAAACAGATATCACGGTGCGAGCGCCAGGACAGTGAGTGCACGCTGCTTAAGTGCTGTCTTGGCTTTGGATATTGTGGTTTAGGAGGATTATTTGGAAAGAAAGAGAGAGGTAGAGGGAGTGAGAGTAAGAGGCATACAAAATATATACACACATATATACACAAAGGGTTCTACCTCCGCTGACCACCAGATATTATCTGCGAGTTGTCCACTGGAATAGCCGTCGATTGAGGCCCTGCGACGAGGTTTCAGCAGCCAAGAGGGGCCAGTAAACGACACTACTGCTCATATCTGACTGCAGCTACAGTTTGATTGGGCATAACGATCAGGCCAATCTCATAACAGCCAAAGTATGAGAAGTATTCTATTATTTTATACTTTTCATACATCACTGCAATCTCTCAAAACTGCTTGGTTGGCAGCCGGAGGGAATTTAAATAAAAAATGTTCATTTCCACATTCTGCCCTCAATCGTTTTCTAACACCAGGGTCTCACTTTTGTTCAGATTTTTATCTCACTGGGGAACGAATCTTATTAATATTATCTCCTCGTGGTTATTTGTTCTGCTCAAAGTGAAGCTCAGAATGTCTCACATTTCGGTCTCCAAAATGTCAACAACAAGCGGAGAAGACGTGTACTTTGTCCCCTGTCCACTCCGTGAAGTAGGCCTATAAAACTCCTCGTGCTTTGAAGGAGCCGTGGAACTGAACAGGATGGCCCCCTCCCGTTCTACTTAAAAGTTCCACAGCAAACAGGGCGCTGTTTGCGAGGAACATCTTTAAAAGGACGGATCGGCACACATTCCTTTTGTGCCGCCCTTGCTGGCTTTTCCCTCCGCTCACACCTCAACGCTTCACTTCAAAGACGCCGGGTTTAACAAGAAAAGTCACCATGCAGAGGAAAAGTCACGTCTATATGCCACACATGCGTAATCAAAAACTTCTCCTCCTTCCCCAAATTCTCACAACTATGCCGCCTTGTTCATTACCAAGTCGAACTTGATAAACTTAATCTTGCTGATACTCTGCTATCCGCCGGGCACTCCAGCATCAATGTCGAGCCAGATGTTTTGGGGTGATGACATTTCCTTCATGCTGCCACATGAGGGCGTATTGTTGGTGATGCACCAGCAGAACATGGGAGCTGAAAGACCACAGACTCATCAACTGACTGACTGAAGCTCTTCAGCGAGCATAACAAACTGAAACTACTAAACCCGCACTTTGAGACTTCTCAAAGTGCACGGATTTATAATGCATACCAGGTGATGCATGTCATACCAGTTTATCCATCCACACAGGCTTCTACCCACAGTTATTATTATCATCCTTCTTTGGTAACTATTTTCTCGGTTCATCAATTAATTGTTTTGCCTAATAAATGTCAGAAAAAGTCTCCACATACACATTCTACATTCCCAAAGTCCAGCAGTCCACATATATGTTTAGTTCCCTATCATACGAGACAAAGAAAAGCATCAAACGATCACAAACATTCACAATATTTCAAATAGTTGCTGAATACTGTTTTTAATCGAATGAAGGTTTCAACTTAGTTGTCCTTTCCCGTCCTCTTTGACCCACTTTCCAACATAAACACACTATTTGGTAACATCATGGTCAAGGTAAAACATGATTCCATGTTTCTTTAATACATATATAAAAAAAGAAAACAACCAGGAGCTGTGTAAGACATGATGCGATAAGTCCTGTGGGGTTATTTGGGAAAATGCCATCTCTTGTTCAGAGATAAGGATGAAGACGTGAATTTATGATGGTTGGCAATATAACAGAAAACAGTAGCGCTTTTTATCGTTACAGAAACCTAATTTCACACGTAAAATGCATTCAAGATTCATTTTGGGTGGCATGGTGGAATGATTGCACCCAGAGAGAGGGTCACCTGGTGAGAAAGAGGTTCAGAGATAGAGAGAGAGAGAGAGAGAGAGAGAGAGAGAGAGAGAGAGAGAGAGAGAGAGAGAGAGAGAGAGAGAGAGAGGAGGTGTGTTGGGGGTGGGGGATACGCTGGGATGCGGGGTGCAGACTCATCCCGGGGGTTGGTGCACCGGGAGAAGCCACTGTGTCACGCGCCCTTCCAAAGTCACAATAGTCTCACTTTTGGAGACGTGAGCAGCTCGTATACAACATCCGGAACTCAATCTGGCCCCCCACCACCCCTCACTCTGTCTCTCTCTCTCTCTCTCTCTCTCTCTCTCTCTCTCTCTCTCTCCAACCCAGTCCTCTATCGGTCCAGGTGGCAGAGCGCACTTCGGCCGTGGGATGCAGCCTCTCATCTCCAGCACATGGACAGCGGAGCTTGGAGCTGCCGCAGCGCGCCACGGCTCCACTAGCTGAAGACGGCCACCTCTCCAACAGCGGACAGAAGAGACGACGCTCCCTACGAGTTCAACTTTTGGACAGCAAATAAATAAGGATACAACTTTCTACTTTTTTTTCTCTTTCATTTTCAAACCGCGAGCGAGCAGAACCAGTTGTGTTCAATGCGCAACCATGCTCATCATCTCGTCCCGCAGTGCGCTGCTGTCCGTCTACTACCCGCAGATCTTCCTCATCCTCAGCAGCGGTAGCTACCTGTAGGTTTTCTTATCAATGCACTTCGTTACCTTCCAAACACACGTATAAGTTTGCTCGCAAGTAGTTGCGCCTTACGCGCAAAATGGCCAATTTACGCACGGGGAAATTCGATCGCACCTGGAGAGCATTAGCTAGTTGTTGCAGGTGTTTTGTTAAAATCACTTTTTGATGTTGCTAAATGTTGTTCAGCCATTGCAGAGAGATTGTTATAGAAATGGGAAAAAACGTGGTATGTTCAGTCAACCGAAATTTAGAAAACATTGTGTCTGTAATTCCACAATGGAATCACAGGCTACCACGTATTTCCCCCTCATAACATGAGCAGTTATGTCATTTTCATTCAGACATTTTGTCATAAATCGACTCGTTATTAAGAGTCAATGATGACTTGACTGAATGAAGCCAATGTTTAATCCACCTGATTCGTACATGTGCACGCGGCTGATGAGATAACCTGCTCTTATGGATTTACACATTACATCAGAATGACTTTGTCGTAGGAGCACCTCGTCAGACAAGAGCCATAATTGGAAAGCAGCATATGGAAAAGAGAGATATTGGACTACTTCATGCTCTGCCTATAGGCGCGGGCCTATGGAATGAGCTCTTTCTTATGGCATTAAAAGACCCAGGCCCTCACAAAGAGAATGATTGCTGCACCATACATGCCTCTCATTCATAACAAGGGCAGGCCCTGAAACTTAAAAATAGCTGTGGTGGTTCATGTTTTCTGTTACACGGAGAGAAAGAGAGAGGCAGACAGAAATGAAGTGGATTTGGACCCAAATTAACTATTGTTCTCTTTCATGTCTTTATGAAGGTCCATTAGATTATACAGAGACTGCTCCTATCTTGATTATTTGGTTTTGTCTTTACGATTTGTAGACTGGCAACTGTAATAAAAACTTTAGAAAAGGAAGGAAAAAAAACATACTGCTTATTGGAAACAAATCTCATAAATCTTGTCCCAAAAAGTCATGTTCAACCATGTTTGAATGTTCAACCGGTTTGAATTCAGGGCCCAGAATGCAAACAATATGCCGCGTATGTTTTCAGGTATAGTTCTGTTTCTCCGTCTCTCAATTTCCCTTCTCATTAATCCCCGTTTCTCTCCGGCTCCAGGGCGCTGTCCTCTGTGGTGGCTCTAGGTGCCAACATCATCTGCAACAAGATACCGGGACTGGCCCCCCGTCAGAGAGCCCTCTGTCAGAGTCGGCCCGACGCCATCATCATCATCGGCGAGGGCGCCCAGCTGGGCATCAACGAGTGTCAGTACCAGTTCCGCTACGGCCGGTGGAACTGCTCGGCCCTGGGACAGAGGACTGTCTTTGGACAAGAGCTGAGAGTAGGTCAGTCTGTTTGAAACGCAGCTTCTTTACGTTGTTTTAAACGTGTCTTTCTCAATGTAGTCAATGGCAAAGGAGGCTGAGTGTGGGGGGAGAACGTTTGCTCAGAAGGTTTTTGGACATTTCTCTGCTGTTATTAGAGATTTTAACGTCCTTGCCTGGACAACTTTCTAAGGAGACTAAGGTTCAAGGTCGGCGCTTTAAACCCCAGGGGCAAAACTGGTTTTACCTATGTTACACTCCAGCTAAAATAAATCCCTGCACTGTTTTCACAACAGTCACTCTAGACGCAGCAAATCTCCGCTTCGAGGCATGAGTGTGGACTGACTGAATATTAATGTTAGCTATATGTTGATTGGCCAAACCAAACCACAACTGAGCCGTGTGGTCGTGTTTTCTTTTCCGTAGAAGCAAACCAGACTGTGCTACGTGTGTGTGTGGATGAGCAAGGTTCAGCCCTGGACGTGTTCTCAGTGGCATTAGAAAAAGCTGCAGCACAGCTCAACTAAGTGGCACGAAAGCCTTAAAGATGGGCGATGAAGCTTTGACAAAAGCATTTCTGTTTGGAATACCACATGTAGCGACCGCAATACATTTTCTGCCTCTCAAAACTCTAAACACAAAAACCCGCAATTCAAAGTCCTTGCAAGTGTCCCTGAAGGACATTAAATCTGTAGCTCATGTGTGTGACATCACTGTGCTTGCAACACATATTGTCACAGCGAAGCAGTCCTAAATGGAATGTGAAGACTACCTTATAAAGCAGGGTCTAACGCCTATCTGGGTGTGCCATCTCCTGCAAGCATTCATACATCAAACCTACTCAATCTATAAACACACAAGCCAACACATCTCCCTGCTTATAGTCAACATTCCTCCCAGTTTTATTTCTCACAGAAGCCTGTTCCTGCTCCTAATGTGAACCTCTTATATAAATTGTATTTCAGTCCGAAATGTTTTGTTGCGGTCCTGCTGTGGGTTTGGATCCATGTTTAATCTAGCAGCCCTGGGAGCAATCACTTTCTTCTACATGGGACACAGGCAGACAGACGTCTGGATCCCTTTATTTCTTTTGTCAGAGGAAATGTCTCTTTTCTCTTGTGGTGCGTAAACGAGTTCGGAGAGACGCTTTGGACCCAGCTTATAGGCCCTCATGTGCTCTCCTCGCAGACACTCCAACCAAATAAGTACTTTGTGGAAGATTAAATCCTATTACATCTGTATAAAATATAATTAAAAACTGTTAATTATTTTACAAACCCATAAAAGCTGATTTCCTTTCATCTCCATGGAGTGAGATTGGTTTTCCCTTCGCCATCTCCGTATCCATTGCAACCCGGAGCCGTCCCCGCCTCTCGTGTCACTAACGTACCATCCACCACTCCATTTGATGGACCTGCCGGGCCTGTGAACTCATCTAGCATTGAGAAAGAGCAGAGAGATTTCGTGCTAACCACTAAATGAAGTCAGCTCCAGCAGCTGGATGGCAACAATGGAGCCCAGCATGCACTGCCGTACAATCAAAACAAATCACAGTGCGAGGAGATGGCTGTTTGGCTATCGCATGCGGCTGATGCCTTGAGAAATGCTCACCATACAATATATCTGAATGGGTCGCGGATCTAGCCTGATGAGAGAAGACTTCAGGGTTTGTTATGAGTTATGGACCAGGGGAACCGCAGGCGCGATGGTTTCTGCAAGTGAGTTTGTCAGGTTGGAAGGGAGCCATTAGAATCGCCTCTACCAGAGACACCATGCATTAATACTCTGGGCTGTTCGGAGGAGCGGAGGCCCAGCATTATCCTGATTGGAGAGGGAGGATATCCTATACCCACTTGTTTTGCCAATGAATTAATTTCCCCCGCCATGCAATAAATATAAATGTGTTTATTCTGAAGTTCAAATGGTGACACACAAAAGCTCAGAAATGGAGGGGCACATCTCAGTCAAGCCCGGCCACAGATTATTTCAACATGCAACACAGCGAGTATCATTTGCTATAATAATGTGGACCACTGAAGACAGGCACAGAATGACATGTAAGCCGCGTGAGAAATTCCATTGATGAATAACATTAAGACAGCAATGCTATAAGGGGCCGAACCAGAAGAAGAAAAAGCTCCTCTAGTCAACCAGTAGATGTCACTTTTGTTGTCTTCACTGTTCGGATTACTGTTCTGATACAGTGACATGAGATTTGATTTGCCATTCATTCAATGCCAAATAATTACATCTCTCGATTGTAGAAAGCTCTGTTTTATGCAAAAAATGTAAACACCGTGTAAAACAAACAGAAGCAGGAATGAGGCTGTGAGAGAAGGTTTCTATGATCCTAGAAAAAAAGTCTGCTAGAAAAATATTTGAATATATTTAAAAAACACCACACCAGAAAAAAATACAAGAATATGAATTTGATGCATTGGCGACAAGAAAGGCAAATTATTTCCATATATTTTTGGATTGTCACGAACTATGATATTGGAATGGCCTTCATGAAACATTAAGCACGGCATTTAAGGCTAAAATATCCTTGAACTCTTTATAACTTTTTATATGGGCCACGTCTTGGTTTGAAACGGGCTTCTCTCTACACCTCCCAAATGTTCGGATGGAAGATTTACACCTTCATCGATTCAGTTCAAGTTCAAGTTGAAATAACCCTGATGACATCATCAGGGTTATTTCACAGAAGACAATATACAAATGTGTTCATGGACCGAGTAGTACTTCTCATAACAAGTACGATGAAATTCATGTGTAAAATTGGTGCCGTGTTCCTTTAATTTAATATTCTTTTATAAAGGAGGAAGGTCAGACAAACCTGAATCCTCCTGCTGGTGCCACAACTGTATGGGCATGCAACTTTTGCCATTCTAGGTAAAGTACTGCAAGCACTGATTGTAGCATTACTACAAAGAAGTACACGGAAAGCCGACTCAAATCAAAGTACTTGTAGTTTGCTTGCTGAGAGTACTTCTTCTTCTTTCCATATTCACTCAGATTCTGCTTGTTTCTCTTCAGGCAGCAGGGAGGCAGCATTCACTTACGCCGTCACTGCAGCCGGAGTTGCCCACGCAGTGACCACGGCCTGCAGCCAGGGCAACCTCAGCCAGTGCGGCTGCGACCGCGAGAAGCAGGGCTACCACGACCAAGAGGAGGGCTGGAAGTGGGGCGGCTGCTCGGCCGACGTCAAGTACGGCGTGGAGTTCTCGCGCCGCTTTGTAGACGCCCGTGAGATCAAGAAAAACGCCCGTCGGCTGATGAACCTGCACAACAATGAGGCAGGGCGAAAGGTACTGAGGAGGAAACAAACTATAATCCATCTAATCTATGTTTGGGGTTCACTGATGAAAACATCATATGACACCATATTCCAGTTAAATATGTGTCAGATATGTAGACAGAAGGCAATGCCGGATTCTGAAACACGACATTAAGTTATCTGTTGTGTATTGGCATAATTAACTATAATTATATCAGCCCTAAACTCAATGCATAAGTGATTTAACTCAGCTCCTGTGCACTAGTGAGAGTGTGTATGTGTGCAAAGTGCAAAACGTGTCCGTTGTAGCTGCCAAAATGGAGTTGTGCCACAGCCTTACAGTCCATTCACTGAATTACTCCGCATTAAGTGAGGATAGAGGATATTATTGCATCTCTCTCCCCCGTTCTCTGGTGCTTCCGCTCACTAATGCTGCCAAGGTCAGAGGACAAATGACCCCCAGAATGCGAGCTCCACGAAGGGGAAGTCACTGATCTGACAAACAAGTTACTCAGCGTTCTAATGACTCGATAATCATACCGTCCTATAATGAGAAATGTGAAGGTAATCTTTTTCACATTAACATCAAGCTCAGTCACGAGGGCAAACAGTCACCTGTCAATTTTGTCATCTAAAATATTTGTCTGGTATTATAATATAAATCTGGCTCAAACCGCGATGTAATTCTATACGTGTATGGTTGCACAACAGCTCTGGTCACTTCTCTCGGGCTGTCACGCCATTATGTGGTCTGAAGAAAGGTAAAGTTAATTAGAGACTACAGTTTTGGCCTATGAGTTATTTTCCCCAGGTTTTTTGACATAAATTTGGCATACTGGTTGGAGTGCTGAAAGCTGAAGTGTCCGCAGAAAGCCCGGCTCACCAAAGGAGACGGATGTGAAGGCCATGCGATGGCTATTAACCATTTCAAAGTCAAGCTATGGACGTGTGTAAAATTACCATTTATGTATTAACCGCATAGAATATATTTTCCGCTCTTAACCATCTCTTTAAAAATTATACAGACCTAATTTCCACTCTCTGTGTGATCAGATCCTGGAGGAGAGGATGAAGCTGGAGTGTAAGTGTCACGGCGTGTCTGGTTCCTGCACCACTAAGACCTGCTGGATCACCCTGCCAAAGTTCAGAGAGATTGGTTACCTGCTGAAGGACCGCTACAGTGGAGCAGTTCAAGTGGAGCCGGTCCGGGCCTCGCGCCTCCGCCAGCCCTCCTTCCTACGACTCAAGGAGGCCCGGGGCTACCAGAAGCCCACGGACACGGACCTGGTGTACCTGGAGCGTTCGCCCAACTACTGTGAGGAGGACACGGCCACAGGAAGCACGGGAACGCGGGGGAGACTGTGCAACGGCACCTCGAGCCACACAGACGGTTGTAATTTGATGTGCTGCGGCCGCGGTTACGACACGCACCACTACACGCGCATCTGGCAGTGCAACTGCAAGTTCCACTGGTGTTGTTTCGTCAAGTGCAACACGTGCAGTGAGAAATCGGAAGTCTTCACATGCAAGTAGGGGGAACGAGGAAGTCGGGCACCGGGAGCAAGGGAGAGGCTGGTGGAAATGGACAATGGTTGAAGGTAAGAGGGTTATGGCAAAGTGGGAAATGAAATGAAGGACTTGGAAGTATTTATTCAACAATTTGCACATTTTTACATCCTATTTTGGAATTTGTTAAACAGAGAAGAAAAAAAAACAGACTTGAGGGTTAGAGAGGACTGAAAAAACACTTCCTTTGCGCGCTGGTATACTAAACTGTGACATGATGCAAACGCGTTGCAGTTGAGAGGATTTTCTCTTTTTGCCTCCAGCGAATCAATATTTGGAAGAAAACATCTTGCAAAGATGTAGGTCGCCGATGTCTCACACGAGAGGAAAAACCAACAAGGACTATTGTTGGATCTTGAGAAGACTTTCGTAACACGCCAGTTGGAAATGCTACAGCAGCAAAGCGCTTCAGACGGCCGCGACAGAAGACGGAAAATTGAAAGATGGCAGTGGAATACTTTTAACTGTACGCTCACACTGTATTCTGTTTGAACACTGAAGATAAAACACAAATTATTTATGTAAAACAAATAGCTTTCAAACTTAGTCTGATAGGATGGATAACAAACGTAATTGCTGTTTAACATTTCCCATCTCTTTTATGATCTTAAATTGCTACTGAAAGACTTCAAGCTGGGACTAACTGATTTTAGATTCACATTTACAGCCACTAAAGTAACTCTCTGCCAATTCCTTTTTATTAATTTTCAGTTGTCTGTGACGTATGTTGCTAAAGATTAGCTTTTTTCCTTTGGCGCTCACAGTCACATCTCTTTCTGTTTTTCATGGAACATCAGTACGTTGTGCGCTGTGCTGACATCTCTCTCATGGACACATTCCCCTCAGACCCCTTTGTTACGCCAAGAGCCAAAGAGGCAGAAAATACTCCCAAACTATTTTAAGCATCCAACTTGTCAGTTTGAGCGGCACAATCCATCCCGACCGTGTTCATTGTTTTGTTTTCGGAGGCCTCTCTTGACTTCTGAGAAAAGCATGTAAGCCTCGTTGGAACGCCATAGAGGTGCAATCAGGTTCAGATACATCCAACATTCCCATGAACGGCAGAGACGTGGAATTCCACATGATGGCCTCTGCTTACACAAGGCCTTCCAGTGCGGTTTAGGCCGGGCCGGTGGACGGCATGTGCCCCAACCACACAGAAGGGGGTATGAGAGGATCAAAGGCCTCAAAGCTATTTTTGGAACGCACCCTTAATGTATTCAGAAATGTTTATTTAGGCTTTATATAACTTACAAAACAATTTGAAGAGTTTATTTTTATATGAGGAACGTGGCACTTTAAGTCATTTATAGATGGAACAGAAAGTCACTATTTACAAGTGTTTTCTAATGTCATTGTATTCAGATTTGAGAGCTATAACTTATTTGGGATTTCATGTTTTTGATCAAAGTTGCTAAATTGTAAATACTCCACAGATTGTCCATCTCGATACGATCCTTCACAATTCAACGTAGCTCATAAAAGCTGAGTGACTCATCAAGTGTTGGAAAGTCCAGGATATTTTGTGGAAACCGCTGTTGAGTATCTGAGTAAATGCATAGAATTGCGAGTAGATAATACATTATCAACTAGTTGTGCATCTTTAGAACGAAGAGATTTCTGTGTTTCAGTAACTAGCAACAACTCATCGCTTCCTAAAAGCAGAGTTGTGACTTCAGATTCAGCTTGTTTAGGTTTATTTGTTCTGTGGAAAAAGCAAAGTCTGCATCACTTACAAACTTCGGACAGTTGTATTTTTTTCTTTTTTTACCAATAAAATTTCAGCATCCTTTTATTGCTTCTTGAGTTTTATATAACGAAAAGAAAAAAAACATTCCCAAAAAAATCTGTTTGTCACACACACACACACAATACTTTATTAAGCATTATATAAACATATTGTTTGACCCAAGCATCAATAATACTTAACACCCTGACAAAGTGTTTTTCGCTTCAGACGAATATCAAACCAGAAGGCGCCAATACAATATAGTAGAGGCCTGCGGTATAAAACGCTGATATGGGAAACACAAGAACTTCTGGCCTTGACTGATGTGTACTAATGTGTTCGGAGGTGAACAGGCGGCCATGCCACCTCATTCAGCCCGGCTGACTCGCACAGCCTCTTTCCTGTGGGGCTGAAAAGCATTGCAGCCAGCCAGTCGAGCGCAAGTAACAGCTGTTTTGTTAGCTGTCTGAAATCCTGGGGACCGGAACCGCATAAGCTCCCTTCACTATGCCGACGGATTGAGGGGAGAGTCCAGCCGATTGTTTCAATACATTTTGTCATTAAAAATCAGAGGCAGAGCAAACAGGGTGGAGCAGGGTGTGAGCAGGCCAGTAAAGCGCTGCATTGTTGAGGTGTCAGGACTGTTCAGCTTATCCAGCAACGGGAGGAGCAGGGAGCGATGTCATTCTGCAAACTAATGGCTCTGGTCCGATACAATCACTCACTCATTCATTCATTAATTCACTCACTGACTCACTCACTCTTTGGACGTACACTATAAGTATGATCTCATCCATTGGCTACGGAAACACTATCACGATATCTTATCAAAAGAAGAAGCACACACACAAACACAGCTACCGCTAGATAAGAAGTACAGTATTCACTACAAATAAGAAAGTCTATGGAGTCTGGTAAAACTTGAATACAGCGAGCTCAAAGCAAAGAGAAGCAGTTGAAGAAGTAAAACAAACTCAAAGTTGTGAGTCTAAAGATGGTTAATGATCTATGATGCATGCCATCAGCCCTTATGTATCTAGTACTATGGAATAGGATGGAAATAGATGATTAAGAATAAGATGATGAGGAATACAATTAAATTAACGACACTATGTTTGAGTATAAAACTCATTACCGTTATAGCCTTAATACAAGAAGCAGAGATACAGTGACAAGCTCATGTTGTATATGGAGCAGTTCTTAAATTACAAAACATGCATAGCTTTATTTATTATCAGTATTGCATTTTGCACGCAGATGTTTTAAGATTATACTATTAATGTCATGCCTGTTTAGAGAAATAGTTTTAAGCGTTGGAATGTTCCTCTGGCAACGAAACCACTATTTAAGTAGCTAAGGCAGTGAGGGGGTTGATTACATCATGTTTTGGTCATTCTCTGTTTTTGCGGTTACTGCAGAAGTCACTATGGGCCTGGGATTAAACCCCAACCCCTGCTGGTAACATCAGTGTCTGTGAGAAGTGAAAAGTCCGGACACTGTGGTGCTCTTTGTCTTTGGATTAAACCACAAAGCATCAGCCCGGCCAAAGGAACCAGCATGTGCTCGCCTCTCCCAAACTCTTCACTTCCCAGACTCTGGTCAAGACAAAACAAGAGCTCCTGATGTCTTGACCTCTGCTTTTACACCAGGGGGACCCCATGGGCCTTTTGTGTATCCAGAATACCTCAAAACCCATCTGGGCATGAGTGGAGGCATCGCTAAGGTAGTAAAGTCATGTATGCATACTTCCCTGATGAAATTAAATTCTAAAGCGTTGTTCTTCTGAAACTAAAGGCAGTGTGGCCATCAGTTATTCTGGACAGGCACAACATTATTGTGTTTAGTAGTGGAGAGGTAATTCACCCGCATATGAAGCTCAAGTATTAGGTAACATTAATGAGGCTTGTAGCATAACAAGAGTACTGTACTGTATTCCTTTCTAAACAAATACTTCACATGGAAACCTGCTTGTGGGTTGAGGGCCTCCTCGCTCCTGGCTGCTCATCTAAGGCCTTCAAGAGTCTTTCCTCACAGTTTTGAGCAGCAAGCTTCCATCTCGCTCCTCCACCAGGAAACCCAACTCCCTGAGTGCCGAGTAGTCGGCGGTGCCACGGCGTTCCAGGACGGCGACCTGCTCCTGGTTCTGCGTGTTGTGTTCTAGGAGGTTCCTGATGGTGAAGATGGCCCACTGGCTGATAACTAGAGGTCCCTGGTTAAGGACCGCAACGTCAGCAGTTGACGTACAGAATCAAACACTTTAGTTTGTTCTGGTATTTTTTTGCATTTTCTTAAAGCATGTTCATGAGCTAGTTTTCTAAATGAGGAAAACATCAATGTGAAAAATTAACAAGTAGTGTTAAAAACACACTAAAATAGCCTAATTTCATAACACTCATGAATTGGTTTCTTATGTCCCAATCGTAGATATTGGTACATGACAAAAAAATATAACATCTCAAATACATTAATAGTTAATGAGCAAGCAGATGCATTTACAGAACCAATTGCAGAAATAAATGCAGACGTGAAAAGAAAGGTAGATGTATAAAAGGTAGAATGGTGAAGAGGTTAACAATGTAACATGCAACACAGGCCAAACTCAAACTCATAAGTGCCTGGTATTCGCCGTGGGTCGCCAAGTACGCAGACAACGCCAACAAACAAAAGAGTTAAGTTTTGTGATACAAAACATTCTCAGCTCAGCCCTCTCAAGTTTCCCGCATAAATCTATAAACATTGTTTTTTCTTTGACAGTCTTTTTCTGAACAGAAACAAATGCTGACACCTAAATAAAAAAGGTGGACGAAGTGGATTGCATGTGCGTGTATGTGTGGAAGTGGGAGAGGGGCACAGGGACAAAGGATGGGCTCAAACTATTGCCGTGGTTAAATGACAGTCTGGCACGATGCCCTAGCTTCAGCCAGCTAATACCAACTAGTAGCAGGATGTCCAGCAGGAGCTGGAGATGAGAGCGACTCAGTAAAACAGAATTTGGCTTGTTGTCATCTCAAAGCCTGTCAAACTGTTGTGGAAAAGGGCACTAACAGCAGATTATATACACACTCCCTTTGCTTCAGTGTGGACCACCAAGTTACAGCACAGAAGTATCACTGTGTTAGATAGACCAGTACAATCTCATGCAAACCAATACAAACAACCTTGAAGAAAAGAAAATTAATAAATTCTATCTTTGTGAAGCTTACTGTGACAATATGTCCGTGCTGCTAGTGATGTAGTTGTATTGTATCAGACGGCCACTTGCCTCCCTCGTGTATGTAAAGGGACACTGGAGACATTTTAGAAACCCATAAAAATGCACAAAAGCAAAATCCACAAAAAGCACAAATAAAGTCTTAATGGTTACCATAGACCGACTTAAGTTTCTGATTCAGTGACAGACTTGACATGATTGCTCCTCGAAACAAATAGTAGCATTTACAAGCTTCAGTAATGAATGCAGTCAATCAGTTAATGCTGTTAACCAGTTGCTGGCAGAGATCTATTGAGCTGGTGACTGCTCTGTGACAGACTGTTGTAATCAAAGCTTTAATACAACACTTATGTTTGGTTGCAAACCCACCAGCCTGCAAGCGTGCCAAATTCAATTCTTAAAGTGACAGGATAAGATACACAAGGACTAAAGTAACTTCTGGACATAAGTATGGAACATGATTTAGATAATAAACTTGAAATATATGTACATAAACACAGATGGGTCACCATTTCCAGACCATCAACTTGTGTTAACACAAAGGATACATGGGTTGTTGCTGTCCATGTTGCAGTTGTCCAGGATGAGGGGGATGCCTTCCAGGTCTCTCACCTGAGGACACATTCAATTTCAATGTTTGGCATCAATGAACATCCTTCAAATAGTTTTCACAATTTAATACCAGTTCTGTAACAATGCTTTTTGCGGACAATTTGCATAGCTCAATAATAAATCATTTCAATACTATCTGTATATACTATTTGCTGTGATTGTATTACACTATTAAAAAAAGATACAAAACCAGAAATGACATAGATGAAAAAACAGAATGTGGGGTTTGACAGCCCCTCATAGCATTATCAAATCAATAGGTAATTTATTACCTATTGATTTGATTTCACCAATAGTTATTTTTTTCAGCTAAGCAACTCTGATGTCCAAGATTTCTATGAAGTGAAAAACAAGCATAGTAGCAGAGAAAATAAGTGTGCCTGTCCTTAGCAGAGCCTCACATCCATGAAAAGCAGCAGTGTGGTTATGGGCTAGTCTAAGGCCGTCACAACAGGGTGCTCTGCTTTGTATCATGTGTCGGATTCTATAGGCTTAATTGTTGTCTGTGCTTGCTGTTGCCTTTTCCTTGCTGTTGAATTGCCGTTGTGGTTAGCCTCCAAACACACTGGTGGGAGCTCCAGAACGAGACAAAGTGCTGAGTTTCAGAAATGTCATTTAAACTGTCAAGGAAACAAAGTCGCTGACCATTACAAGCAACCAGGTCTGATTTTCCACTCTTCAAAATGATTGTCTGAAGTTGCTTATATTATGTCCAAACCCATAAAGAGATGAATAACAAGCGACTGGGCCCCGACTTCTGTCCGGTGCATGCCGTAAAACGCTTTGCATGCATCTTAAATTACAATCTCTCCCAAAGGTGAACAGAATGACATTTGGTTTACTGGAAGAGACCTTACTGAAAACAGATATGGGGTGATTCCAGACCAATGACAGACCACAGATCAGCAACCATAAATAATTTGGAGAGGCCAACTGAGGGTGGCCATCCCACAAGCATTCCACTAATCTGTTTCTATTAAGTAGAACTGAATCATAATGTGTGACAGATAGAGGCCAACTCCTCCCCACCCGCTTTATTATCTGTCTGTGCTTTATGTTAATAGTGAGATGATGACAGATGGCGATGGAGGGAAACCGATAACATCACCAAAGCGAGGGAGGAAATGTTTCACATTTCAGTCAAAAACCCAAGTAATTGTGTTGAAAGAACTCATAAGCTTGCAGTCATTACACTGACTTTCAGTCATCAGTTGTTCTTGGTCTTCAAGAGATCGTGTGGTTTCACACAGCAGCCCATTAGTAGAACCTGTCTTTCAAATATGCCCATTTAGTGAAGATAGGTCTGCTAAAGTAATACCAGGCCTCCTAGACCTCTTACTCTCTCTTTGACCGATGACCCCATTGTGTTAAGACTGATCAAGGGTGCTCACCCAGGTCAGGGACTGTTCATCTTTCTAAACCCCTTACTCTCTCCAGACCGTAACTTCTTGAGGACCATCATTTGGTTAAATGTTACAATGTCAGTCATTTTGAAGAAGCAGATATCAATACTGTAATTATAGTATGGCATATTGTAGAACTGGGAACTGTGCATTTCAACACCAGCCTTACAGCATGTGAAAGGGCAGATGCGCTGTTTTTGTGCATGTTTGTAGACCAAAGAACTGAAAACCTGCCGACAGTGCATTTGAACTACAGTAAATAGTGGTAGTAAAATATGGTCAATGTCCAGTGTGTATATGACTGCACAAATATCTATTATTCAACCCATTCGCAGGTTGACAATTACAAGTTTTTGGTGTATTTTAAGTTGACTAATTATTTGCAAAAAAATAAAAAGTCAGCCATCACTTTATTAGATTGCTTTCAGACCTAATCGCTTTGGTTTAGTTAAAAAAACGTTTTGTTCAGTTTGTTTTAAGTTGATGGAACTCTGTTGTGCACTGAACTGCAGTCTAAATATATGAGAGTCTCGTTCTGCTTACAGACAAACTTTGGCTCGATTTGTTTCTGGTGTGAAAGCAAACGGACCATTAATTTAATTATTTTAACTGACCTACTGATTGTGAACTGTCAAGGATGCTATGTGCAATATTATTTGATAGCCACTCATGTCTGCACATTAACAGAAGTGTAGGGGTTTTCCCTGATCTGATCTGTCAGTCGCTGGGATTTTATTTCTCCATGTGACGCTCATGGTGCAGAATAACATAATCACAACTGTCCTATACAGCTACATGAGTTACCCGTTACTCCATATTACTTTGTGTTTATAGCTCTTGGTTTGTTTGTAATAAATTAGTGTGAAAGAAAATTGATCCAGAACCTTGTTCATTCCAAACCTTGTTCTGGTTGTCGGTATTGCTGTAACAGAGGTTTCCTATCAGCCTGATGAGGTGGGCCTTGAAGCTGGTGACAGGAGATTGGGAGGAAAGGTCTGCATCTGCACTGAAGGAGAAGTTCTGAGCAGGACTGAAAATGTTCTTACTGGCCTTCCCTACAGCGTGCACCTGCCGCAGGAGCTCTGCAGAGAAAACGTAAAGAGCAAAAAGAAAGACAACACATGAGAGTTCGATGTAAAAGAAAAGACATTTAATCCAACCCAATCTTAGATTCAAGCTGTTACAGTTTATTATTCAATTTATGGTTTTACATTTTTCAATAAATGTAAATAGGATGTGTTTTTTTAGTAACCAATAAAGGGGATTTGTGTCAGTCTTATTTGCTTTGTTTTTATTGCTTGTCAACATAAGGCAGAGATGCATGTTGATTTGTTTTCTGTGGGTGACTTGAGAGATCTGGATCTTTCACTATCTACGTGTCCACGTTGTACAGATGACATATTTAAACTAAGACGACCAAAATGGACTCACAAACTCATGTTGTGGATCCGATCAGGGAGGTTTTGTGTGTGTATGTTTTCATTTACCAACAGTAGTCACTAGAAGGTCAGGATGGTCCTGGAGGAACATGAACTGCCTGTGGTCTGAGGTCATCTCACACAGCACGTCCAGCAGGCTAATCACTGTCAGTGCCTCCTGCAGGACCTACAGGGGATTGCAACCAAGGTGTTGGTCACATGGGGAAAGGATATTGGATGTGAGATAACGTTAGGGTGGGGACTTGTCAGTTAGAAAACAGAAAACTAAAACTGCAAAAAGCTCTGAAATGTTACACACGTTTCAGGCACTTCATGAGGCACTTCTCTGTGTTTACATACATCAGTCAGGTTTACTATCTGTACCTCATCACTGGAAGCGGAGCCAGTAGCGAGTGTCAGCACAGCCCCACAACCTTCCTGGAAGGAAGTAGCCACGAAGCGAGCCACATTGGGAGGGATGCCACACTCCTCCGAGTCCTCCTCTTGTAGCTGGGCAGAGAGCAGCTCTAAAAGAGTAACTCTGAAAGACACACACATCTACATGAAACATCTATTTAATTTTAGTACATTAGTATTCTCTCTGTGTACTAGGTAGTATTAGCTTTTCATCAACTTTAAACAACATGTTATTCTGCAGTATCAGACAAGTCTTTTATTAGAGATTTGATGAGGTGGTGTTTATTATACAAATCTGTTTCTGTGTAATTTAAATAGGTTTATAGGTCTATTGTGACATGTATTGCCTGTCACTATATCAAGTAAAGTACCTTTCACGGTGAGACATCCCAGAGTACATGCTCTCCACCAGAGCTGAAGACTTGAGGAAATACTGGGTAGCAATGATAACCCTGTAAATGAATAAATACCAAATAAAAATGTTACCAACAAGCAGAGATAATAGTTGATACTGTATTGATATGATACATACACTGTTAACTCTTAAAACATATAAACTAACTATTGCTTTACAAACACCAACAGAAACACAACACACTCTTACGTCCAGTCCAGTTCAGGTTGCGTCCTACAGAGCTCCATCACCTTTAGTGCCAGGTGGATGTTCTGTGGATCAGAAAGTTCTTCTACCTTGGCTTCATCCAGACATGTGTGGAGTACCATAGAGGCATAGTTTACCGCCTTCTCGTCATCAACACTGAGCAGCTGCCTGTTCACACATGTTTGGGTTGACTCAATGAAAGGACAAAAATTCTGTTTACTATTTATATAATAATACAAATACTGATACAGAATGTGTATTAGTGTAAAAAGTGAAGGGCTTAATGTGGTAAAAGGATGCCCCTCAATAAACAGTGTGAATTATAACAATTGCAGTATTAGTGTTAGTGCAATAGTGTTGCTTAGTGTGGGCAATGAACATAACTGTGGCACACAAAACTTACTGGAGAAGATTTGGAAAGCTCAGCTGCCAAATTTCATCTTTACATGTTTGGTTTCCAACCGACATGTTACCGAGGAACTGGATCCCGCAACGAAGAGCTGGGGCATTGAGAATGATTAGATTGTTTTTTTAAAGTTCAGTATCAAAAGTTTTGCCGAATAAAAATCCAATAATGTTTAGACTTACGTTCAAAAATGCCATCTCTGCGCTCCACATGTGTCTGAAAGAAGCTCAGGTGTTTAAGGGATACATCAATGAAGCCAAGCTCCCTTGAGGAAAAAGATAATGATATACCCGTGTGAATTTGCTGTATATTTCGTAGTTTCCTTGCAGGTTTATTTAGTCAAAGAAGACACACATGAACACACAGTATAAACATACAATGCAGAATTATTGTTGAGCCCATGTCTCAAAGAGGTGTTGATTCATCCAAACAGTTTGCAATCTCCCCTTATATGTGTCTCTGTCCAGAATACTAATCCCATTACCTGAGCAGACTCTGGTTGCGAGTACTCTGGACACAGGCGTTCCTCTGTGCCCTGAAGCACTCAGCAGTCAACTGCAGCTGCAGGGCAACGGACTGCAGGTCCTGGTCGTCACAGCTGACCGCCAGAAGCTCATCCTGCAGCCGGGACAAGACCTTCAGGAGGCTGGAGAACGCCTCCTCCTCCACAGCATCCCTGGGATGCAGAAAGTTGACCAACAGAAACAGGAGGGACAGTTACTTTATTGAAGTGGTACCCAAGTCTGGGGGCCAATAGGGGTGGGGGGAGTGAAACTTAGGAGGAATAGTTCTTCTTCGTTGGTCTAACACAGTTCTAAGTAATAATAACGTTATAATTGGATGTTGCTGGTTGCATTGTAACACTTGCACGTATTGCGCCATCACCAGTAATTAGTTGCACCTGTGCTTTTTCTGTGATGACAACTCGAAAGTTGCAAGTCACAGCTGAAGTGAATACGTCAGTACAGTGACCAAAGCTATATTGCAGGATTGGTAGCTTAATGCATTTCCATCTTTCTGTTTATTACCACAGGGAGGACAAGAACCAGGCAAGTAATAGTAGCCATTGGACCCGCAAAGTGACGCCCGACGACCGTATTAACTGCACGTCAGGCTAGTTTAGCCGGTAAGCTAACGCCTCAGTTTCCTTTCGAAGAAGGCATAACATGGCTTTGTCCGCACCTGTATTCCTTGTCCCGTAACGCAGCCGTGAATTTTTTTAAAACCTGCAAGTGCTCGGGGCAGTGCTCTTCACTCAAAATGCCAGCGATAGACGCCAAGATGTCCAAGTTTCTGTCGGTGGTAGCTGCCATGTTTCCCCGTCTGCTTAATTCAGTTGGGGAAGACTTCCGGGTTAATATCGACACGCTATTGGTTCAATCCAGGAAGGGGGCGGAGTCAGAGCATGTGCTGCTGTTTGCACACACAAGCCGCTTCTATCACGGTGACACATGTCATGTGTCTGTCAAAAGTACATAAACAGACTAAAGAGACTCTGATAGTGACATTAAAATCTTGGTCAGTATTGGAGATATAGTAATTTATTAAGAGAAACTAGGGTGATCAGAAGCGTATTGCTTCCTCTATGTATCTAGCAGTACACTTTTTTTAGTTATTACCCTTAATAAATGAAATGGTGTAAATTAATAATGAAATATGCTCTATTGCCTTCTGGTGTTACTGGCAACTTCAACTTTAATTTCCTCAAATTAGATTATTTATTAGCTGGGTCAAAAATGAAAACAGGACAACTTTCTATGAGATTTATCCTCATGCACAGACTACATCCAAGATAAAGTGTTTGATAGTGTTATTTGGGCAAGTGGGCAGCACCCGTTACATGTATTAGTGTGCACCTATACTTAGACATACCCACAATATAACATCCAATCATTTCTGAGATAGAAGTTCTGTACAGGCTGTAAGCTGCAGCTGCACTCTCATATGAAATCTATCCACGGAAAGCAATGATTAAATGATTAAAGGTCAGAAGATCAATTCATTGAGACCAGACAAGTTATGGGACAAAGGTTGCAGCTGTAACAGCAAAGCCACAGTACAAGCCTTTGGGATTTTCATGTAAAGTGGCAAATTTTAGATTACAGGATTTACCTCCGTGTGGTTGTGCCCTGTGTTTTCACTGGCCAGGCACAGCTCAGCAGTGGTGAAAGGCAGATCAATGTGGAAAGAGGGTTGATTGTGGATAGTGATAGCTATCCACCTCAAGCAATTTGTCAGCTTTAAGATGATGTATTCGAAGATCCAAACATTCCCAGTAAAGGTTTCCCATAATTTAGTTGAATAATTGTAAATATCCTCGCAAACTGCATGGGAATGGTATGTTGTGATGGGAAATCAGACCATACCAGAGTTGAATTACAGGAAAAACAGGACATACTATCATTTTTTTGTTATTCTGGGAACCTCAGTTATGCTAAGTAACTAGAGGACAGTTGGATTAGTCTGCAGTGGGAGAGGATCCAGCTCTTTTCAGTGAAAAACATGAACACAATTAACCGCACAGAGTATTATTATCCACAGATGGTCGGATAGTCTGATGGTACACAATCAATGTTGAAAACAAGTTCATAGATGAAGCTTTTTATTATCAAATGAAGCAGGTCACATCTGGTCTCTCAATGCAGATGAAGTGCAACAAAATTTAAACAGTGCCATACAGGTCAGCCAATGGTGTGTCATAATGGCACTCGTGACAACAACGTCTGAATGCAAGTTATACTGGAACAGTGGTGACGGAGATGAAAGCACTGTGTTTATCTATAACATCAATTTATTGCACTCTTATAAAAGGCATGTGACTTTCAACACATATGGGATAGAGGTATTAAGTGAGAGACATGTTTGTTTTATTGCATAAATATCCTAATGCTTTGGAGGCATTTTATTTAATGCCACCATCGGGTAAAATTTTCTTTTTGTCCACTACTTTGGTTTGTAAACCAAACACTGATGATAATTATGTTTGCAGTCCTGCAGACATTTAGTCCAGTTTCATTTGATAACGTGTTTGTGTTTCATCTGTATATTATTGTGTTGAAATTATAAATACCTGAAATTACTTGAATGGGTTGCAAACTGAATATGTAACTTTTTTCAATAACTTTATCACTAAAAATCTACTGATTTGTCTAATCTTGCACACAGAGTGGTTTTAAATGTCCAGCTCCAGATATTCAAAACGTTTGCCAATTGTGCTGTATAGCTAACGCTGTATCGTTCAATTCCTTCACTCAGAACCAGAACTCTGGGATGAAGACACTGATGACGGCGATGTCTCGATGGGAAACATGCCTTGACTTGACATAGTTCATCGCCACCTCCAACATAAGGTCCTTGGGGCCATAGATATATTTTACCTGACGAACCAGTCCTGAGGGATGACAAAGAGGAGACATATTACATTTTTGGAAAATTATGAGTAAATGCAATGGCTGCTTGGTTCCAAGTACTAGTCTACTTTCTCCACTTACCCACAACCTTGCCCTGTTCGTAACGCTTAACCACATCAAAAGAGAACTGGTCATCTGCAAGCAGGATGTCAAAGAAAACGTCGGTGGCATGGTAAGTCGCTGCAACTGTCTGCAGGGAAACTATTTCTGTTGGAAGATTTGGTTTAAAGTTTGTATTATTCTAATAGTAGCAAACCACAGAATGTGTTTGGTCCTTCAAATAATATTTCACATATATTTATGATACAATTGGGTTGAAATAAGTAATTGAATTGTATGTGATGTGGCAGACTGGTGAATGGAAAGTTGAATTTCAATGAGGCTGCAAATAACTTTAGAATTTGAAACTACCAAGTTAACCCTTTCAGCCCCTGGCCAAAACATGTGATCAGAATAAACACTGAAAATGAATATGTTGTGTAAATAATTGCATTCAAGATTCATGGTGGATTTCCTTCAGATGTGGAATTTACCTCGACACAAAATACATTTTAATCGACCAACTGTGTCATATGTGTTGGCTCACAACGGAAACAGTAATCTAACTAACCGGTTGAATCTGCCAGGTCCACACACTTTTGCTCAAAATAACTTTTACTTGATATGGGAATGCAAATCATATGATACAGGCTACTACAACATATATCTGCACCATAGATAGTCACACACATCATGTGCAGTTGCAAATGCCGGTGAACGAGGCCATTGAGGAAGCACACGTACAAAGACCTTGCTGTACGTCCACCTTGTCTTACCGCGTGGTTCACTGAAGTGTCTGAAGAGCGGCGGGGAGATGGAGATGTGGGTGATGACGTGGACGGGATCAAGATTGCAGCTCCTGTCGTTATGTTGGCAGGCCTTAACACAACGCCCAATGACTAAAGCATGTCTTGTGGATCTGAAAAGGAAAAACAGAAGTGATGGTAAGTAGGCAAGATGAAGAAAATGAGGAGGAGATAGAGATGTATATATGTTCCAAGGAAAGAGGAATACACACAAAAGGAGATTTTACCTACACAGGAGACAACTGTATTTATAAGAAACACGTTGACCACAGCAAACTGGCAACACCTGAATAGCTACCATAGACCTCCATGGTTAACCAACGAAAGTGTGCCTTAACAAGAGGCCAAACCCTGATTCCTCAACCTAAAATCAAGTTTGTGGAGCTCCCCGACATGAAGACAGCAGCACTTTCAATGTGAACTCAAAAAGTGCAAAGGGAGCAGAGCCATGTAATCAGCAGCAAGCAGGTGAGTCCAAGTTGTTCACCCAAAGCCACAGAGATGATGGTGTGGTATTCATGCCACAAAGGAGAGATGGGATGGTAGACAACCAGGAGAGGGTTAGATTAAATGACATTTGATGCTATCAATGACATCATACTCAAGTGCATGGTGGACAAAACTCCCACCATCTTGACAGAATTCGCAACAGAATTCGCATTATTGCATTTCCAAACGATTGTATAGTCCCTCTCCAAAATAAGACAGAAACTATTACATAGAGCATTTCCCTATTTTCACATATTTGAAATAATCAACTTAGCATTTGGAAAATGGGTGGTTATATGATACAAAGATTTAAGAGAATAATTACCTCATATATTTAATTTCAATCAGCGTTATGCATTAAACCCCCAAAACCACCAGGAGGGAAATGGAACGGTGGAAAAATTGTCTGGCTGCATTTATCCAGCTGACCAACACAGCTACTGGCCTTTTGGTATCATTTACAGCAAATCAACTGATAACCACCCAATACCAACACTAAAAGCACTATTCATCATGTGAGCTGTAATGCTACTTCACCACTAATTGAGCCCCCATGCTGGCTGAGTCCCAGGTGCCCATAAATAAGTGCCACGCTTATTTTTCTTTCTATCCGCTAAGGCGAGGTCTGTTTGATCCGATGCTGAGGCCGCTTGGAACAGATCATAGGAAAACATTAGAAATTACCACAGCGGAGGAAGCGCGAGAGTAGCGGCAGAAACCATTGCCGGTATGTGTGTTTGTGCTTGAATATTAAAGAGTAAAAAGTCATTTTTATCCGTCACTTTTTAATTCCAAAGACATAGAAAGCACACATAAAGGGAAGCTGCTGCACAGACACGAGGTAAAATGAGCTGCCATCATGCAAATGAATGCACATGAACAATCCTGTCATAGCCCTCAAAAGCTAATGAGCCCCATCTAGTGGTATGTCCTCATATTATGTGTATACTGCTCCATCGTATGCTGGAACAAATATGGGGAAAAAAGCATTGAGTGTTTAAAACAGCTGAAAAACAAGGGAATGTTTGAAAGAAATGCATACCAAGACCACATTGCAAATGCAAATGCAATTCAATTAGCAATTTCGACTTGTTGCTTTGATAACCAATCATTCACTGTAAAGTTAATAATTTTAACACAATGTTTGAGGAATATTGTTTTGTTCTTTTGGGGGAAATGTATTACAATTATAATGTTAAGTTAGATGAGAAGAGAAATACTAATATTCTCAGATGAATACTGAGAATAATTTAATTTAACTTTATTTCGACTGCTGGATTGGCATTTTAGTTTGGGGTGAATCAGTGTTTTTCCACTCAAAAAGAATTATAGATTTGCCCCTTGTTAACTACGCCAAGGGGTAGATGGAAAGCTGGAGCTCTGACTCCTGTATTAAGAAAAGTATGGATGAAAATGAAAACCATATGTATAATACATGGGGGTGAGTGAAAAATAGGGATACACTTGAAACACTCAAAACTATTCCTTTAAATTTCACAATCTTCCAATATCTAAATGTTATTGAAGGCTGGATGGGCTGCTAGTGTGTGTGTGACAAACACAGAAAGCTTGGCCATGTACAGATGTGCTGTCCCGTAGCGAACCAGCCTCATCTCCACGGTCAGAAAGAAGTCCCGCGGCTGGGATAATGAACGCCGCAGTGCGATCTCTCCTCCTTGAGCGTACTGCTTCACGACAAAGTACCCCTCCTCGTCTCCAGAGACTATGTCGAGCAGCAGTTTGTCTCCCGGCACGGAATTGGAGAGTCCCATCCGGAAAACATCAGTGGGGATGAGAGCGTTGGTTGGAAAGCTGATGTTGTGGAAGGAGATTCTCAGCGGGAGCAAGAAACACGACGCAGGATCCCGCGTGAACTCACAAGTTACTCGCTCGCAACGGCTGAAAGGGAGAAAAAAACGAGACACTCATTGGATGGAGGGCAGAAACGGCTGCAGGCACGGGTATAAAAAGAGGGAAAGGACAGAGAGAGGGAGTAAATGACGGAAGTAGGAGAGTGAGAAAAAAGTTTGTGACCGTAAAACCGCAGGCAAATGTCAACAGCAGCCCAAATCTGCATGACAGGAAATGAGTACCAAATGAGAAGGACGGAGTCTTAATACTAAACTACAGAGGAGTACAATGCATCATGCTCAGCTGGGGACAATCAACCCTTTCATTCCAACAGCTCGTCATTAACAAGTAGCCATAAGCACTCACCCCTGCCCTGCCTCCTGGAAGTTTTGAGGACATGTGAAGGACAGACAGCGAAATCCTCCCTGGATGTTGATGCAGCTTTCAGAGATATAACAGGTATGGCTCCCGACTGCACATTCATCAATGTCTAGAAACACGGGTGGGGGGAGCAAAGGTTAGACACACCGGTAATTTACAATTCTGTTTTTTTAATGACAAGGGTATTGATGGTTTGTCTACTGACCCTGGCATGTGTGTCCATTGTATGCGAGTGTGTAGCCCGTGGGTGGGCAGGTACAGTAATAACTTCCTGGGACATTGGAGCAGCGGTAGGAACACACGTGGCCTCCAATCTGCACAGCGCACTCATCAATATCTGAGAGTGGCCGACAGTAAAAGATAGTTAGAGATACTCTGTGACATTTTTACGTGACACGTGATCACATCTGGGGTTCATTTGCAACATCACCAAACACCACAAAGTCCAACAAGCACCTTCACATGATGTCTCATCGATGTGACTCAGCTGGTAACCATGGCGACAGTAGCACTGGTACGAGCCAAAGAGATTTGCACACTCCTGGCTGCAAGGGTTGGCATCACACTCGTTGACATCTGTCAGCACACAGGCACAGATGCAGAACTCAAGACGTGACAAAGCAGTACTTCAGTAATTCATGAAATGAAGAGTGATCTTACCTTCACATTGTCTGTTGTTAGGGGATAGTTTGAAGCCAGTGGAGCAGCTGCACTGGTAGGACCCCTTTGTGTTCGCACACTTGTGGCTGCAGAGTCGTCCAGAGTAAAGCTTGCACTCATTGACATCTTAATCACACAGGGACAGACTATGAATTGACTTCCACTTTGCACTTGTCTTGTGCCACTTCTTTCTCCTCTACTCACGTGAATTTGCTCACCTTGGAAAATATTTTATGTCATAGCTGATGTGCACAAAATATCATAGATGATGCAAAAAAAAACAGTTGTGAGGAGTTTGTACTGCACCTTCACACAGTTTGTTGATACTGTTGAAGGTATAGCCAGTTTTGCATTCACAGCGGTACGTGCCCACCAGGTTGACACAGCCATGGCCGACACACACATTCCCTGTACGACACTCATCCACATCTGTAAACATGAACGGGAGAAGTTACATGTCTGAAGAAGGGATATCAAGGTGACTTTAAAGAAATTCTTGCACCAAATAAAATATTTTTTGTGACAGTATCCACCTTCACAACGCGATCCATCCTCAGTTAGACGATAGCCTCGTCCACAGGTTACTGTGTTCCTGCGACAAGTGTAGGAGCCCAATGTGTTGATACAAGTCTGGCGAAGCGAGCATGGACTAGTATGGGCCACACACTCGTTTACGTCTAATGAGGAAAGACATGAAGCAAAGCCAGCTTAACTTTTTCCCAGGGAATGTTTACCTGAGTGTGACACTAAACTTACCGATGCAGCTGCCGACGGCGTCCCGAATGAAACCGCCTGAGCACTCCGCGTTTGGGGCGCAGCGGAACGAGCCTTCGGTGTTGGTGCACAAAAAGGCTGCTTCACAGTTATGTGTCTCCAAAGCACATTCATCTATGTCTGGAACCGGTAAGGAGGAAAATATGAAGAAAGCATGGATATGCTATGCATAAATATTTTTATTTATATGAAATACTGTAAGGTGTAGGACATTTGGTGGCTATTTTACCTCGGACTAAAATTGCAGTTTTGTTACCTTGGCAAGTGTTGTCGTCTTTGAGTTCATACCCGGTGCCACAGCTGATTTCCCTCTGACAGCGGAAGGAACCCTCTGTGTTAATGCAAACTTGGCCTAAGACGCAGTTGTGACTGTCAGTCAGGCACTCGTTAACATCTGAGGAGAGAGACATCCATCAAAAATAAGAAAAACAGTCGATCCTTATTGTAAAGCATTGTCAGTGGTTGGGATGTAGCAGAATATCCTGGAATTTATTTTTTGGATAATGAATTTGACATGTTACGTATTATGACTGTGCCTTCAAACACCCATATTACCACTACCTAGTATGCCAGAAAAGGTTTTAGGATGCCCCAATACATGACAAAAGCAGTATGCCAAAAGTACCAGAATGTTTTACTACATTCGATCACATTCTGCAGTATGGGAGCCAGTATGATTTTTTTGGTTATAATATATACATTCATATATATACAAATTCAAAAGAAAAAGTATGCACACAGATTATGCTAATGTCCGCATGCTAACATGCTCACAATGACAAAGCCAACATGCTCACGTTAAGCAGGTATGATGTTGTAGAAGGAGATTCTCATGCTAACATTTACAGTGGCTGATGGGAACTTGCTTAGTTTCGAGGGTATTTTGTCAAAGTATTGAACCAATTTAATTCCTATCATGCTGCCGGCACGAAATGAAAAAGGAAGGGATCACATTCCATCCTGTAGGGGGCTATCCATCTAACCCATCTAATAGTTGTTTAGATATTTCAGTCTGGGCCGACCAACAGACTGGCACACTGACAATAGGCCCATTCGAAAGAACTGCGCCTCGACTGGGATGTAGAAGAGAGCAGACGGCAGCAGCAGGGGGGGTGTTTGTAAATATATATTTATATAGAAATGTGCGTGTAGCTGCAGCCTTTGTTCTTTTTATGTCTGCTTGTGAAATACATTACTACTCGTTTTGATATGTGTTACATAAATAAGCTCTATTATTATCAACCACACAATATAGGTTTTTTGATTAAACGTGAGACTAATAGTCAACTACACATACAACACCTGGTGTTTGCTGTCAATTCTAAGAGCCAATCAGCTCTCTAATGTGGCGACAGACAGGCGTTTCCCATCATGCACTGGGCCACGCAGTCGGTGGAGAGCTACTGCGGCACCTGAATCTTAAAATCTGCGGCCGCCTCGCTCTCGTGAGATAATCGTTGACCACGTGTGAGTGCCGTCAGAGCAAGTCGGTATCAAGTCGGACACAAATCTAACCGGTGATCGATTCTGCGCAGAACTGGCTCATCTCGAATGAACCTATTGTCCTCCCCAAAGCCATGCTACTTAGAAGGAATCATTTAGGAAGTAAGTAGTTACAGCAACACTTTAATTTATATTACTCACCTTCACAATTCCCTCCATCCTTTTTCAGTTGATATCCACCTTCACACAACTGGGAGCAGAGGGAGCCTGAAAGCAGCAGAAACACACGTGAAGAAGTAGACATCCCTATATCCAGTGTGAGTCCTACATCACAGGAATCATGTCACTGGCTGAAGAATAATTATAACAAAGGAGATCACATTCAGAAATGAAGGTGACAAACCTATACAGGGTTCCAATCCCTCTGTAGGCTTGGCGGTAACGCTGGTTTGAGGCTTTTCTGTCACTGGTGCTATGGAAGAAAAGGCCTCATGAAAAAGAAATACCCTGAATGACAAGCACAGGGGTCAAACCCTTCAGCACCTCGTCACACATTGGAGCTCCACAAAGCTCTGTGGGCTTCCCGTTGGCATGCTCACATTGCTTTGGCCTTCAATTTCGATCAGCAAGACACTTTTGCTTGAAACTCAAATCAAGTATTTTTGAAGCTCTGTCCTTGGCAACATGTTTGTTTTTTTCCACCTGAAGCCAGCTAGGCGACAAAAGCTACAAGCCACAACACCATTTGGCCCTGAGTTACCATTTGGCAAGGTGTCTACAGATTAGCCCAGTGAATAGCCCTGTTACCCAGTCTGCCTGACACTCTACTAGTGATCTACTCCACATCTGCCACATCAAGGCCAGTTGTCCAGTGTATTTCACAACATGGCCGCAGTCTGTGCTTCTAGTAACGCTGCCTGGATTGATGTGACGCACTCCTTCTGAAAATTGGCTCTTTTTACCAGAACAAATCTCTGCAAATGTCATGGTTTTGGCTCTGAGGGCTAATACAATCAGAGCTAACACTTTCAAATAAGGTTCCCTTAAGACAGGGCTTGTCACTAAAGGAGAGAAGTCCAGGTCTTGAGGAGTACTACTGCATGTGTGGAAAAAGTTGTACATAAGCTTTTGTGGCTCCAGAGGGACCTGTATGAAATTTGACGAATTGCGTCGAATGACGTCAGATCAGTCAACATTTGTTGAAGCTTTTTGTTTTAAAATTTTAAAAGATTCTTGGGGCGTAGCATAGCACATTGGAATATCCAACCTAACGGTCATGGGTTGTGTTGAACATATTCTGGGTCACCAGGTTTTTAAAACATCTCTTTGACTTGCGTTTATCCTTTCTATTTAGCAATACTGTAATTATAAATGTTGGTAATCCACTAACAAATGGTAATAGTTGCGTATTTAAAAAAGAAAAGAAAAAAACTTCATAAAGTCTGTGGTTGATAAGAGTGTAACAAGTGGTGGAAGGACCCAAACGCAATAAGACGGAATGGAGTGGAGAATTATCGGGGTCGGGTGCTATGCAGACCGGGCGGCGGGCCAGGCAGGAGACCTGGGCGAGCCGATCGCCGGCAGCATAGACTAGCTCTAGGGACGTGGAACGTCACCTCGCTAGCGGGGAAAGAGCCGGAGCTGGTGCGGGAGGTGGAGCGGTACCAGCTAGATTTAGTTGGGCTCACCTCCACGCACAGCATGGGCTCTGGAACCAAGCTCCTGGAGAAGGGTTGGACTTTGTCCTTTTCTGGAGTTGCCCAGGGTGAGAGGCGCCGGGCGGGAGTGGGGATACTCACGAGCCCCCGGCTGAGCGCCGCTATGTTGGAGTTTTCCCCGGAGAACGAGAGGGTCGCCTCCCTGCGCCTACGGGTTGCAGGGAGTAAAGCTCTGACTGTTGTTTGTGCTTATGCACCGAACAGCAGTTCGGAGTATCCGGCCTTCTTGGAGTCGGTGGGAGGGGTCCTGGAAAGGGCGCCGCCTGCCGACTCCATAGTTCTCCTGGGAGACTTCAACGCTCACGTGGGCAATGACAGAGAAACCTGGCGGGGCGTGATTGGGAGGAACGGCTTGCCCGATCTGAACCCGAATGGTGTTTTGTTGTTGGACTTCTGCGCTAGCCACAGTTTGTCCATAACGAACACCATGTTCGAGCATAAGGTGGCTCATAAGTGTACCTGGTACCAGAACACCTTAGGCCGGAGATCAATGATCGACTTTGTAGTCGTATCATCTGATCTGCGGCCGTATGTCTTGGACACTCGGGTGAAGAGAGGAGCAGAGCTGTCAACTGATCACCACCTGGTGGTGAGTTGGATCAGATGGCGGGGGAGTCGGCTAGAAAGACCTGGCAAGCCCAAACGTGTAGTGAGGGTGAACTGGGAACGTCTGGCGGAGGACCCTGTCCGGGAGGTCTTCAACTCCCACCTCCGGAAGAACTTCTCACAAATCCCGAGGGAGGCTGGGGACATGGAACCCGAGTGGACCATGTTCAAAGCCTCTATTGTGGACGCGGCTGCTCGGAGCTGTGGCCAGAAGGTCATCGGTGCCTGTCGTGGCGGCAACCCGAGAACCCGGTGGTGGACACCGGGGGTGAGGGAAGCCGTCAAACTGAAGAAGGAGGCCTTTCGGGCCTGGCTGGCCCAGGGGTCTCCTGAAGCAGCTGACGGGTACCGGCAGGCCAGAAGGGCTGCAGCTGCGATGGTCGCGGATGCTAAAACTCGGGCATGGGAGGAGTTCGGGGAGGCCATGGAGAAGGACTTTCGGTTGGCCTCAAGGAAGTTCTGGCAAACCATCCGACGGCTCAGGAAGGGAAAGCAGGGCCTACCCCAGGCTGTTCTCAGCAGGGGGGGGGGAACTGCTGACCCGGACTGGGGACATCGTCGGGCGGTGGAAAGAGCACTTTGAGGAACTCCTAAACCCGGCTAACATGTCCCTCGGAGAGGGGGCAGCGCCGGAAGACTTTGGGGTGGTTTCTCCCATATCCCTGGCAGAGGTCGCTAAGGTAGTCAAAAAGCTCCTTGGTGGCAAGGCGCCAGGGGTGGATGAGATCCGCCCTGAGATGCTGAAAGCGCTGGACATTGTTGGGCTGTCTTGGTTGACACGCCTTTTCAGTGTTGCATGGGGGTCGGGAACAGTGCCCATGGACTGGCAGACCGGGGTGGTGCTTCCCATCTACAAGAAGGGGGACCGGAGAGTGTGCTCAAACTATCGTGGCATCACACTGCTCAGCCTCCCGGGAAAAGCTTATGCCAGGGTGCTGGAAGGGAGGCTCCGACCGCTTGTCGAACCTCAGATTCAAGACGAGCAGTGCGGATTCCGTCCCGGTCGTGGAACAGTGGACCAGCTCTTTACCCTTGCAAGACTACTGGAGGGGTCCTGGGAGTTTGCCCAACCAGTCTACATGTGCTTTGTGGACTTGGAGAAGGCTTTCGACCGGGTCCCTCGGGGGGTTTTGTGGGGGGTGCTGCGGGAGTATGGGGTGCCGGACCCGTTGGCTCGGGCTATCCGGTCTTTGTACGCCTGCAGTAGGAGCTGTGTTCGTATCCTCGGTAGTAAGTCAGACGCGTTCCCGGTGGGTGTTGGCCTCCGCCAGGGCTGCCCTTTATCACCGGTCCTGTTCGTGACTTTCATGGACAGGATATCTAGGCGCAGCCAGGGGGCGGAGAGGATCCGGTTCGGGAGTCTCGGGATCGCCTCTCTGCTGTTCGCGGATGATGTGGTCCTGTTTGCCTCCTCGGATTGTGACCTCCAGCATTCACTGGGGCGTTTTGCAGCCGAGTGTGAAGCGGCAGGGATGAGAGTTAGCGCCTCCAAATCTGAGGCCATGGTGCTCTGCCGGAAACCGGTGGATTGCTCCCTCCAGGTGGGGACAAACTGCCTACCCCAAGCGAAGGAGTTCAAGTATCTCGGGGTCTTGTTCACGAGTGAGGGTAAGGTGGAGCGGGAGATCGACAGACGGATCGGTGCGGCTGCAGCAATAAAACAGGCGCTTTACCGGTCCGTCCTGGTGAAGGGGGAGCTGAGCCGGAAGGCGAAGCTCTCTATTTACTGGTCGGTCTATGTTCCAACCCTCACCTATGGTCACGAACTCTGGGTCGTGACCGAAAGAACGAGATCTCGAATACAAGCGGCCGAAATGAGCTTCCTCCGCAGGGTGGCCGGGCTCACCCTTAGAGATAGGGTAAGGAGCTCGGACATCAGGAGGGAGCTTGGAGTCGAGTCGCTGCTCCTTCGTGTCGAAAGGAGTCAGCTGAGGTGGTTCGGGCATCTAGTCAGGATGCCTCCTGGACGCCTCCCATTAGAGGTTTTCCAGGCACGTCCAACTGGTAGGAGACCCCGGGGAAGACCGAGGACACGCTGGAGGGATTATATCTCCCGGCTGGCCTTGGAACGCCTCGGGATCCCCCAGAATGAGCTGGAAAGTGTTACGGGTGAGAGGGAAGCCTGGGTCGGCTTGCTGAACCTGCTGCCACCGCGACCCGACCCCGGATAAGCGGCTGATAATGGATGGATGGATGGAGTGGAGAGGTTTATTTCGGCAGAACACACAAGGGAAACGGACCAAGAAGAAGGCAGGACCGTATCGGGCGGGAGAAGTGGATGGTCTGGCATAACACGGAGAATGATCTGGCCGTGACTGTGATTGAAGCTGGGGATTATATACTAGAGGGAGGCGGCGCAGGTGAGTGTGATATAGCTGACGAGGTGGGTGTAACTAACAGGTGCACAGATTGAGCTGACGAGGTAATACAGAAGGGAGTGAGTGCAGTAGGGTGGCAGGTAAGTGTGTATGAGCTGAAGAGGTGTGACCAACAGGTGTACAGAATAAGATGATGAGATTGGTGTGACTAACAGGTGCACTGAATGAACTGATTAGGTGTGTGAGCGACAGACTGGCAAGAGAAAATGAAGGCTGAACTGTGACAAAGAGGGGTAAATAATTGGAATTTGGTCCAGATCATCTGCAGCTTTTTTTTTTTGCTCACAATGATAATGCCAACATGCTCATGTTAAGCAGGTATGATGTTGTAGAAGGAGATTCTCATGCTAACATTTACAGTGGCTGATGGGAACTTCCTTAGTTTTGCAGGTATTTTGTCAAAGTATTGAGCCAATTTAATTCCTATCATGCTGCCGGCACGAAATAAAAAAGGAAGGGATCACATTCCATCCTGTAGGGGGCTAACCATCAAACCCATCTAATAGTTGTTTAGATATTTCAGTCTCGGCCGACCAACAGACTGGCACACTGACATTGCCGTCCCCAAAGCCATGCTGCTTAGAAGGAATACTTCAATTTATATTACTCACCTTCACAATTCACTCCATCCTTATTCAGTTGATATCCACCAAGGCACGAACACATACCGTTACCTTCACACAACTGGGAGCAGAGGGAGTCTGAAAGCAGCAGAAACACACGTGAAGAAGTAAACATCCCTATATCCAGTGTGAGTTCGACATCACAGGAATCATGTCACTGGCTGAAGAATAATTATAACAAAGGAGATCACATTCAGAAATGAAGGTGACAAACCTATACAGGGTTCCAATTCCTCTGTAGGCTTGGCGGTAACACTGGTTTGAGGCTTTTCTGTCACTGGTGCTATGGAAGAAAAGGCCTCATGAAAAATGAATTCCCTGAATAACAAGCACAGGGGTCAAACCCTTCAGCACCTCGTCACACATTGGAGCTCCACAAAGCTCTCTGGGCTTCCCGTTGGCATGCTCACATTGCTTTGGCCTTCAATTTCGATCAGCAAGACACTTTTGCTTGAAACTCAAATCGAGTGTTTTTGCAGCTCTGTCCTTGCCAACATGTTTGGGTTTTTCCACCTGAAGCCAGCTAGGCGACAAAAGCTACAAGCCACAACACCAGTTGGTCCTGAGTTACCATTTGGCAAGATTAGCCCGGTGACCTGTTACCCCCTCTGCCTGACACTCTGCTAGTGATCCGCTCCACATTTGCCACATCACCTCCGGTTGTCCAGTTTATTTCACAACATGGCCGCTGTCTGTACTTCTAGTAACGCTGCCTGGATTGATGTGACACACTACATCTGAAAACTGGCTTTGAAATGTAAAGAATATTCTGGGGGCGTAGCATAGCACATCGGTATATCCAATCAAACAGTCAGTGGTTGTGTTGAACACATTTTGGGTCACCAGGTTTTTAATTTAAAACATCTTTTTGGCTGTTTTGGTGTTTTCCTTTCTATTTAGCAATACTGCAGTTATAAGTGTTGGTAACCCACTAACAAATTGTCATTGGTTCCCAATTTCTAAAAAGCCTTCATAAAGTCTGTAGTTGATAAGAGGGCTAAATAATTAGACTTTGGTCCAGATCATCTGCAGCCTGTTTTCTAGAAATAAATGGTCTCATAAGTCAATATTAGATTTGACATTCGACCTATACAAATATTGTTCTTATTATTGGATTATATATCTGTTCTATGAAGTTAGGGAACTTTATTAACCATTAATAAAACCAAATCATATTGTGCTGCAAATCACTTGGCACCTAATGTGTGCAAAAGGCCAAGTACGCTGATTGTTTTGAGTCTCACACACAGCCAGTAGCCATTCGGTAGATAAGAGTGGAGCCATTTAAGACACAACAGACTGAAAGCACAACATTAATTTCTTACCAGTTGCAGCCTGTTTGATTTCTGCTGTTGTGTTTTTGTTACAGCAGTCTTTAGCTGTGTGCAAACACCTTTTTCCCAGCAACAAACCCTGGAGCTCGCAGCTCAAGCCCCGGCTCGCTGTCACCAGGCCGAGCATACAGCAGTCACAGCACAGCTGTACGGGAGACAGGGAGGGTGAAACAGCTGGAAGAGATGCTGAACAAGAAGGAATCTGATCTCTGATGTGATATAGTGTGTTTCTGCGCACAATAATGGAGAGACGTGCAAAGATTGAATATTAACATTAGGAAGGAGATAACCTTAGACATTTTAGTTTCCCAGGGTTCTCCTTGGAAGAAGGGCCTCTCACAGACCCATTGCTCCTTGGACATCTGGATGCCTTTGTCACAGAGTCCATCTTCTACTGCTGCCGCACAGCACTGCTCCTGGGCGATTCTGGGAATAAACAGCAGACATTCCCGTCATCCAGAAGAGAAACTGCATCCTTTGTTCCATGAGACAATAGCTGGATACGGAGCATGTGATGAAATGATCGAAGATACAGTCGGTCTCCTGACTGCAAGTGGATTTATTTAAGATGGGATACGTTACGATACATATCTAATTGCAACAATAAGTTATCCACCTTAGCTTAAAAGACATTGTAACGGTCAGCAGCTACTCTAATTTTAGCTAATTTAAATAATCTCTCCCCCGGCCTCTCCTCTGCAAATGTTCCCTCCACTGACCTCCATGTGTTGATCAGGTGTTTCTCTATTTCATCAATCACAGCCTCCATGTTCTTACAGTCAAACAGGGCCCTTTAGTGTGTAAAATGCTCCAGGGGGACACTTAACGCCATGTCTTCACTGTGTAGTTACTATGTGGCAATCCTCTCCTGTAGCAGGATGGATGGTTGAGTGGCGCGGAGATGATTTAAGGCTTGCAACCTTTGAGCTATTTCCTGCTTTTTAACAAACCGTCAGAAACGCTGGCTTACAGCACACACACACATTTCCCTCAGGAAAATTACACACAGTCTCATTTAAAGAGTCCAATGGGATACATGTTTAACCCTGCTCATCCGCTGTACCCTGAGGAACGTTTTTGATGCATAAACACACAAGACTTCATGCATTCCCTCTGTACTGCCCCGCCCCCATGGTCGCATCCTGAGACCTTCTCCTTTTTTAAACCAGGTGTTGCTTACCTGCAGGTGGGGGAGGAAGATATGAGGTTGAGATTTGCACAGGATTGTCCTCCCTGGGCCCAATCCCTCCCACCCTGACAGCACTCCTGTTCCGTAGAAAGCTGAATCTCTGTGGATTAAATATAAAGCAAAGACATGATGTAAGAATAGCATGGCTGCCCCTTAAAAGTGCAATGACTGAATCAGATTTAAATAAATTGGGCTCACACACTCAGATAAGACAGATAGTACTTGGGAGATATCACCAAGCAGTACCTCATATAAGGATACAACTTGCCCCCAAAATTAATAGTGTATTTAAAGTTGTTCAAACCACTAACACAGACTACAATTGGGCATTTCAATGCCAACATTGAGCAATGTGTCTTACCTTGTCCATGCAGAACTCCGTATAAAGAAAACAGAAGTATTGTCCACTGTGCCATCGCGCTCACTTCCAGATGTTTCCGTCTAAATGTCACGGTTATTGTAAATTACCGGGATGATCAGCGGCTGAACGACAGCAGACGGTGTGTGTCTGTGCATGTGTGTGTGCGTCAGTCTCCTCTGTGAAAGTGTCCCGTCAAGAAGGGGAACATCTCAGTCAGAGCGGCGACTCAGGCCTCGACTCGCGGGGTTTGAGTTTCGAGGGCGGGGTGGACGGCCCCGTGTTTAACCGTCAGGGCTCCTGAATTATTCAAACGTGGCCGATAATTAGATTTATTTGATGACACTTCCAAAGTGGATGTTGCCAGAATAAAAATTAAATAAAAGAGATGGATCTTAAGAAAAGTCGGTTAAAACAAGAAAAACGTCCACAGACTGGTAAAAGAAAAAAGAAAAGTAAGTCATAAAAAATTGTCCTACAAAGTGTCCCAAATTCCTTTTGTGAACGTTTTTTTTTAAAAGAGGTTTGGTTTACATTTGCAGTGGTTTCTTATTTAGAATTCATAACATGCAAAAGTATCAAGTAGTTTATTAAGTTAAAAAAAAGCTGAAGTTAGCAAGTTGGTATAAAAATAAAATGAGCATTACTTCTATATTTTAAATGTTTTTTTTCTATTTTCGTCTTCTGTTATTGAGTTTGTGGTTTTTTTTTAAGTAATCTTGCGACCCCTTGTGGGGATTCAGACCACTGTTTGAGAACCTCAGGTTTTGTTTAGGGTGCAGCATTTTACATCATCTCAAAGAATAAAATAAAGAAAACTGAATAAAGATGACAGTGGGAGCAAAGACCAAGTATATGATCTACATTTAAAGGTCAACAAACAAACATAAAGTTCCTGACACTTAAACGTGGGAAACAATTTGAATTATAATCCTTTTATGGAGGTTTAAATAGTCGGGGTCAAATTGACCCCAAGGATAAAAAAGAAAAAGTAAATTTGAAGGTAACCGGAGGGTTAACCCATGTTTATTACAAATATTGTAAATGCATGTAGTAACATTGTTTGCAGAGTTCATTTACAGGTCATGTTTCTCCTCAAATAATAAAAGTGATAATATTGGACAAAGTTGTCTAAACTGAAGTTGAATTGTCAGTTTGACGCCATGTGAGTTCCAGGAAGGTTTAGTTAACTGAAGCCTCCGTTCTGTGGGTCTAACTGCACACTTCCATTGCTTTCAGTGAGGGAAACCAGCTAAAATAACAAGGCTTAGGCCTAATCTTACATAAAAGTAATCATGCTGCAGAAGGGCAAGGACACAATTTGGAGAACACACACTTGTCAGAGGCTGATGTTGAGGTCATATTTAGGTCTCTGAATTATCCCAGAGTGCTAACAGTAAAGTCTAAAGAATTGTTCTGCTGATAAAAACCAACAAGGCTGCTTTATGACAAAACATTGTTGAGATTTGGCCTTCAATATAGATCAGCAATTTACTTTTGCTTTAAAATCAAATCAAGTATTGTTGCAGCTCTGTCCTTGCCAACATGTTTTTTTTGTTTTACCTGAAGCCAGCTAATCGACAGCTAATCGAGCCACAACACCGGTTGGCCCTGAGTTTTTGCTTCTAAGGCTAATAAAATCAGAGCTAACACTTTCAAATAAGGTTCCCTTAAGACAGGGCTTGCCACTAAAGGAGAGAACTCCAGTCTATGGGAGTGCCACTGCATGTGTGAAAAAGTTGTGCTTTTGTGGCTCCAGAGGCACCTGCATGAAATCTGATGAATTGCCTTGAGTGATGTCACATGAGTCAATGTCTTTTGGAGCTTTTTGTTTTAAATTTCAAATTGAAAAAAGATTTTCAATTTGACTGTCAGTGGTTGTGTTGAACACATTTTGGGTCACCAGGTTTATAAAACATCTCTTTTGCTCGTGTTTATCCTTTCTATTTAGCAATACTGCAGTTATAAATGTTGGTAATCCACTAGCAAATGGTCATAGGTTCCCGAATTTCTAAAAAGGCCTTCATAAAGTCTGTAGTTGATAAAAGGATTAAATAATTTGGTTGAATAGTCAAAAGAATTACCTCCTAACCCTAACCACTTTTCCTTGACCTCTGTGGAAAACGTCACAGGGTCAAGGAAAGATGGGAAGGAGAATCCATGAGGAGTTTAGGACAAGACAACCGCGGTGTTTAGTGAATTCAACTCCACTTTCCCTGAGCTACGTAGTTATGATGCGACGGCAGGCGATGTCAGTGACGTTGGTCTGCAGCGGTGAAACTACAATGTTCAGGAGATGGACTACAAAAAAGCGCATCTTAGATACTTCGTCTGTGTTCTTACAGTGTTGCGTCATGCAGACGACATGAAAGACCCGGTTCAATGTATTACTTTATTAACAAGGATGGAATAGAAATGAAAGAAGAATATAAAAGTGAAACCAAGGGTTGCTATATTTGATGAAGTATTTGGGAACTATATAAACTATTTAAGTTTGTGCTGTAAATCACTTGGCACCTAATGTGTGCAAAAGGTTGAGTACACTGATTGTTTTGAGTCTCACACACAGCCAGTAGCCATTCGGTTGATAAGATAGAGTGGAGCCATTTAAGACACAACAACAGACTAAAGAACAGCATTAATGTCTTACCAGTTGCATCCTGTTGGATTGCTGCTGTTGTGTTTTTGTCACAGCAGTCTTTAGCTGTGTGCAAACACGTTTTCCCCAGTAACAAACCCTGGAGCTCGCAGCTCGAGCCCCGGCTCGCTGTCACCAGGCCGAGCTTACAGCAGTCACAGCACATCTGTACGGGAGACAGGGAGGGTGAAACAGCTGGAAGAGATGCTGAACAAGAAGGAATCTGATCTCTGATGTGATATTGTCAGAAAAACTAGGTGTGTTTGTGCGCACAATGATGGAGAGACGTGCAAAGATTGAATATTGATATTAGGGAGGAGATAACCTTAGACATTTTAGTTTCCCAGGGTTCTCCTTGGAAGAAGGACTCCTCACAGACCAATGGCTCCTTGGACATCTGGATGCCAGTTCCACAGAGTCCATCTTCTACTGCTGCCGCACAGCACTGCTCCTGGGCGATCCTGGAAATAAACAGCAGACATTCACGTCATCCAGAAGAGAAACTGCATCCTTTGTTAGCTGGATACTGAGCATGTGAAAACATGATCTCTATTTGAGTAAGATACAGTCAGTCTGCTGACTGCAAGTGGATTTATTTAAGATGGGATACATTGCATATTTAATTGCAACAATAAGTAACCCACCTTAGCTTAAAGACATTGCAACGGTCAGCAGTTTTGTGGTAAATCTCTTATGGTATCAGGACAGGAAGCCAAACTTGAACTTAAATAATGAAAATCAATAAAATCCTGTTGGAATCAGTCGTCTTTGTCTTTGTTTATTTCTTGCAAGGGAAGAGTTACATCAGCTGCAAAGTATTGTATCACACAAGCTTCTTTATACACACAGCAACGAGTTAACTTCTACCTGCTCGCACCCATGGGTGGCCTTGGACAGTTTCAATAACAACCTGGAGGAGACAGACAGTACAATCCACAAGTTTCGGTTAACCGCAGTTTGCACTTTCTTTACTCCATATAAGGTAAAGGGAGGACGTGTAGGCCCAGTAGCCTTCTCTTAGTGAATGACACATATGTTTAGGGTCAACATAAGGACACATAGTTATACATAATATGGTTATACATATTTTACCATTACTGCGGCTACTCTGAGACGTTGGTTTACAGACACACACATTTCCCTCAGCAGAATTGCACACCCTCATTTAAAGAGCCCAATGGGATCAATGTTGAACCCACGCTACAACCGCTGTACCCAGGAACGTTTTTGATGGATAAAGACAACACACGTCATGCATTCCCTCTGTACTGCCTTGGTCGCATTCTGAGACCCTCTTCTTTGTGAAAGCAGGTGTTGCTTACCTGCAGGTGTAGGAGTGAGATCTATTTGGGAGGATACAGTATGGTCCTCGCTGGGCCCAATCCATCCCATCCTGACAGCACTCCGGCTCAGTAAGAATCGTAATCTCTGAGAATTAAATACAAAGCAGAGACATGATGTATGAATAGCATGCTCACCCAAGTGCCAGTGACTGAATCAGATTTAATTAAAACCAAGCAGTACCTCACATAAGGATACAACTTGCCCCCAAAATGAAGTGTTTTTAAAGTTGTTCAAACCACTAACAAAGACTTAAATTGGGCATTTCAATGCCGACATTGATCAATGTGTCTTACCTTGTCCATGCAGAACTCCGTATAAAAAAAACAGAAGTATTGTCCACTGTGCCATCGCGCTCACTTCCAGATGTTTCCGTCTAAATGTCACGGTTATTGTAAATTACCGGGATGATCAGCGGCTGAACGGCAGCAGTGGACGGTGTGTGCGTGCGCATGTGTGTGTATGTGTGTGTGTGTGTGTGTGTGTGTGTGTGTGTGTGTGTGTGTGTGTGTGTGTGTGTGTGAGTCCTCTGTGAAAGTGTCCCGTTATAGACGAGATCATCTCAGTCAGAGGCGACTCCGGCCTCGACTTGCAGGGTTTGATATGAGAGGGCGGACCCGTGGGTGCATCCCAAATCTCCCTCCCCACGCGAGGAGAGAGGGAAACGAGGAAATGTGTTTCAAGAGAAAGGAGACGTCCTTTCCTCAGCAGCGTCACGTGAAGGCTGCTGATCAGCTGTCAGTCGGATTCAACAACTGGAGAGACTTTTGACCGAGTTTGCACACATGATCTATATAATATGCTAATAATATTATCATCACTGCCAGAGCTGAGGTGTTTTCTCTCTGCAGCCTGTTACCTGTTTAACTAAACTGATTTGAATTCATTCTGATTGTGAAGATAACTAATGATATGATTAAGGTTGCTTTTGAACACTGGAATTAATTTATAAATGGAGAAAAAAAAAGTGTTTCATCCCTTTAGCGCCCTCTGACTTTAATTGTATCCATAATAAAAGTGATTGAGGGAAATAACAGATCATGAAAATACAAATATTTTTCTAAATTAACAAATGTGTTCAGACCAAGTGAACATATATTTAAACGAGAAGGTGAATCAGAAAACAAATCAAATATAAAACTAGAGTTTAATCTGTGATCTGTCAGATCAGCTGCAGCATTCAATCAAAGTACTGATGAACAATTAAGGGGGCGGTCATGGCTCCTCCCTCGTGGCTCCTCAGAGATCCCTCCTCTCTCCTCTCCTGTTTATCAGCTCCTGGCCCTTCAAAGTAATCTTGCAACCCCTTGTGGGGATTCAGACCACTGTTTGAGAACCTCGTCTTTTTCAGGGTGCAGCATCTTACATCATCTCAAAGAACAAAATAAAGAAAACAGAATAAAGATGACAGTGGGAACAAAGACCAAGTACGATCTACATTTGACCCCGTTTATTACAAATATTGTAAATGCAGGTAATAACATTGTGTGCAGAGTTCATTTACAGGTCCTTTCTCTTCTCAATAAATAAAAGTGATAATATTGGACAAAGTTGTCTAAACTGAAGTTGAAGTGTCCGTTTGACGCCATGTGAGTTCCAGAAAGGTTTAGTTAACTGAAGCCTCCGTTCTGTGGGTCTAACTGCACACTTTCATTGCTTTCAGTGAGGGAAACCAGCTAAAACAACAATGCTTAGGCCTAATCTTACATAAAAGTAATCATGCTGCAGAAGGGCAAGGACACAATTTGGAGAACACACACTTGTCAGAGGCTGATGAGGTCATAATTATGTCTCTGAATTATCTCAGAGTGCTAACAGTAAAGTCTAAAGAATTGTTCTCCTGATAAAAACCAACAAGGCTGCTTTATGACAAAACATTGTTGAGATTTGAAATATTGTTTTGCTCCAAAATATCTAAGCAGCACCATTAAAAAAAAAAAAAACAATTTATTTTTACATAGAGCTGTCATTTAATAGAATACTAACAAAATAAAAAAAATACTATTGCAATTAAACATAATTTGTTCATGAGCCAAATGGCTAGTGCAAGATAGCCAAAGCTTATAAAGAGGAAAATGGAGTCATTACTATTTACATCAAGACATCTTGCATGCACTACTAATCCCAGACATTTTTTTCTTATTTTCACAATGTTGACTTAGAAATGTTTCGTGTGCTTTTCAGTTTTGTCATTACAGAAAATAACAATCTTTGTTACAGTAAAATTATAACCTCCGTCCAGCGAAAAAAAATCTTATTTACTCCCTTTCTTGTGAATGTACTGCATGACTGCTACTAAATAAGTCTATTTAGCTCCGCAGTACCCTTTTCCTATTGCAAATATAACATATTACCCAAAAAAGATGTCTGATTGCCGCAAATGTCGGTCCCCACTGGGGCCACTTCTGTGGAAGACTGGAATCATCCATCTTGTCTACAGTTTCTGTCTGCTGTGATCTATCCCTGCTCCTCTTTGACCGTGTCTGCAGGAGCGGACTCCTCCTGGGTTTCAGGCGGATCCACAGGCGTGTCTGTGGGGAGCTCAGGGCTCTCCTCTTCTGGGGATTTGGGAGGTGGTTCTTCTTTTGTTTTAACATCAGTGGCCGGAGAGCTTTCCGCCTCCTTTGCAGGAATCTCCTCGTCCCGCTCTGCCTCCTCGGCAGGAAGCGCATCTCCCTCATCAGGAGGCGCATCTCCCTCGGCAAGAGGCGCATCTCCTTCATCAGGAGGCGCATCTCCCTCGGCAGGAGGCACATCTCCTTCATCAGGAGGCGCATCTCCTTCATCAGGAGGCGCATCTCCTTCATCAGGAGGCGCATCTCCTTCATCAGGAGGCGCATCTCCTTCATCAGGAGGCGCATCTTTCTCGGCAGGAGGCGCATCTCCCTCATCAGGAGGCGCATCTCCCTCATCAGGAGGCGCATCTCTATCGGCGGTGGCAGCAGCTGCTACCTCCGTCACCTTTTCACTCGCATCGACCACCTTCTCCTCCGTTTCTGGCATTTCCTCCTCTGCAGGGGCTGTTGCTGTTGTGGCGGGACTTAGTGGTTTATCGTCTTCAATGGGAGCCATGCCCTCCGCCGGCATCTCTTCCTCTTCATCGATCTCCTCCTCGAGGGGAGGGATCATCTGTTCTTCCCTCCCTCCGGGGAACACCTTATCCGGGTAGACTAGTTTCAACTGCTCCTCGAAGTAGTCCTCCAAGTACAAGCCTGCACTCCCCACTTCAGAGGTCCCCTATATGACCAATGCACAGAAATGGTGGAAATTAAAGAGTGTTTACTTTAACATTCTTCATCTTTGAAAAAAAAAAAAAAAAAAAAAAAAAAAAGGCACAACGAATAAGACATATTTCATATAAAGTGATGATTACCTTGTAGTACTTTGCACAGTTGAAAAATATGAGCCGGACGTCTGTGACAAACCCCTCTGGACCGTTATAACATTCACCTTCCTGCGACTTCAACTCCAGTTTCTTTTTGACAATTGACAAATCCATCGGGTTCTTAATCAGCTCTTTGTACCGTCTCGTCTCCTACGTTAAGAAAAGCAAAGTTATTTCAACCATCTGATGTAACGACAATCATATTTTCTCTCTACAAGTAGTATTCACTTTCAGACATATCGTTTACACGAAACACAGCTACGACTCAATTTCACACATGGAAGCAATTGAACCCTCAATTATGATTTAAAAATTAAAAGTAAAATGACACATTGGTGGCGTTACAAATTATTTTTATATAGAAAAAATAATTTGATCTTTACTGAAAAAGGCAACTTTACTATTGTTGAAATCCCATCAATTAGCGAACACATTCACTCACCTCAAATGGTAGTCTCTTTTCTTAAGTCATAAAAATGACATCCACCAATGTTTTTCCTTTACAAAAATTGAAAGCTTTCACTTCATTTGTTACGCATCTACCTACTTACTACAGTATCAGCGAGAAACAGCGCAGCCTTTCATTGATCGACAAAATAACTTACGGATGGAGTAGCAGGCTGCTGGAAGTCAGTGCTGAAGTCATTGCAGAACAGACGGAGCAGCAGCCTCTCACACTTCTGCAGGTTATAAAAAGAGGACGCATTAGAGCAAACATTTCAGTGATCAGGTTATGAGACAAAATGCTCTCCTTCATATGAAGGAGGAGTATAAAAACAGAACGACAAAGCTCAAGTAACGAAGAACATCATGCACAGAGTCTAAAGAAAAGCTGGGTGAGCATACCCTTCTTTCATTAGGGGGGAACCCTTCAGAGACGGGGTCGCCATTCCTGTCACAGTCGTACTCCATCTCAGGGGAGGCGAGGTCTCGGCAGAGCGAACAGAACCACTCCCCGCTGTAGAGACACATCGGGACAGGAGAAGCCGTTAGGGCGGATGCATGGGTTGGTGAACTGCTGCTGAATCTGATCACATATGGTCCTATACAGCTTCTCTCAGAGCAGTCGGCACAGACCATCCAAGGTCACAAACGACCTGGAGAACCGGTTTATCAGTCCCCATCATCAATGTACATTTTGAAAATTGGAAGTTAAGACTTTTTTTTTATTAAGAAAACCTTACAAAAAAATGCAAGAATTTCAAAATATCAAGTTAAATATTGTCCTTCATGTTTTTTACTGTGCTTTTCAGCTGTACGACCACTTAGTAACAAGACCTTCAATAGCGCAAACTAATATTGCAGCTGTAAAAATATATATTTTAAAGTCATGCTCACACTATTACAAACCAATGAAGACCTCTATAATAACTATCTGCAAGAAATTTAAATAATTGTTAAAAGGGCTGTACCAAATGTCCCTTTCAAAGCTTTTATTGAGGTTTTTCGAAAGAAGCTTTGAATGTCTGTCATTATGTTTTGTGAAGTTATCACAATAAAACAATGGATTGCTGATAGACCGCCTTGTATTAATTATATTAATAATACTATTATTATTATTATTAGTGTAGCTGGATCTTTATCTGCCTCTGTGCAGAAATACCTTGTTTTAACAGATTAGATCACAACAACAAAAAGCTACGCTGAATTCAAATGTTGATTTAGAAAACAAATGTCAATCTTATAAAGCTTATCAAAATGCTGTTGAACACATTTGTCAACTATGTCAACATGGTATCTTTGAAATAGATAAGATCACATACCAACCTTGAAGATTATAGTCATAACTATTGTAATAATGCCTCTTTAATATTGCCTATAATTACATTAATTAGTTAATTCTATTATTCTTACATTAATTGTAGAGATTATTGTGACGGTGGAATTACAAGACCTGTCACTTGGGTTCACTCTCACTTTGCCTTGAACCTTTTGATCCCAACCTCGAAAGCATAACTATTGTCTGTGTTGCCAATTATCTCCTAGTCTTGTCTAATCTGAGATGTGTGAATGAAAAATAAAGTTCTTTGGAACAAATAGTTTCATTTATTTTGATGGTCCTTTCATTGTGCATTAACAGCCCTCAGAGACAATCTGTCTCTCACCTGGGGGACTCATTCAGAGCGGGAATGTGGCAGGCCAGATGAAAGACTTTGGGGCACTTGTCGCAACAGAGCAGTTCCCCCCCGTTCTGACAGACGGCGCACCAGTCCTCATTCGGGTCTTCTTCCGGCTCCGCTCTCTTTTCAGACTCGGGCTGCGCCGCGGGCTGCGGTCGCTGCTCGTCGACTACTTTGCTCGACTCGGCTGCAGACTCCAATCTAGGCACAGGGACCGGTACAAGTATCTTTAGCTGCGGCCGAGGATTTGGCTGAGCCCCGGTGCTGCTGTCCGGCAGGCTGGAGCCGACGCTGGACTGCACCTGGAGGCAAATAACATGTAGCAAACATGCAATTAGATACAATCAGTGCGGCCTGGCGTGTTGCTGAGCACAGCTTTCTCGACTACTACTACTACTCAAGGGACGAAACACCAGTGAAATACGGTTCACGGGGAGAAAAACACCAGACTTGAACATTAATCAAGGTAGCAACCTGGGACTAGGGCCCAAACTAAAAAGGGCCCCAGTCCCATATATTTAATATGTTGATCTATAAAACATTTTGAAATATGTTACTGTTCTAAGTCTTTGTCCTTACGAAAGGCCCTCAAAGCAAAAAAAAGCAACTCAAGTGTAAACTATTTACTGTGTACTTCTACTTCAGTATACATATATTTACTTGACGGAGAACTATTAGTTTCACTAATAGTTAATAGTTTTAATTTACATAAAAACTGTTTGAGTAGGCCTTCTTCCAACATTCACAGTTACAGAAAGGGTGTAAAGTAAAGCAAGGCGGCATTTTACTGGGGCCTTAAAATCACTAAACCGCCCCTGAAAAACACACAAGCCCCTGTTACTCGTGCTCAGATGGTGGGACATTCTGGATTTGTGTAACAACAGTAGTTCTCTTACAAATCGAACATCATCCTCGTCCTCTGGTTCGTCCTTGATGACGATGATGGGCCCTGGGGACGACCTTCTTCGTCGCTTGGATGGTGGGGCAGATGGAGGCTCAGAGCTCTGCCTCCAGGAAGTCGTCCTTCAACAAAGAGAGACAGAGAGATGGAAGATTGTGACCATGATATGGTTGGGGGATAAAGACGCACTGTCCTTGCTTACATGAATTGGTTTGGAAGATCAGAGATTGTGTTTTTAAAGTTAGTCATCCGTCACTTGTTACAGATTTAACAGCTTCGTGGAAACATAAGTGTGATGCAAGAGGGACATAGTGTACGTACAAGTAGTAAATGAATAAAAACTGATATTTCAGGGAAGTAATTCAAGTGCAGGCAAGAACAACGGAGTGCAGTGTCAGACTGAAGGCTGATAACAGACAGCTGCTGTCAAAGCATAACACCATCTCAAGTAATTTCAGGGTTGTGCGCAGACTTGTAATCAAATATCAAAAGCAGCAAGTAGCACTTCCCACGTGTCTATCTAGTTAACGAGCACAGATTCAAAACAACATGAAGGAAAAAGATTAGCCATAAACTGTGTCAGAGACAAGGAATACATATTTAACAAGTCAATCAATGTAGGAATTGTGATGAGGACAGATTTTAGGATCTTTTCTTACCCTGTGCCTCTGTCTGAGGACGATGGTTTGGCCATTGGGGAGTTCTGCCTTGCTTGAACTTGAGAGAAGAGGAAAATACATAAAAGTGGTCCTTAATTAAGACTAATTTCCACACAGGATAAGATCTTTAGGGCTGTTGTTAAATCAGAGCCGTGATAATGACCTGCTGTGTGATTGTATGCGCTCGTTTTATCTGTGGTCGCTGAAGCTAGACTTGGAGCGAAGCTGGGTTTGGGAATAGAGATGGTGATGGAGGGGACAGATCCACCAGCCTCACTCCTCTTCAGGAAGGAGGGCTCCGTGAGGCCCCGCTTTAGGGAATAAGAACAAAACAGGTTGTAGTTACCGCTTCATAAATGAGAGTTAATAAAAACTAAACAGCACTTTCTCATGCGAGACTTGAGACGTCGTCGGTCCCTCTCCATTCTCCTACCAACCTGCTGTAGTGACATCTGTGTCGCTGCTCCTACAGACATAGGCTGTGGGTAGCGGGACGTACCCTGCAACATATCAATGGGTTTGGGAGGGAAGCTGGAAATATGGAGCAGATCTTTCAGAGACTAGATGTAGAAAAAAGAAAGAAGGTTGAAAGAAATAGTTTAAAAGTAGGCAGGTTTTTAAAAACACTAAGTTTAGAATTCACTTTAAGTGAATTAAGACACTTTGCCTGATTGAAGATGGCAAACAGTAGGGGTCAAAATGCTGGGAAGACACCTTAAAACATTAACAGTAATAAATAGCATTCTGACATTATTTCACAGGGTCAATGAAATAAATAAAAAAGATTGTTTCTCAAGAATGCAATCCTGATACAAGAGAATTATCAAGAAGCTAGATAAATATAATCTAATAGATTAAACAACTTGATTCACCCACTTTTTGAAGCAGAAGATAACGTTTTATCAAAACTGTTCTTGCAACATTCACGTCATTGAAACTCATGCGATTACAGAACATGAAGTGGGCTGAAGATAACACCAGTGACGGGAATGTCCTGTTTTTTTTTTTTAAAGTTGGCTGTCCACCATGAAACGTTCCATGTGACGAGCCCAACACATGTTTGGCATTCCTCACAAACATTTGCACATTCTTATCTTTCTACCGCCACTAACCTACCTGAGCGGGGGGGAATCCTGTGCTGTGAAGCATGGAGGATGTGGGGCTTCTAGGGTTGGGGTAGGAGCTCCCGTATCTGCGCCCCGGCTGTCCCAAGCTTGGAGGGCCTTGGGAGGGGGAGGACCCTCCGTGGATGGGTCTGGTTTGGGGTGGAGGCCCGGGGGGTCCTGGGAGCCTGACATTTTGGTACCAGGACCAGTGGTTAGGGGGTGGCTGTCGGTTGGGCTGCTGGGCAAGCTTATCCACCTTGGACAGAGGAATAACATTCAATACTATTCTCTTCAACAGAGAGATGAAAAATGAAATGATGAATAAACGCATAGTATTTAGTATGTGACAAATTTGACGAGTGCAATGACTTTGTGTTTTTACATTTCACTTAAGTTAACGTGTCACGGTGCCAAAACTACTGACTGTGATGAATATGTATATGTATATAAATATATATTATACATACATGCATCTGCAGCTGAGCCAACGTGCTCTGTCGCTGCTGAGCTGAGACCGAAAGACCTCCAGTGGGCGCTTCTGGTCTGGGGCCCGGCTGTTGGTTGGTGATGGGTGGCCGGCCCTGTCCTCTTTCTACAACCAAAGAACCTGGAGGAGATAAGCAAACAATCAAAAAGAAAATCATGTATGACATCATCTACCCAAGGTCCTTTGCCTCTTTCTGGCGGGGGGCCTTTACTCGCCCATGTCCCTCAGCTCATCTCAAAAGAGAACCGGTCGAGTTGCAGTTTACATCCATTGTTGCTCAGAAGTAGAGCGAGCCGACCTCTGATCCAAAGATCGGCTCGGAGGTTCGATCCCCTGTTTCTCGAGTCCGAATGTCGAAGAGCCCCTAATTCAACCGTGTGGACGAGATCCAAGTGGACATTAGGGAGAAATTTAATGAAATTCCTCCCAATGGGCAGATAAACGAACAAGTACGTACACAAAAACATAATTCAAAAAGAAAAGGACTAAAATTGAAGAATCCACTCCATTCTTCGTGGCTATAGCATTAAGTAACCCTTACTTCCTTCGAACATTATTTTTCATAACTTGAAGTCTTCAGCGCCAACGCCGACGCAAGCATCATCACTGAGGGCAATTTATCAACGACATTAAGAAATGATAAAGGTGTTTCCAGCCTCTGGTGAACTTAACGCTGCCGTTTAAGACGACTGTCGGCAACTTGACATTCTCTGTCAAAAAAAAATAATTGGTGCATTCGTGTGGTAAAGAGATAGCAGAGAGGAGAAGATTATGTTAACTGAAAAAATAAAGATTAAAAAAGATGAGATTAATACACTACACTGAGATGCAAACCTATCTTGTTTACGAGATTCAAGACCACACTGACACAGGATTACTTCAAAGTAGGATGACGTCACCCATAGAAGTCTTTCTGAGGAAGTCTCCATCAAACTGCTGTGCACCCATTACTGTGAGCCATCTTATTGAAAATACTTTTTTATTTTCCGTTCTGCCGATGTAATTATTCTATCACTCATAGATCAACAGTAATTTAGCATTTTTCTAACTTTTATTCACAGTGAGTGGCGATAATTTAAGTGTAAATAAAAAGTTAATAAAATAAAAACTATGTGTAGCTTGTAATTATTTCTTTGGAATATGTTTTCTTTTTAAAAAGACAATCCTTCTACAAATCAGTGGGAAACATGTTTTTTTAAATCAGTGCGCAATGAATAACTGCTGGTGGTTCACTCCTCATAAAGTCTTACCAAGGTCGACATTCGTGGCCCAGAAACCGGAGCGACACTGAAAGCGAACAGTACTCTGAGGGACGATGGAGGGATTACAACTTGCTCTCATCAGGTAATGGATCTGGAAAAGGATCTAGGAGACAAAAAGGTTATAAGCAAGGTTATATAACTATTGGAAAATGTTGTCAAACTACTGTTTGACAACAACAACAAAACAGCAACAGAAACTGCATGTAAGGATTACACTGTAAAGTAAATTGGTGTTGGATGTTAAAGTCCCTCACCAGCCTCTTGCAGTACAGCAGGGCTGTTCCACTATGGCTGGCTGTGGCCCATTTAGTGAAGCTGATGACGTGGTCGAGGTGCCGGCACAGAGAGTTGACGTCATCTTGCTGCTTTTTCAAACCCACCTCATGGTCTTTAGTCAGAGCCTATGAGTAAATGTTGGCACGAATTGTCAGAAAGAAATGTATTTCACATGTCTTGACTGCCTTTGAAAAGTCATTAGAATATACCTCAAGCTGGTTCACCAAAATCTTTCCCTTCCTGTTGATCTCCATAATCAAGCTACAGATGGACTTCTTTATTTCATTGGTGACAGACTTTCGGTTTTCCTCGACATGCTGGAGTCTGTGAAAATGAATTGTAATGTCATACATCACAATAATCCATCATCCGTTTTAATATGCAGATGATTTCGAAGGTGATTCAATTATTATTATTATTATACATATTAACCCTTACATGTCAACATTATAATGTAACAAATATGTTCATATGTGCACACAAACAAATATATAAACTCTAATCAAGTTCCAGCTGTCAAAGAGAGCTTTACCCAGTGCTGATACAGCTGGACACGTCCTCGATGGCCTTTCTTTTCTCTTGCAACTGCTGCGTCATGTTCTCCAGATGCTGCTTGTGGTTCCTGTATGCATCATCCAAAAACTGGTAGCTGGACAAAAACAATATGTGCGTCAAATATTGGAAGTTTATTTCTTTCAAACAGCTGTTCTTGTTCATTTGGTCCAGTTCAATGTATTCTATCGCCAATGATGATTCATACAACATGACTGATCGAACTGGTTTGGATACTAACAAGGTTTTGACATAAACACACACAGAGCCATATCAAACCTTGCAGTTGCGATCATAAAACAAAAATTGTTTGGTTAAAAGCAGGAGCTGCTACCGACAACGCTGTAACAAGCTGTAAAAAAAAAAAATCTGCCTACTTGTGATCCTTGTGCTTAAGCAGCTGACAGTCCCGACAGGTGAGTCGGTCACATGTCTCACAAAACAGCTTCAGGGGCTCCTGCTTGTGGACGTCACAAAACACAGGCTTCTGTGTGGACATACCTACTGCTTCTGTGACACATACAGAGTGGGGGAGGGGATTAGGAACACATAGAAATGAGAATACACTTCATGTGACATTAAATGTTTGCTCACAATCATTGCATTTAGCCAGAAACATTTGTCGCCATCACCAAAACACATCTGGTTGGTAGTCTGCAGTGATTAACAGTGGCCTATCACTAAAGTGCAGAATGTAGCATGCATAATCACGGAAGTAGAGCATGCAACATTTAACTTGTTTTAGGTTCATCTAATTACAGACTAATCATTCTCTTTCTGCCGTGTACCACACACACACACACACACTACCTGGAGACATCTCCTCCTTCTGCCGTATGGTGTGATCCCTGGTGAACTTGACCCTTTGGTGCGCCTCAATACATGTCACACACAGAAACTCCACACACTCCACGCAGTAACCTGTCGCCTCGGTGTTGTCATCACAGCTGATACACAACTATTGAAGAGAAAAGTAAAGAACAAACGAAAGGAAGACTGAGCCAAATACAAAAATGGAATCACCAATGCAGTCCAGAGAGACAGGTGTCATAAAAACTGGACAGGACAGTTAGGGGGCCAACCTGGCTGCTTTTCTCCACGGTGCTGCTCGGCACCTCAACAGAGTCTTTGACAAAGAAATTGTCCAGCATGTCCATCTCCCAGCATTCCTGTCTGCATACTGGACATCGAACGGCACCCACTGGAGCAGGAGAGACGAGATCCACTATTAGGAGTGTCACTCACAACCACGTTCACGACTTTAATGTTTAGAACAAACACACGGATCTGGGTGACATGAGACTAGGAATTACCAAGAAGATAAATATAGTATATACATAGATATATAAGTATTTGTGTGGTCATTTGAGACTAGGGTGTTAGTGACAGAAAACATATAGAGTTGTACTTTGTTAGAGTTCAAATAAGCACTTTTATCTGAGTGATATGAACAGGAGCTATTCTCACATGATTTGGTGTCGACTTGACCTAGTGAATCACGCCTCGGGTCAGCACTTCTGAAGGGGGCAGGGAGACACCTTTTGCAGAAGGAGTGAAGACACGGCAGGAGTTTGGGCTCTCTGTTGTGGAAGCTCAACTTGCAGATGGGACAGGTGTCCATGAGCCGGAAGGTGCCTGGCGGTTTCAGCCTCTCCTCCTCGGCTGGCAAACTTTCCGCCTCGTTCTCCACAATAATGACAATGTCGTCGTTGTCAACATTTTCAGCACTTTCATCCATTTTGTTTCCCCCCCCTGCTGCTTCCCGATGCTTTCCTTTCGACCAATCAATACAGAGTTACGATTGGAAACAAAGGATAGTCTATTCCTGATTCACCGAGCCAGATAGCGAATGTACATTCTGCTGATATACATTACAACATTACAGACGTAGACATTTCATCCTACAAGGTGGTTCTTTAAACTGTGCGATAACAGTTTTAAGCTAGTTGAAGTGCAACTATTGATTATTTCCGTTTTGGAAGCTAAATTAGCAACGTAGGCTATTTTAACTGCACCTTTTACCAAGGACCATTAATAATCAAGTCCCCGGTTTGAGGCGTTTCTTACTCAAACACAAAAAAGATAGTGGCGCATAGTCACTTAGGGCTTAAATTCACGCTACATACATAGTATTTTGAAGCTCATATGTCCATGGGAAAGGCGGCCATCTGTGCACTCTTAGCAGAAGGCAAAAACACATACCACATATTACCCAGGCGGCACCACGGTACTTTAAAGCTACAGTGCCCGGTTAGGGCCAAACTACATTCTATGGTGAGGCAACTTGAAATTCATCATTTTCAACCAGTGGTCACTAATGTGTAGATATAATGAGCCCCGTATTTATTTAGTATGGTAAATATTGACTGTTAACGTGTTAGATACGGGTTATCTGCTTTTTATCACTCTAAGTTATTTGCCAGTTAAGGTGGGCGTATCTTATAGGGGAGGATAGTCTTTCTATTAGGGAGGAGTCTTTGCTGTGGTCAAAGAGCAGCAAGACAGGCTTAATTATTGACTGTGGTTAATATGTCCCATTTCATAAAGATACATATATAGCAGAACTGGGCAAGTTTGCCCTTAAACGACTCACACTTTGAAAAACATGGACTTGACTGCTGAGAGTCACTCCATTCCTCTGAGTGATGGACACAGCATACCTTTAATGGGACTAGGGACTTATGGGGATCCCCGCACGGTAAGACACACTATTTAACCAGATTGCTTATAGGACATTCATTAATAACTTACATGTAAGTCACACAATCAAAATCACTTTTCACTCTGAGTGATCTTCTAAGATATTATTCAATGTCTTTTCTTTTTTTTTTAGACCCTGAAAGGAACTACATACGAATCAGTCAAATTGGCAATTGAAACAGGGTACAGACACTTTGATGGGGCCTTGGTCTATTTCAATGAACATGAGGTGGGACAAGCTATAAGGGACAAAATTGCAGATGGAACTGTGAAGAGAGAGGACATCTTCTACTGTGGGAAGGTTTGAAAAGTTTGCTTGTTTCTGTTCCTGTTTTGGCATGACCAGTACACTTTTGCCCACAACAAACGTCATGACTGCAAAGTAACTGCTACACAGCAACAACTAATACATTTTCCGTCTGCACTGATGCAGTTGTGGAACACCTTCCATTCCCCAGATCTGGTTCGACCAGCTTTGGAGAAAACTTTGAAGGCATTACAGCTGGAATATGTCGACCTCTACATTGTAGAAATGCCCACAGCCTTTAAGGTATATGCATGTATTTAATGTCACATTCTAAAAAGAGTTTATTTTTCTTTATTACATTTGATTGATACTTATTGCTGGGATCATTTCCACTCGCTGAATTTGTATTTATTTTCTGAAGCCAGGAGATACATTTTACCCCAAAGATGAGAACGGGGAATGGATTTATTGCAAAACAGATCTCTGTGCAACATGGGAGGTGAGACTTGTTTGTAAATAATATAAGGAGAACAGGGAATATAATTTGAAAATGAAATATGATAATCAGCTCTTCCTTTTCTCTCTGCTAAATTTTACAAATACATTCATTCACATCCATATTAGTTTCAGACGCTCGAGGTTAATGATACAGAAAAAGATACACAGCACTGAACTATTGACAATGTGCTGACATTCAGTGCCTTGTGGTCTTGTGTGCCTGTGCAATATATCTATTCAAAGTCTAATGTGTTGCTTCGTGACTGTGCCCTTTATTACGGTGTGGACAGGCTTTGGAAGCTTGCAAAGATGCCGGACTGATAAAGTCTCTTGGAGTATCCAACTTCAACAAGAGACAACTTGAGTTGATCCTAAACAAACCGGGGCTGAAACACAAGCCTGTGTCAAACCAGGTAAAGACAGGATCATAGCATATTATCTGGTGATAAGGCCAATCAAACAAATACATTCAATTTTGGATCACATAGAAAAGAAACCAGACAAACACAAGAAAATTCCCCAAGTCAGTGACTTAATAGAATGCTAAACAAGTAGAATAAAACAAACTGTAGCAATGTCCTCAGAAAACTTGCTTTGCAAATTATATTATATAATATATTCCTTCATATTTAGTCCTTTAGTGGGGAAATTTGCAAACAGGGTAAAGTGCACGCAAGAGACATAGTAAAAAATAAAAACAAGTAATATAAATAATTAACGGTATAAATATAACGGTATTTATATATTAACATGAAAAATAAGGTTTTTCTTCAGCAACTCATATTTGTGCTTCCACCTTTTTTAATACAGGTTGAATGCCATCCCTACTTCACTCAGCCAAAGTTGCTTGAGTACTGCCAGCAGCACGATATTATCATTGTGGGATACAGCCCTCTGGGCACATGTAGAGATGCATCGTGGTATGGGAGAGAAAAGCTTTTTATCCCATTCAGTTAACGTGACACTTATAAAAGTCACTGTCTTCAAGGATACAACTGAATCATTACCATTCACGTGACCTGAAAATGTTATTTGCAGTGTCATCATAAAATACCAATACTTTCAACAGGGTAAACCTAAAATGTCCCCCACTGTTGGAAGATGAGCTGCTGGCATCAATTGCTAAAAAGTACAACAAGAACACAGCCCAGGTGGCCTTGAGGTTCAATGTGCAGCGAGGAGTGGTGGTCATCCCAAAGAGCTTCAACCCGGCTCGCATTAAGGAGAACTTTCAGGTTGGTTTGCATGGCTTCAGTTTAGACAACCAGCATACCGGGTACTGAGCCTGCAACAGATCCTCTAGAAAAACAGGAAATAAACTAAATGTGTTTTTTTTATTTTATAAATACTGTAGATATTCAACTTATCTCTTTCTGATGCTGAGATGAAGGCAATTGAGGGATTGAACAAGAACATTCGTTTTGTGGAGCTTCTCATGTGAGTATGGCAGGCTACAATACTGTGAGTTATGTTGTGTTCCTGTAAGAAATAAACAAATAAATATACTATTTATCTTTATTGACTCAACAGGTGGTCTGATCACCCAGAGTATCCATTTCACGACGACTACTAGCTACCACAGATATCAAGACTTCAATTACATGTGATCAAATATGCAGGCTTTCACATTGTGTGCCTTTATACCAAATGATTTCGATAGTACTTTTATCGTGCATTCCATGAACTATTTCTGATGTATACTTTACTTTAATGATGAAATTGATTGTATTAAAGACCATATTGTTTTCATTTGCAATTTTCATTGCAAACCTTTGTGGTTGATTTAAAGACATATGGAAAACACATCATCGACGGAAGTGGAGGATGGCTCCTGCTGTTTGTAAGCTGTTCTAGAAACCGCAGTCGGTCATTGTAGTTGTATTTTCACAATAACGGCTATTTACGAGTGTGATATTTTAGATTGAGCAGTAAAATAGTAAATTAGATCACGTATTCGGCTGAAATGTAACGCGAACCTTTATAAAAAAATAATGCTACCTTCAGGTGCCGTAGGACATTTTCAATAATGCCCATTGACGTGTCCAGAAATGTGGTTACAAAGGGCTGTCAGAATCTCTTGAAAGGTAAACAGCTACTCGACGTCTGGCGTCTAGATAGCAGCCATGCCATGTAGGGTTGTAACAAGTAATGCGACCACATTTACAAACAGAGTGTCGTTGTTTCCAATCGTTTTACTGATTCAACACACAATAGCAGCAATTATTCGCCGTTTCTGGTCCAAAGTTGTTGCAGATTTCAATTTCCAGGCAAAACGCTGACTGCCACCTGCGAACTCGGAAGTAGTAAGACGTTTCCGAGTGTTATTGAAGGCACCACAACAGCTATCCAACCTTGCTAGCTGTAGCTAGCACGTTGGCTAACGCGGATACACTACCTGTGGACGACGTTATATTACACGGGAAGAGACACCCGACAGAACAAAGCAACAGGATTAGATCCCCATTTTCTACGTGATTCCGATTCACCCACTGAATCCACGGCGGACTGTCCCGCTCAGCCGACTTCCTCAGCTCACGTCAATGTTAGCTGCGCAATGAGCAGCGGCAGCTAAACTGATTTAAGCGACACCAGATTAGCTGCGTGCTAGTTTCTTCATCGCCTCCGACGCTTCAATGAATGAAGGCTCTCGCGCGGACAGGAAGCAGTGGGTAAACAGTGTACGCCCGCTGCTAGCCTCCTCCTTGTTGTGGTCCAGTCCCGGTTCTTAGCTATCGGATGCTCGAAGAAGCGGACGTGGAGGCGAGAGATTATTTTTTTGGGGGGACGCCCGCAAAGCGAGCGTGATTACGTTAGCTGATGGACATCAACAGCAGCAGCTAGCCGCAGGACTAATCCAGCCGTGGACAACTTTGTTGGAAATGCATCATCGCGAAGAAACCACGGATCGCACAGGTACATAGACGGAGCGATGCTAGCTCGCGCAACGTAATATCGCAAGCCAGCGGTGTAATGACAAAGCCGGAGTGCTTTGGTTTCCAAACTTCTTTTCTAATCCCGTGATCGGATCCCCGGTCCACGGTCCTCGCCGCGGAGTGGATTTATTTGGGAAGTTGTCGTTTGTCAAGAAGGAACGATGGCGCCCCGGACAAACCGTGCCCTCCGTCCCAGGTAGGGGAGTGGTGGTTGGTGGTGGCGAACCCCGGCCCCCGGCCCGCAGTTTACGCACGATGGCAAGCCGCTGATCATTAGCGGCTCTTGTTGTTGTATTCATGCATCCAACCTTCAAACCAGATTTAAGATTCGCGACTGGGATGCCATGTCATTGGAGTGAATAGTTATTCGAGATATTTGAAGGATCATGACGGACGCGGAGGAAGTTCCCCAAGACGACAATTATTGGAAATAATCATGGACGGTTGAGCTCAACTCGGTGCATTTGTCATTTTTTTTAATCACAAACTATTTTTGTTTAGTTTTTTTAATAAAGTGTGTTTCACTTGCACCAACCACACCAACATGTCGACATTTGCTGAGTTCGTCCCCCCTCCTGAATGCCCGGTTTTTGAGCCGAGCTGGGAGGATTTCTCGGACCCTTTAGGGTACATCAACAAGATCCGACCCATCGCAGAGAAAACGGGTATCTGCAAGATCCGACCCCCCGAGGTAAACTCTCATCTTATCATCCAACATTGAAATAAAACGTAACGATTTGCCTGTTATGCTCCTGCGTAGACGGAGGCCCGTGTGGGTCCTGCGATCGGCAGCGACGTTAATAGTTCCCATTACTCCATTAGAGGTCAAATACGGGTTCTTTTCTTTGCACGCAAACGGTGCGCATTGTGTACTTCGGTGTACCTCTTTTTTTGGGATTCCCTTTTTTAAATATCCAGAAAAGTTTTGGACAGGCGAAATGTGTTCAACAGTTCCGGTCACAATTCCTTTGTTTTTGTTTGTCCTCGCACTGTGATTGTGACGTTAGCTGCGAAGATGCGACACTGCAGGCCTGTCAGATTATAAACCAATAATGATGTTGTTATAGAGACTCACAAGCAATCACTTATAGTATATTTACATTTGATATGCGTCTGTGTGGCCAGCAAAACATTAAAACTCTTCCAGGATAGACAACATTATATATACATAATTGCTTTAAATTGGCATTATTTATGCAGAGGTGATCCTGTAAAAATAGTCTACAAACTGCACTTTGTAGACTATGAGTATTACGTCATAAATAGTGTTGCTCTTCTTTAGAGAAACACTGATTTGTTCCATTTGTGTTTTTGTTGTTGTTGCTGCTGTCATTTCCTAATTGATTGGGCATGCGTTGATGATTTTAATTTCTCGTCTATCAGGACTGGCAGCCTCCCTTTGCCTGCGATGTGCGCAACTTCCACTTCACTCCTCGAGTACAAAGACTGAATGAACTTGAGGTGAGTTTTGTGAATAAGTTGCATCCAGCCAGGACAGCGATAATAACACTTGAGCGAGGGCACGTCACAGGTGCTGCTTTATGAATAGCAGCCAGAGGGTCAAGTGTTTGGACGTTATTTTAACTGCAACTGCAGAGCATTTTGATCGACACATTTGGGAGAAACCAGGAAACGCTGCTTCGAGATGTGCTGAACTCATTATGCAACAAACTCCCTGGATAGAACTATGCAGACTCCACCTACAATGTCTTCCGCCTTGCACCTGTTGAGCCGTGTGTTTTTTCAAGCCTTCTATTCTCCTTTTATGTTGTTTAACGTGTGCAGAGTGTAGAGCGAGAGCAGCGGGACGGCTCCTTTGTGGGGGTTTTACGGTTTTCACAGTATGGTGGTGTATCAGTGTGCAGCCATTCAAATGTAATTTTGCCTGAGGTGTCCAGTGTTCATACGAGCAGAACAGTGGGCTGCATTTAGAGTTCTCTCTCCTGTCTCTCCCGCATGCCCAGGCCCTCACTCGGGTGAAGCTCAACTTTCTTGATCAAATCGCAAAGTTCTGGGAGCTGCAGGGATCCAAGACCCGATTTCCTCATGTGGAGAGAAAAGTGCTGGACCTCTATCAGCTCAGCAAGGTACAATAAGATGCATTTCTTCTTCTTTTGACTGCACTGTTGGTTTCTGACTAATATATATACATATACATATACATAGTTTAAGCCAGTTTCCTATATCTTTAACTCTGGTTTTGCACGTGGCTGTTAAGTGGTGTTGTTGTCCTTAAAGCTATAAATAAATGCTCACATCGGACACCTGTGTGTTTCAGATCGTGTCCTCGGAGGGCGGTTTTGAGACTGCGTGTAAGGAGAAGAGATGGTCCAAGGTGGCCAGCAGGATGGGCTTCCCAGCTGGGAAAGGCACCGGCTCGCTGCTGCGCTCCCACTATGAGAGGATCCTTTATCCATATGAACTCTTCCAGTCTGGGGCCACGCTGACTGTGAGTGCTGCTCATTTAACAGAAGCTAACACAATCTGAGTGGGTGATTTTATTCTGCTATTTTATTTTTATTGAGTATTTTTGTTTCCCTCTGAATTTTCCGTCTAGAATTGTTTTACACTGCCATATTAACCAAACTTGTCGAACCGACTTGCACACATAATGTCAAAACCTTCAATGGACCGATTTCAAAAGGCTTGAAAGCCCAACTTGTTTTCAGTCCATTCTTTTCTCCAACCAGGGCATTCAGCGGCTATACGAGGAAGGAGACGACGAAGAAGAGGTGGATGAGGGAGTCGGCGACGAGGCAGAGGAGGAAGAGGAGCAAGATGAGGAGGAGGAAAAAGATGGAGAGGGTGATACAATGCAGACTAAAGAGCGGCTTCTGCCTGAGAGACGCTCCAGACGCCTTAAGTCTGAGGTAAATGGGGAAAAATACTTTTGTGGTATATATACTTGGGTAGGAGATCATTACGACCGCATGAACGTTTTGCGAAGCTGATCTCAAAAGTGTAATAAGCTGTTATTATATTTAACAAAATGTGTAGTTAAATATCATTTAAAGTAATTTACATAGTGTTATGCATTCCTTTTTTATTTGAGCATCCCTTTTTCAGCTGTGCAGGCTTGCTCCCCAGAGCAAGGGTTCCTTTGTTTCAGTGTCTGCTGTTGTTGTGTTTCTCTAGCGGGAAAACAAGGAGCCAAAGGGCCTCAAGATCTTTGGTACGAATCCCAAGATGGTTGGCTTGGAGATTGTATCAGCTGGTAAGTATAATTTTTTGGTTGACCTGTATTTTGAACACAAAGTCAGCAGTGTTACTGTGAGTATTTCTATTCTCACACAACTCCGCGTTCCCCACTTTTTAGATGACGGCTTCACCAAGAAGCAGCGTCACCTCAAAGCCCAGGCCTTCGCCATTAAAATGAGACCGCGCAAGGAGACCCTGGAGGTCAACTTTGTGAGTGCCAGTCCATTTCCTGGTGGTTGGTGTGTATTGTACCTGTGAGGAACTCTGGGTAGTGACCACCTCCGTGTGTTCTATGGCGATTTCCCCCTAGATCGACCTGTACCTTTGCCTGGTGTGTGGGCGGGGCGACGAGGAGGACCGGCTCCTGCTGTGCGACGGCTGTGACGACAGCTACCACACCTTCTGCCTCATCCCGCCTCTACAGGACGTCCCCAAGGGGGACTGGCGCTGCCCTAAGTGTGTTGCTGAGGTGAGGCGCAAATGCTGTCTGGCCAGTCGAACATTTTTAAAGAAAGATGAAATCAATGAATCGCTAAATTTTAGATTCTGGCATGTATAAATGCACAAAAAATCGTATTAACATTCAGTGTAAAACTGAATGTGTTTTCGAGCTATCGTTTTCATCCAACAAATTATAAGAGTTGTTATTAATGTCTTTCTCTTTCTATTACATATTCAACCCCGTATGCATAATACAGATGATGTAAATTTCTATTATCATGAATCTTCCTTCACAGGAGTGCAGTAAACCCAGGGAGGCGTTTGGCTTCGAGCAGGCAGTGAAGGGGTACAGTCTGCAGAGCTTTGGTGAAATGGCCGACCACTTCAAGTCTGACTACTTCAACATGCCTGTTCATGTATGTACAATCCACTCAGTGAGCTGGAGTACGTGTGCTGCTTCCATCATCTGGCTCTCACACGTTGTGCTCTAACAATTAGAGGTTAAACGCGTTGCAGGCTTTTTCCCCCGTCGAGAGAAGGCATGCGATTTCATTATTTCCGCCTTATGCCTCCAGATGGTCCCCACGGAGTTGGTGGAGAAAGAGTTCTGGCGCCTGGTCAGCAGCATCGAGGAGGATGTCATCGTGGAGTACGGAGCTGACATCAGCTCCAAGGAAGTGGGCAGCGGCTTTCCTGTCAGAGACGGCAAAAGAAGGCTACTGGGAGACGAGGAGGTGAGAAGATTGTTACTTGTTTCCTGTAAACTGTTCCAAGTGTTTGTTTGGGGTTTTTATTTTTTCATGTGTTGTCTGAGAATATGACTCGTTGTGTTATTCCAAACCTTTCGAGTTAATAGGCGCATATCCCGTTGAGCTTTAATAGAAGCCCAGCTTATTTCTATCAGAGATTTATAACCAGCAAAGTACTTTTTGATGGGGATGCCCCTGGGTCCTAAAGGCATTACCAGGGTAATTTATTCATCAGACTTCCATCTCACACATCGCCTTAAAGCCTTTTTTCTTTTCTACTTAATGGCGGTACATTAAGTAAAAACATGACATCTGCCCTGAAGTGAAAGAAAGCAATTTGTTTCTTCTCCTATTAGGAGTATGCCAACTCAGGCTGGAACCTGAATAACATGTCAGTGCTGGAGCAGTCGGTGCTCACCCACATCAATGTGGACATCTCTGGGATGAAGGTGCCCTGGCTCTATGTGGGCATGTGTTTCTCCTCGTTTTGCTGGCACATCGAGGACCACTGGAGCTACTCCATCAACTTCCTGCACTGGTGAGACAATCCTGACACATGTATGGTTGGTGAAAAGTGCAATATTAGCATCAAAACATCCTGCAGACAATTGTAAAAGTATTGAATTATTCATGCTCGTAAAAACTAGCCATATTCTGTTCCACTTGTGTGCCTCTTTGGAAAAGGGCATCAGCGGAATATCTTTAACGTGAATGCTTTGTTCTCCAGGGGTGAACCGAAGACGTGGTACGGAGTGCCAGCCTCTGCAGCAGAAAAGCTGGAGGCCGTAATGAAAAAGCTGGCTCCAGAGCTGTTTGACTCCCAGCCGGACCTCCTCCATCAACTGGTCACCATCATGAATCCCAACGTCCTGATGGAGCACGGTGTCCCCGTACGTAGTCTGAGCCGTGATGTTTTGTGTGGTGGGATCTGATTTAGATGGTCGTGTGATCCATTTTGGTTATTAGTGTGTTATTACATGTGTGCATATTTCCTCCCTCAGGTGTACAGGACCAATCAGTGTGCAGGCGAGTTTGTCGTGACCTTCCCCAGGGCCTATCACAGCGGCTTCAACCAGGGCTACAACTTTGCAGAGGCCGTTAACTTCTGCACCGCTGACTGGGTGAGGGAAACGCCAAATACTTATTCCATTTATAAAACGTTTTTTTAATAAAATGGATAAATTGAAAGGTTTTGTTCACACATGCCCTTCCTTAGTTACCGATGGGTCGTCAGTGTGTGGCCCATTACCGACGGCTCCACCGCTACTGCGTCTTCTCCCACGAGGAGCTGCTGTGCAAGATGGCTGCCGATCCAGAGAGTCTTGACGTGGAGCTGGCCGCTGCCGTCTGCAAGGAAATGGGGAAAATGATGGAGGAGGAGACAAAACTCAGACAGGCTGTCCAAGAAATAGTAAATGTCTTTGTCTTTTTTTTTTGCTTAGTTTATGCATGGAGAAGTTCTGGGTGATTGGCAGTTATCTGGCTTTGAACTTGTGCCATACCTGTAGTTTAATATAGCTGTTAATAGCCTCGACTAGTGCCTATTCTGTGCACCCTATCAAATGGCAAGTTTGATATTGTCGCAGTATGTTATGATCATAACGCTCCTCTCCTCATGTACAGGGGGTGCTGTCGTCAGAGCAGGAGGTTTTTGAGCTGTTACCCGACGATGAGCGCCAGTGTTACAAGTGCAAGACGACCTGTTTCCTGTCTGCGCTGACCTGTTCCTGCAGCCCCGACCGACTGGTCTGTCTCAACCACGCAGCAGATCTCTGTGACTGCCCACTCGGCAACAAGTGTCTTCGGTAAGCGATCCGATGTACAAACAATGTCTAACAGCATGTACATGAGCGGCACGCCTTCAATAAATCCAATTTGTTTTGGCCTCGGCATTCATACACAAGTATATATATCTGCGCGGTGTATTTCAGGTATCGCTATGATCTGGAGGAGTTTCCGTCCATGCTGTATGGGGTCAAGACACGGGCTCAGTCTTATGACACCTGGGCAAAGAGGGTCACAGAGGCCTTGGCTGCCGACCAGAAAAACAAGAAAGGTTACAAACTTTAATACTACTACAAGATATGTACATATTGCACATCTCTTTGTGCCATTGCATGATTTTTTTTCTCCTTCTTTTTCGTGTGTCCCATAGATCTTATTGAGCTCAAGGTTTTGCTGGAGGACGCAGAGGACAGAAAGTATCCTGAGAAAGCGTTGTTCCGACGCCTGAGAGAGATGGTCAAAGAGGCAGAGACATGCTCCTCTGTAGCTCAGCTGCTGCTCAGCCGCAAACAACGGCACAGGTCAGTGGACATGGATACACAAGGCCTTAATGTCATCCAACAGAAAAGCAATTTACTGATAACCCGGCATGAATGGACGTTTCTTTTTTTTCCGTTTGCAAATCAATACTCTCTCTATCTACTCCGGTTCAAAGGCGAACTAAACCGTCACTATTTTTTTCCATGTACGTCTGCAGCACCCGTCTGCGTTCCGAGAGCAGTCGTAACCGTACCAAGCTGACGGTGGATGAGCTCAAGGCCTTCGTGGATCAGCTCTACAGGCTGCCCTGCATCATCGGCCAGGCCAGACAAGTCAAGGTGAGTCCCCTCAATACCTATGTGCTGGCTCAGGCACTCTGTTATCAATGAAATACAGGTCACGCCTTGATTACTTTCCTTTTTATTCTCTTCCTTATTCCCTCTTTTCCCTCCTAACTCTTATATAAACGCCCTTATATCCATCAATACTATTGAATTTTCCTTTACTCACAATGTGTCTATCTCCTCTCATGTCCCCAGGAGTTACTGGAGAATGTGGAGGACTTCCACGAGCGATCCCAGGTGGCACTGTCAGACGAGATGCCCGATTCCTCCAAGCTGCAGGCGCTATTGGACCTGGGCAGTGGCCTGGATGTAGAGCTGCCAGAGCTGCCCCGACTGAAACAGGAGCTCCAGCAGGCCCGCTGGCTCGATGAGGTGGGCTACTACAACACCCACAGACACTTGTGTGGTTTGGCCTAGTTGTTGTAATTGCGGCCTTAATGTAACACGTTGCCGTCCTCATCATATCCCAGGTGCGCGTCACCCTGGCCGAGCCTCACCGCGTCACCCTGGAGCTGATGAAGAGGTTGATAGACTCCGGGGTGGGCCTTGCCCCCCACCACGCGGTGGAGAAGGCCATGGCCGAGCTGCAGGAGATCCTCACCGTCTCCGAGAGATGGGAGGATAAGGCCCGCGCCTGCCTGCAGGCCAGGTAAGGTTTCACACAGACACATCTGCAAAGACTCCACGAGGATGTTTGCACCTTCCTAATTGATCGCCCCATGCCTGTCTGTCCTGCAATAACCCCAGGCCTCGACACAGCATGGTGACCTTGGAGAGCATTGTGCTGGAAGCTAGGAACATTCCAGCATACCTACCTAATATCTTAGCCCTCAGAGAGGCCCTACTGAAGGCTAAGGACTGGACATCTAAGGTGGAAGCCATTCAGGTACTTTCTGCTCCATATCTAAAGCCATGTCTCCCATTTTTGGGTCTTTGATTCAGACTTAACCTATGTCTGAATAGTGAGCATCAGCTGAATCGTTTCTAACTTCTCTTCTGTTTCCACCTCACACAGAGTGGCAGCAGCTATGCTTACCTGGAGCAGCTGGAGAGCCTGCTGGCCAGGGGTCGCTCCATTCCGGTCCGGCTGGATCCACTGGTCCAGGTGGAGTCTCAGGTGGCCGCAGCTCGATCATGGAGGGAGAGGACCGGTCGCACCTTCCTCAAGAAGAACTCCACGTACACACTGCTCCAGGTGGGCCACTAGGAGAAATAAAGTTGATTTGATGCTTGCCCCTCAGATGTATACATCTTAAAATTGAAGTTGAGAGTATTTGGGAACTTAAAGGCAAATAAATGCACTGTAAGGGCTGTGGAGTCTCCAGATCACATATTTCTCTGTACCATTAAGGTTTGTTGACTGTGCCTTTTTATATACTGTCAGCTGAAAAAAAACATTATTTTGTTTCTATCCTGTGCGCCTCATCTTTTAGGTCCTCAGCCCTCGTGTGGACATCGGCATCTACGGCAACAGCAAGAGCAAGAGGAAACGCGTCAAGGAGCTCATGGAGAAGGAGAGGGGAGGCTTTGACCCCGACGCCCTCAGCGACCTGGAGGAGAGCCTGGAAGAGGTGCGAGACCCTTCCACCGTTGTCGCCGCCTTCAAATCCAAAGAGCATAAAGAAGTGGATGCCATCCACTCTCTCCGCGCCGCCAATCTAGCCAAGATGGCCATGGCCGACCGCATCGAGGAGGTCAAGTTCTGCCTGTGTCGAAAGACGGCCAGCGGCTTCATGTTGCAGTGCGAGCTTTGTAAGGACTGGTTCCACGGAGCCTGCGTGCCGCTGCCTAAGACGGGAACTCAGAAGAAGGCGGGTGTGAGCTGGCAGAGCAATAGCAAAGACTCCAAATTCCTGTGTCCGCTGTGTCAGCGGTCTAGGAGGCCGAGACTAGAGACCATCCTGTCGCTGTTGGTTTCGCTGCAGAAGCTGCCGTTGCGTCTTCCAGAAGGAGAAGCCCTCCAGTGTTTGACAGAGAGGGCGATGAGCTGGCAGGTATGGGATTGCGGATCAGTACTACGTTGATCTCTTCATTTCCGGGGTTTTCTTTTGATTTCTACTAAAATGGCCTTCCTCACACTGGTCTTGCTGTCCCACCAGGACCGAGCGCGTCAATCTCTGGCCACGGAGGAGCTGTCCTCCGCCCTGGCGAAGCTGTCGGTGCTGAGCCAGCGCATGGTGGAGCAGGCGGCGAGGGAGAAAACTGAGAAGATCATCAATGCAGAGCTGCAGAAGGCTGCTGCCAACCCAGACTTGCAGGTACTTTTTTTTTTTTTCCATCTTAAATCATTTTACATTGTTCTAATTTCTGTTGCAGGACGTCAGTGAGACTCTAGGAATGCTGTTTTGAGGTGTGGACTGTAATTCTTGCGGTTTCCACTGGAGCCTTGTATGTAAAAATAGAATGCACCAGAAGAGGGCAGTAATGTGTGAAGTAAACAACCAGACTGGTTCTCTAATGTGAATAAATGCAGGGTTTTGCAGACGACAGGTGGTCTGACTTTAAACCATTGAATCAGGCAAATCTTAAAAAGGACTATAAACACAGACCATAAACCTAAGTGACAGAAGTATCTCATCAAATACTAGAAACATAAGAGACATTTCTGTTCTTCCTCAGGGCCACATCCAGACCTTCCAGCAGTCCGGTTTCAGCAGAGCCGCATCACCGCGCCAATCCGTGGACTATGATGACGAGGAGACCGACTCGGACGAGGACATAAGGGAGACTTACGGTTATGACATGAAGGTATGTGAGGCGAGAGGCTGTTCTTCAAGCCGCCTGTCAGCGGGCAGGATTTCTTTAAATAATTCCTCGCTGTTGCTGTCTATTTTGTTGCAGGACCCGGGCGAGGTGAAGCCCTACCTGTTCTGCGATGAGGAGATTCCTGTTAAGTCCGAGGAGGTGGTCAGTCACATGTGGCCGGTGGCCACGCCCTCCTTCTGCGCCGAACACGCCTACTCCTCAGCCTCCAAGTCCTGTGTGCAAAGTGAGGCCACGTTCACTGACTAGGATTCCTTGTATTACTTTAAGTCCGTCACATACACATTGAGAGATGCCAGTTTTGTTTGCATCTCTGGTTTAGTAACAAATGCCGGGCCTTCATCGCGTCACACTCACATTATTTACTTTTTAGACATGAGCACGCCCAGAAAGCAGCCCCGGAAGACCCCTCTGGTACCTCGCAGCCTGGAGCCGCCAGTGCTCGAGCTGTCCCCGCAGGCTAAGGCCCAGCTGGAGGAGCTGATGATGCTGGGAGATCTGCTGGAGGTGTCCCTGGATGAGACCCAGCACATCTGGAGGATCCTGCAGGCCACGCATCCCCCCTCTGAGGAGAGATTCCTGCAAGTCATGGAGGTAGGGAGGTCATCCATTATGCAACCTGGTGGCGCACCTGGGCTCCATGGCAAATGCTGTGTAGACGAGTTTTGAGATCATGTATAGGAATTATGAATAACAATCTCATTTTGTCTGCCTTTCCTTTTCCACAGCCTGACGACTCTCTGATGGATAAGCCTCTGAAGCTCAAGCTTAAAGATTCAGAGAAGAAGAGGAAACGGAAGCTGGAAAGAGCCGAGCACCACCACATGCTGATGGCCGCAGCGGCCGCCGCCGGTGGAGCCTCAGCAATGGGCGAAATAAGACCAGCCAAGTCCAAGGAGCTGAAGAGGGTCGGTCTGGAACTGGGCCTCGGGGGCAAACCCAAGAAGAAGAAACTGAAGCTCAACCTCGACAAGAACCGGGAGATGAAGCAGCTGGCCAAACGGTTAGTCAAGGAGGAGAAGGAGAGGAAGAGAAAGGAGAAGGCGGCGGCCAAGGCAGAGTCTGTCAGGGAAGGGGTGGAGAAGAGGAAGGAGAAGAAGATTCTCGACATTCCCTCCAAGTATGACTGGTCCGGGGCCGAGGACTCCAACGACGAGAACGCCGTGTGCGCATCCAAGAGCTGCCAGAGACCCTGTAAAGATAAGGTGAGCATTTTTCACCGCTTTTGGGAAAATATGCTTTCTGAACGTTGCGATTAGATAATGAAATGCGTCTTTTCCCACAAATATAGAATGAGTTTCAGTACTTTGAGATTGTGTTGTCAAGAAGTTTCAGTAAAAGAGGCACAAGGATGAGTAGATGAGTGATAGCTCCAGTTTAGCAATTAACAGAGGTCAAAGGGGACATGTTACTGCACACGGTTTTAAAACTCAAAGTTCTGTTTTGAATATTCATCTAAATCTGTGTATTTAGGAGGAATATGGAATAAATTTGTGTGATAATTGTCACAATGTAAAATAGTATACTCAATAAGGTCCCATTGAGTCCAAAGCGGCTGCGTAATCCTCCAATTAGTTTCTTGTAAAAAAAAAAAAAAAAAAAAAAAAAACACGTCAGAAAGGAGTGAAAAATGCCTATCACAGTTTTCCAGAGCCCAAGGTGATGTCTCCACATGTCCCTTTCTGTCCGACCAATTGTCCAAAACTCAAAGACGTTGCCGTTTACAGAGAAAACAGATTATCAGTATAAGTTATGTTAGAATTTACAATTACATGAGGCTGGACGTTTCACACAGTTGGGCATGAAAACAGCTGCAGTGGGTTGAGATGTCTCGCATCTGGGAGACCGAAATGCAACAGTTAGATGTGTTTCCACACAAGTTCACTCTATTTTCGCCGGTCCAAATAGGTTTTTGGGGTTCCCTTCTTTTTCTTTTTATATATTTTTTCTTTTTATGCTTTCGCAATGTTATGTTTTTCGGGTCAAATTTAGTACAAACTTCCGTCGATGACTGACTGAAATGGGACTCGATGCCGTGTTAAAATGTAGCTGGGCTTGTAACTATACAACGCTTTTGGAGCACAGTGGCCCTGAAGCAGTAAAATCCGGTTTAAACTTTCATCACAGGATCTTGGCGAGCCCTCAAAAGTCTAAAACCGCCCAGGTGTCTCCCAGTGAATGTCGCACATGTTTTTTTGTTTGTTAACACCTCATGGAACTTTATTGAATATCAACAGCTGATAGCACTGGTACACCTTAAGGAGAGTTACACATAACGTATTAACAGGACATCACGGATGTGGTGCTTTTTCGGAGAGACTGCCCACCGAGTTAACCAGTGGCCAGTCGCCTGCCCCTGTGTGTCCAACTGCAGCTAATCAGAGCGGAGGAACTGGGGGGCTCGCAGCTCAGGGGGAGGAGTAGACATGATGACGTCATGATGTGTAAATCACATGACTCATCAGTGTTTCAGCTCTGTTCTCTTGTACATTAGATCAATAAAAACAATGACTGACCAGTAGCTTCAACAGCTGCTGTTAAACATTTATCAAGCAGGCTCTTGTTTCCAAATGATGTGTTTTGCTTGACAAACCACAGCCACGTGTTTTCCTTGTCGTCCGTCTGGATCTTTCCTCACATGTCTGCGTCGTGCGTTCGCAGGTGGACTGGGTGCAGTGCGACGGCGGCTGCGACGAGTGGTTCCACCAGGTGTGCGTGGGCGTGTCGTGCGAAATGGCCGAGAACGAGGACTACATCTGCGTGGACTGCTCCTCCGGGAAGGCCGTGGATGGAGGGTTAGGGATGACCGTGGAGGAGGAGGAGGAGGTGGCGGAGGAGAGCGTCGTGGTGCTGTCCACGTCCATGTGCAGCGTGCAGAGTCTGCCACCGCCGTCCGTCGTGGCCTCGTGGTCTCACGTCGCCACCGCCTCGCTTCTAAACCCAGCAGCTTCACATCAGCAGCAGCAGCAGCAAGAGCCTCAGCAGGGCAGTTAGCGCTAAAAACAACAACAAAAACATACCCAGGACTGAGTTTGAATACTGTACCTCACACAACGAGCATAACACAAAACCTAGTGTTTCAGCCTCTCAACCTGTAAAACAAAAGCCCTTTATGAATGAGTCTGAAGGAGGAGGGACACACCAGATGTGTTTCTGTGACCGCCTTGAATATAGAGCACAAGAAGGAAGATACCTTGCATCTGGAACTCAGAGGAGAGTCCTGCTGTCACCCCGTGGCTTCAGCAACGTTCTCGCTCCAAGCACTGAGATCTGCTGAAACAGGTTGTTAGTACACACTCAAGACTTAATCCTCCCACGACGGTTTTAAGTCAAGAAGCATCCACCAGCTACTTCCTGGTCCTCCCCGGAACAATAACACGTCATTGGTACACTTACTTCCAGTCAAACACCCACATTCTCCAGCTGTTGTATTCAGTGCAAACGGGCGAATAAACAAATGTGTCCCCAGTCGTGTTTTACTGGAAGCCCTGAACCCTCTGTGTGGCCCTTCAGTCAGTAACATCTCAATATGTAGGACTCCAGACTAGGAAAAACACAAATGTTTGTAATGTAGTGGAATTATTTATAATGTACATACTTTTAAGCAATTAAAACAAATGGATTGTGGCTTTTTTGTTTTGTTTTCTCACCTTTAATAAACTATTCCTAGTCAAATGATTGATAATTGTGATGTTTTTTTAATTCATGGTCTATGATCAGTGAGGTTTTTTTTTTCCTGAACATTTTGTTGAATGTATAGGAATTAAAACAATTTATTCTTATGGTTGTCTTGGAGAGAAACTGGAGGGAGGACAGGACAACAACTCATCTAGCAAACAAATCAAAGCAGAAGTACAATTTAAAAGAGCAATGTTGTGGACGAGTCGCACACAATTTAAGACAAGCGGGTAGTAAATCGGAAGAAACCGAGCTCTTGTGTCCTTGGGGGAAATGTCAGGATGATTGGTGGGTCAAATTCTGAGCGCTCAAAGGTGATTTATGGCCGTGTCATTGAGAGGTTGATTCCAAGTTGTTGGTTAATCTTCACATTTCCTGTGTTACTCGTTAAGGTCAATTAGAGGAGAGATGTGTTGGCATGTTGTAAGATTTGCTTAATTAATGTTTTCTTTTTTCATGTTTTTTTTTCACGTGTTTTTTTCTTCTTCTCAGTTATACGCAGTGTAAAATGTGCCTTTTGTGAAAAACAAATGAATTGATAGATCTATCTTTTTTAGGGAGAGAGAGGGTGGAGTGGGGAGTCCTCCACTTATTTTCAGATTTAGTTTTTATTTTGCGATCCTCAGTTTTTCAAAATGGTCCCCCTGATTTTCTAGGTGGAAAAAAAAAAGAAAGAAAAAGCAACACTTTCATAAGATTTACACGTGAATATGTAGATGTGGAGAAAGAATGCTGTCTGCAGGGCAGGGGAGGGTTGTGGGTGGGGGCTGTGGAGGAGGGGGCGCTACTGCTGGGCGCTGTCACTTCTAACTCGGCCGAGTCAAATCCGGTGCGAACTGACCCGAGCTGCTTTTTGCCTCCGCCTGAGTCGCTCACCTCTGCCACCGTGCTGACTGGGAGAGTTAAAGATATGCGATCACGAGGGGCTGCAGGGCATCAACAGAATGAACCGTAATGCTACATAATTGATTGCATAACGTCTGTTCTGTCATCTCATACCGCCACATCTTCCTCACCCGCTGCGTGTTGTGTTCATTCTGCCTGCGAGTGGAATGTCAGACTGAGACTCGTTTGATCTCTCAATGGCCACAAAAGCCTTTTGTAATCATCACTTTATGTCATACTATAGTTTCTGTTGATTAGTTTTTCGTATTTATGGCTTCCATTCTCCCTCCGACCATCAGCTAGGCGGCAATACTGTTTAGCAACGTGTGATGCAGATATATATTTTTGCCGGACTCAAACATGAGCTCCTTCCATCGAATACTTTGATTTATAATTGATAGATTTCTATTTCAACTGAACCTCACACATGAAATTGGGACGCACTGTATCGCAGAATGGAAAAGTATGGAACCCCAAATCATAAAACCATGTTATTCGGATGCTTCTCTTTTCTGAAAGCATAGAATAGGACATTATGATTTATATTATTGAAATGCGTGATACATTTTTTCTTGTTGTTCCTGCAGCAGAGGTGGTCCCCTGGAGCAGACACTGACACGATACGGACCGCTCCGGTGTCATCCTATGGCGCACCTTATTTTAAGCATGGAGTCAAGAAAGGTGATGTACTTTGCTCCGAAAGGGGCAGACGAGAGCAAAGGAGGAAAGAAAGAAAGAGGCTGGCCTCAGTTTAGCATTACAAACCCCCGCCCCTCACTCCAGTCCGGTTAAATTCCTAAAACTTGAGCTTTTACTGATAAACCTCAAGAGACTGCTTCAGCCCTGAGACTAGAGCCACACACAGGGGATCCAGGGACACTGCAATGAAAGGTAAGCGACACATGTTAGGCATGTTTCAAATTGGCTGTCTGGAGATTATCATTTAAGGTCAATTATTTTGCTAGTTTAAGTACTGTATTTTTTCTGTTTATTGCACTGCAATACATCTCTTCAGATAAAACCCAGATCTTATATATGTGTAGTAAACTACTTTATTCCAGTGTCTCCCGCTCTGCATCTGGAGCTCTTTGGTGCCTTGCTTTAGGACATCTCCACGATCCAGCTTCTATAACCATGCTGCAAGCCTCCCGTCCTGTTTTGCAGGTGACGCTGCCAAAGCGTGCGCCCTAAATGGCATCGTCCAAGCCAAGCCCCCCTCGGAGGAGAAGATGGAGGAGCGGGGCCAGTGGAGCAATAAGCTCGAGTTTATTTTGTCCGTCGCCGGCTCCATCATCGGCCTGGGCAACATGTGGCGCTTCCCTTACCTCTGCTACAAGAATGGAGGAGGTGAGTGGATGGAGGAAGGAGCTCATGCATGTCGTCCCCTTCTAGGATTTTTTTTTAAATAAATAAATTATGAAATAAATAAAAAATAATAATTAAATATTGCTCCAGTTCACTTTTACAATCAACCATGCAGTTATTTTTTTGAACATGCACTAAATAAGTGGACAATTCATGATAGCTGACATGAAAAAAAAACACATATAGTGCACTACAGAACACCTGAGGCTCATTTTCAGAATCCGTCAATCAAAAGCTAACCTTAGAGTCACTTGAGCTCAGGTGAAAAAAATAAAAACATATATATTCAAGTCCTCTCACTTAAGCAAACCAGCCCTCAGACCCCATTGGGCATGCTTGTGTAGGTGCTTAATCGGACGCCCCTCTTCATCCCTCCATGGGGTGTCAGGGTCAGGGTTCAGGGCCGAGCGGGGTCAGGCAGCTGTTGTTGCTCCTCGCTCACAGCAGCTGTCCCTGCAGAGAGGCGGAACTCTGAGCACGCCAAACATCCTCGGCCACCCGGCGGGACATCAGCACCAAATGCCAATTAAAGAAACATTATTTTTCATAACTTTTCTTCATGTCCTCTTCGTGCCTTTTAACGCGTGGTCTTAGAGTTATAATGCAGCTTCAGCTTCAAGAGTAAAAGATGTACTTTAATGCACAAGAGTTAAAATGATTAACTCTTGTACATGAAATACTACATCATTTAGGTTTGTTCATACCAGGTTAAATTGGTCCAGATTATTTAAAAGTGATCTGTTGCCAACAGTAGTAGCATTTCAAAATGCAGCGCAGGAAAAACAAGCTTGTAGGTAATATGTAATTAGTAATAGCAAATCCAAGAAGGGAAGTGAAGGGTTTTCCATGAATCACTATTATGTAATCTTGTATCTTGTACAGTTTCCTTAAGATTTGTTCTGCGGGATACTCCGCACACAGGCTCAATGTGGGCTTTTTGGACCATTTGTCCTTATTTGAGCAAATTGACTCTAACGTTTGGAGCTGCAAGTCTGTGTTTAGATCCACATTTTTTGCAGTACAAGGAAGGCCCTGGGTTACATTTACCCAGCATCCTCTGCTCTCTTTCAACTCAGGTGCATTCCTCATCCCCTACTTGATCTTCCTGTTCACCTGCGGCGTTCCCGTCTTCTTCTTGGAGGTGGCCCTGGGCCAGTACACCAGCCAGGGAGGCATTACCTGCTGGAGGAAAATCAGTCCGCTGTTTGAAGGTCGGTATAGGACACAAAGCAATGTGGGATCCTGGCAAAGCATTCACATTTGGAAAATGTCATGACGCCATGATATTAAAACCTAAAAGATGGAATCCTGAAGTAGAAGAAGAAAATGTGCAGATTTTCACGAGTTTTCAATATCTTCTAATATTGAAAATGTTACTGATTATTTGTATTGATTAACCTGCAGGTCTTGGCTATGGCACCCAGGTGATCGTGACTCTGCTGAACTTCTACTACATCATTGTTCTTGCCTGGGGCGTTTTCTACCTGTCCTACTCCTTCTCCTGGGACCTGGCCTGGTCGTCCTGCAACAACACCTGGAACACAGGTAACAAGCGCGCTTCAAAACACACGAGGACTTCCACTGACGTTTTTGATGCTCTTAAAAATTACAACATTTTGCTCTTTTTTTCTTCTTTTTCTCAGAAAACTGCGTGGGGTTCCATAGGAGAAACACCTCAATCGAACAAACAATCAACCCAAATGTCACCTCTCCCGTCATCGAGTTCTGGGAGTGAGTTTTCCAGAGCGCCTCACCTCCGCTTGGTGATCCCGTACTGTTGTGAAAACAACAGCGATGCATCATATCCGCGTTTCTTTTGCTTGTGTCCGCAGGAGAAGAGTGCTGAGGATTTCCCCGGGCCTCGACCACATGGGCTCTCTGAACTGGGACCTGGCCCTGTGTCTGTTCATCGCCTGGGTCATGTGCTACTTCTGCATCTGGAAGGGGGTGAAATCCACAGGAAAGGTGGGTGACCTGGTGACCCTTTTTATTGATGCATTTTGTTCTACCAGAGACAGCTCTCGGAACACTGTAAGGATGACATCTGGTATTTATTATTTCTATTTGACATGTCTCTTTATTTATCGGTTACAGCCCCCCTCCTCCGATCCCTGCGACCCCGGATGGATGGATGTTTCTTTATTTGTTTGCATTCTCATCAACGCTGTACGTGTGTGTCTATATAGGTGGTCTACTTCACGGCGACCTTCCCCTATCTGATGCTGATTGTGCTGTTGATCAGAGGGCTCACCCTGCCCGGTGCTGGGATCGGCATCCAGTTCTACCTTTACCCAGATCTGAGCCGCCTGGCAGACCCACAGGTACCTGACGTCACCCACAGAGCTTACTTAATGCAAGCCTAAACGCAGACCCACGCTCATCACCATTACACAAAACCACTGAGTCCCTAAGAGGGCCTTTTAGAGGATGCAGTGATCCCAGTGGGCGAGGGTGCATCAGGTGCAGCTATCCCATGGTTCTCTGCTCGGGAGCCTAGTTTCTGCTGGGTCCATCTGCTCTCCATGAAAGAGGCAGGCACTGCAGGGCTCGACTGTAGGGTCAGGACACCACGAGGGAGCGTAAACACGAGCTCTACCAGGACCGAGCTCCAGTCAGCTAGCCGGGCTCAACTGCCTCTGCTCGACTGCGATCAGAAGAGTCCCCAAAACATTTCCCGTGTCTCTTATTGTTTCATTCTGCTTCTATTGTGTCGTCTTATTTCTGTTGAGTTTGCCACAAAACTGAGCCAAACAAACTAGAGGAAACATAAAACCAATCATTCTATCTGACATTTCCTTCTCTCTCCATATTCTGGTTCTTCATTCCCTTTGTACTTTATAACCATTTCTTGGTATCTAGTAAGGGATGAGTTTTGACTTCCTGCATTCTCCATATTTGTGGAAGCGTGGCTCGTTAATCAATGTCGAGACAAACAAGACCAATGCCAGACGTGAGGCAGTTTAATATTGTACAAGGACAATAGTCAATGATTATGAAAGCTAACACTAAGGATGATATAACGCACATGTTTGTAAATCAACCAAAGTAATGTGTGTGCGCCTACACAGGCCTCGGCGTCCCTTTAGTTCCAATGATTTACTGTTTTGATTTTGCCTTTTGTGTCAGGTATGGATGGATGCTGGCACCCAGATCTTCTTCTCCTACGCCATCTGTTTAGGGTCGCTGACTGCTCTGGGGAGCTACAACAAATACAACAATAACTGTTACCGGTAGGTAAATAATGTATATGCATACTGTACATGCTCAAATGAACTGGAGTTCCTTCCCTAGAACATATTTACATGGTCTAATATGGGAAAAAAGTCAACTTGATGCTGGAAAATAATACTGAAATGAATCTCCTGCGGTACATCTGTTCCATCCCCATGAATTATGTGCTGTCTGTTGCAGAGATTGCATGGCGTTGTGCTTTCTGAACAGTGCCACCAGTTTTGTAGCGGGCTTTGCGATCTTCTCCATCTTGGGCTTCATGTCCTATGAGCAGAATGTTCCCATCTCAGAAGTGGCAGAATCTGGTGAGACTTTTTCCTCCCATGCACTCAACACTCAGAGAAACAAGGGAATAGCAATAGAGTTTTAAAATAATCTGTTTATGAATCCACCTGTAGGTCCTGGCCTGGCCTTCATAGCTTACCCGCGCGCTGTGAGCATGATGCCTTTCTCTCCTGTGTGGGCCGCCCTCTTCTTCATCATGATCGTCTTTCTGGGGCTTGACAGTCAGGTACGTACCTCAGGTTAATTAACACCTCTTGTTTTCTACGATGGCATTAATTACTGAGAAAATACGGTGTGAATTGACTTTGCCTTGAATTAAACAACACGCATTTTAGAATGCTGCATTTCCTTTTTTTAAATTGTGATATATTTTGATTAAATCAATGGAATGGACTATTCTTATTCCTATTTATACTATTCTTGCATTTATATTTAACACACTTAATATATCCCACCTTTTAGCATTTGTATTTACACTGTATATTATACCATTTATAATAAGAAGAATTTGTATTATTATAACATAATTTACATTTCCGATAGCCTTTCTATTTTTCTTATATATTAGAGCAACTGTAACATACCAATTTCCCACTGGGGATCAATAAAGTATTTCTGATTACATTTGGTACTTTGACCTTTAATAAGTAAATGTTGCATTTTTTACTGATAGACGTTTCCTTAATTAAGTAACATTTTCAATTCAAGACTATTTTCAGTGTCATATTAGTATTTATATCTAAGTAAAGGATCTAAATACTTCCTCCACCACTGGTGTTAACTGAGCCAGTAAGTCCTTCCTTCATAGCTGACAAACAAAAAAAGTTTAATTTATTGATCAGCGCTCCCCTCTCTCCTCATCAGTTTGTGTGTGTCGAGAGCCTCGTGACGGCGATAGTCGACATGTACCCCACCGTGTTCCGGCGTAAGAACCGCAGGGAGCTCTTCCTGTTGGGCGTGAGCTTCGTCTCCTTCTTGGTGGGCCTCATCATGCTGATGGAGGTAGGTGCACCTGATGGTTGTTTAGGGGTAAACCAGCACAGGATGCCTTGTTCTGCTGAAATAAGCTCTTACATAGTTCCACCTAGTTGACATGGTTTCACCTCTGCACAGCTGGATACATGAATGCTCTGCAGAGGTGTCAACAGGTCATCATTTTGTAAGTACAAGCAAGTCACAGGTTTTGTGCAACACGTCTCAGGTAAGTCTCGAGCATGTCTGAAGTCTCCAGTTTTGGGCTTCGGCGTTTCAAATTTATTTCGCAAACTTGTAAATCTTTAAATATCAACAGTAGAAGAGTAGATTTATCTGGAGGCTGGTATTCATTTTTATACAGAAACAAAATGTTTTGCCTGGTGCCCTGACACCATCATGTTGCATTGTCAACTGCTCTCACCAGTGCGTCTGTACTGACAATGTATTAATGAAGACAACACAGACTCCAGTGTGCCCGCTATATATATGTGGACCACATATATATATGACCACTTGATGTGTAATCAGGAGGGAAATTTTCATGTTTACAAAGAAAAAAACACCTGTAACTCAACAGAAACATACAACAAAATATATAAATATATATATTGCTGGAAATAATAAGTCCAAGATTTTTCTAGAATGGTCACACAAGCAATTTCATCAGAATATAGTTTATTTCCTATTTATAGTTCTGGTTTAAGGTAGATGTGTTGTTATTAGGAGCATGAATTAAACTTCAATTCTAGTATTTAAGTCATTTCCAATGTGTCTTAAATCAAAATAAACTGTTGCATGGATGTTTCCCAGATATAACTTTGACTCAGTGCTTTTGATCTCTCTCTTTGTAGGGAGGCATGTATGTTTTCCAGCTCTTTGATTACTATGCAGCCAGTGGCATGTGTCTTCTCTTCATGTCCATCTTTGAAACCGTCTGCATTGCATGGGTCTATGGTAAGCTGTCCTCAAACAGAAAAGGCTGTGAAATGACTGGTGAAAATATAGAAATGTGTCTCATGAGTGTTTCCCAGTGTAGACACTGTGGAATAGTTGTCCTGATTACTGTCAGCATACACAGACATGTCTTTACTGTGTTTTTCCAGGTGCGGACCGCTTTTATGATAACATTGAGGACATGATTGGCTACCGTCCAGGACCGTACTTTAAGTACTGTTGGTTGTTCCTCACCCCGGCCACGTGCATTGTGAGTATCAACAGATTCATTAAGTAGTATCAAGGCTTTCCAAAAATGACAAAGACGGACACCAACTGAGGCTTCGTCTTGTCTCGTCTAATCTCCTCTCGTAGAAATCAAAACAAATCAGTTATTCGTTCTTCAGCAATATTAACATGTCTAATTGCCTCTCTAGGGTACCTTTGCCTTCTCTCTCATCAAATACACCCCTCTAAAGTACAACAACGAATACGTGTACCCTTGGTGGGGTTATGGAATCGGCTGGCTGCTCGCTCTCTCCTCCATGGTCTGCATTCCACTTTGGATGGTGTACAAGATCAGCACCACCGAAGGGACGTTCAGAGAGGTAACATTTGATTTCAAGTTCTTCAGTTAGCTGGGCGGTGTCATCAGATTAATGTTATCTTATACCTGCTTACCATGGATGATGTGTTTAGTTCTTCTTTTTTTTATCACAGGGTCTGAAATTAAAGGATGTATGTGCCAGTTTTAGTCTTGGTTTGAAAGCAGACTTCCTGTGAACTTGTCCCCAACCCATCTGAACCTTGACTTGACTTAATTTATCTTTTTTCTAAAGATACATGAGCTTGTTCACACTGGTTTTAACTCTCTACAGCGCATCCAGCTGCTTATCACACCATCGGACACCTTACCCAAAACCAAGAGGGAGCAGGAAAAGTTGCTGGCCATCTTTGCTCCGGAGGGAGAAGCTACCATGACTGGAAACGGCTACTATCCTGTCTCAGAGACAGACTCCAACTTATAAAGCCCCCAGTGGCGATGTGTATTAGACATGTGTGTTTTGGTTCCATCCTTGACACTGCTGCACCCTTGCCTCCATCCCAAAGATCTCTGCAGGGAAACAACACCATTAAGTGTCACGTTACAGTTTTATAATGGAGGTTTATGGCCTTTTTGTCTCAATGTAAAAGGTACCAATTGTAGAGACAAACACACAGGTACCACCAAAAGCTTAAGAATAAATGTCTTAGTTTGCATAATAAAGATATTGTTTGTGTAAATGTAACACTAAGAAAATACATCTAAGATACTTGTTGAAGTGTCCTTGTATAGCTGACATTGCTTCATGGCTACTTAGCCATATTTGTATCATATATTGTATTATCATAAATGATTGGGGAAAGTTTCCCTTTTGTATTTACAAGAATCAGAATAAAATGTTGTGTTTCACATGAATAGGCCGTGTAATGAAAGGAGATGTCAGTGAAAAGTATCATACTGTAGCAGTAGCCGTAGAACTAACATGACATATACAACGTAGTTTCATATTTTGTACTGTAACGGAATATGACTGTACAAATGTGAATCTTGTAAGTATGTTTTTCCAATAAACATGCAACATGTCATGTTTTCGTGAATAATTGCTATGCAGTGCTGTATTAAAGTCTGATGAAAAGAAAAACATCTCTCCAAGTCCCCCACCTTTATGAAAGTGCAATACTAAATTGCTGCAGTGCCTCTTTAACTTATACTGATCATGACGCTGTGTGCTCATGATTGTGTTTGCTTGACACATTCATTATTAATTGTTAAAGGAGCACAGCAGGCGTTGACCTTCCAAAAGCTTAGTTTGCATAATTCGACAATATGCTTTCAGCGCTGTTTTCCAGAGACCAGGCATAAAATCATACATGCAAAAGGAAAAAAAAAATGTATAGCCGAATTTCTATTCAGGAAAACCAGAGTAGATAATGGTACAGTTATGGTGTCGAAAAATACAAAATAAATTAAAACTCAAATGAAAAAAAAACTTTAGAAAATAAGTCTCTGCTTAAAAATATGTTAAAGCATTGAACTCACACAGTTTGAGGCATATTTCAGCAAAAAATATAAAATAATTTAATACGGAGAGGTGTTTAATTGATAAGGACCGTTTAATAGATATGAAGAAGCCACAATGATGGAGCAGTTTTGGAGCATTTTCTAGAATATCGAAACCACTGGGTGTCACGCTTCTGCTGTACTGTCGGTGAGCTCGACGATTGGCTGAAACAGCCGTCCACGTCCACGTGCCCCGGTGACGCCCCGCACTTTCCCACCATGCACCGGGTGATGTCTGAAGAAAGATGGCGGAAGGAGGAGCGGCAGATCTGGATACCCAGAAAGGAGAGGTCTTGGCGCTGTTGAAAACACAGCTGAGAAAGGGAGACACTTGGTGAGACTTGAGCTGGAACCTTTTCAAAGATACCCCGTGGCCGTGGGCTGGCTCTGCAGAGGCTGTCAACGCCACGGAGGATAAGAAACCCGAGGCGGCGGGCCGTGTTGACAGTTAGCTTCGACTCAGCTAACGGGAGCCTGTCAGCTTCATGTGTGTCCGCTCGGCATGCTAGCGGCGCTGGAGCTACCGCCAGACTGTCAATGAACTGCGGTTGTCTCCCCACATATATTTTAACGTTAAATGCCGTATTCTGGTGGTTATGTCCGCTACTTTCACGTGGTCATCTCTCTTTTAGTCTCGTGACATAACATCAATGAGGCTGCATTTTGTTCATCTAATCTAGTTAGCAGGCTAATAGCTAATTGGCTAGCCTACCGGAGCACTAAGTGGTCCTCCAGCCAGTGGGTTCATCCGGCGACTTTCGGCAGGGCGGAGTCGCAAAAGAAGCACCTGTCAAAATCACAGGGCCAGCTGGCCAGGCATGCGGCAACCTGAACTCAAGTCTGCTGTTACAAATATCAATCTGTGTTATCTTAGCCTCGTCAAGTCAGAGTTGTTGAGAGCGCTGACGGAAAGGTATCCATCGCCTGCTGAAGTGGTTCTGGTGTCACCTATTTAACCTGGAACATGAGAAATGGTTCCACCTCAAAAGCTTGTTGCAATTATCAGTGTCCCATCGTGTTTGATCAGAGCTGACATCATAATGCTGCTTTCCCTCTCTGTAGGTACCTGGTGGACAGTCACTGGTTCAAGCAGTGGAAGAAATATGTGGGATATGACAGTTGGGACAAATACCAGATGGGTGACCAGAACGTCTACCCAGGACCAGTTGATAACTCTGGCCTTCTCAGAGGTAAGACGGCCGATGCTTCACCTCCTTGGGCATTAATTCACAATGTGGGATATATTGTAAATACTGTGTGGTGTACCACGGACTGCCGGCCAGTATGGCTTTATTATTCTGGAAGTAGTAACAAAGAGTTCAGAGGAATAGGGGAACAAAAACAACATTGTTGACAAATTTCCAGAGAGTAGCCTTTTTAGGGGGTTCATAGAAAGCTCGCCAGCATACCTTTTTTTTTCCATGTGTGTGTTTTGTGTCGTTTGAGACAGTCAGTGCAGGGTCACTGTTGTAAATGCCGCCCCACAATGTGCTTTCCCTCCCTCTGTCTACTTGCTTGTTTTTCAACCTTTCTGTTATCCCGTCCTTACCTCTAGATGGGGATGTGCTGGCCATCAAGGAGCACCTCATCGATGAGCTTGACTACATCCTGGTCCCAACAGAGGGCTGGAATAAGCTTGTCAGCTGGTATGGATTAACAGAGAATCAGGAGCCAATTGCACGGAAGGTAAGGGTTCAGTCATTAGCATAGGGCTATAAATAGATTTCAGGTTGGAGGATGTGCTGCTCACTGCATTGAGAATATAACCAGTGGGGCATTATGACACCAGCAAAGGTGGCTTTTTGTGTTGCAGTTTAATGGTTGTGTTTAGTTTATTGCTATGCTGTTGAGCTTGTGTTGGTATGAAACAGAGAAACGCATTTGTTTATGGCCATTTGAGATTGTGATATCAGAAAGAAACTTGAGGTCTGTAAATTAGTTACTCAACATAGAATAATAAAAACCAGCCAAATGATACTGGGTAGCTGCTCGTTATACATCTTTAACCAAATTAATTGCAAAAAACAGTCTGGCACAAAATTTAGTTAGGAACGAAATGCTTCAGGCTTGTGTGGCAATGAGAAATGTTGGAGTATATATTTATTGGTTGACTTGATTGTCCAGTTAGATGTGCAAAGATACACTGCACAGGAGCTGGTAACGGATAAAGATGATACTGGGTATCACCTACCTTGCATGAAAAGGAAGCAACAATTATGTTTTTCCTTAATCTTTTCATTAATTTCTGTCACAAGCTGCTACTATTTATTTTAGGTTTAGTAAGTACTAAACTAGTAGTTTACAAACTACTAAATGGCTGTATGCGTGGTTACAGTTGAGTAGTTAGAGGAATACTCCATGATGGCGCCGACAACTTAACAGGACCCACCGTACCAAATCCCCGCTTCAAATCTCGCTAGTCATGGCATCATGGCTGCTAGAGGAGGTTCCTGTCCCCCCCTTCCGCTCTATCATTCTCTCTCTCCCTTCCATTGACCCTCCCATTTTGCCATGTATGTCGTGGGACGTATCGAGTGGCTGCAGGGTTTCTATTTTCAGGCAACGTTCTGGATGACTGAAAAGCTACATGGAGCGATCTGCGAGACACAACATGCAACAGGTTCATTATTAGTTTTCCTCTTCTTTTCAACTCCTTTCAACCTTTTTTGGGCTAACCATCTTGTGGTGCGGAAGGAACGCAAGCGTTAAAAAGGATTTAGGAGGATTGTAGTCTCAGGTTTGGCGCTACGTTTCCTTCCGTTGTCCACCTCTGGTGCGATATGCCCACACCGCCGGAGTGGTCCTGCGTGTCCTTGTTTTTTGTTGTGGAGGAATGCCGGCTGAGGTCACACTGAGTGAGGCAGCGGGATAGCTTCTGAAAGGAGTGCGAGAGGCATACGCAGTTTTAGACGAGGAGGAGGGTGGTGGTGGGTGGGGTAAAGGGTTTTGGCCCGGCTCTGATTTGACAAATTCTGCCAGAGTTTGGCGATGAGTTGGGCTTTTGCTCCGAGTTTACAAACACAAGGGTGTTGTGCTGAGGTGTCGGTAGGATGGGTCCACCGGGAAATCAGGGTATGGATAGGGGAGGAGTGGGGGGGGGGGGGGAGGGGGCAAGAGAGAGAGAAACTCAGCCATGTTTGTAATGTATGACTATTGCAGTTCTCGGGGACATTTGTGAAGTGTGTGTGTGTGGGTGTGGGTGTGGGAGGGGGCTCAGCGGGGAAATAAATAGGCTGGGACCCCTCAGCTGTTTCCACGAGGCGCTTCTAATTTAGGCACTCTGACACTGCTCGTATCAGATGAGTGGCAACCAGATCAGCAGGCTGTACTTTGTTAACCATGAGAAACAGAAGCTAGTATAACCCCAGATTTCCCCAACACTTTTCATTGTTTGAGATCTCTAACAAATAATTAGCAAGAGGTCATGTAAGAAGTGTACCTTGGACGTACACGGACGTAACGATCACAAACTTACCAATTCCTATTTAAAGAATAATCAGCTCATGGCTATTGTTCCATGTTGGTAGCTGTAAAAGAGTCCATTTTTGTTTTATGATTAGCAGGAGGCTGCATTTTATCGAATATAGTGACAGCAGAGATTTATCTTGTGTTTTGGCTTGACATGTCGAAATAGTTGCTAGCTAATTATGCATCTTTCTCATTAGAGCCTCTTTACTGTAGTAAGAAAACCATGTGTTTATATAATTTCTGCAAGTACTTGATACATATATAGTGCATGGATATTGAGTTCTGCACATATACAATATATTTGACTCATCATGGTTTCATTCAGATGATGTGGACAGTGATTCATAGGTTTTTCTTCCCCAGGTGGTAGAACAGGGGATGTTTGTGAAGCACTGCAAGGTTGAGGTGTACCTGACGGAGCTGAAGCTCTGTGAAGACGGCAACATGGACAATGTGATCACCAGGCGCTTCAGTAAAGCCGACACAATAGGTAGGCCCGAGTCACTCCGGAGTAACTGTCGAGTTACACTGCCAAGGAGTTCAAAGTTTACTTGCACCCCGTCTGATTTCATATTTTGATCCTGGATTTCCATTGTTTACATTTCCCGCTGTGTTTTGATTAAGGTCACTTTGAAAACAACCGTCATGATGACGCACACTAATTAGACGTTCTCTCATGCAGACATGATAGAGAAGGAGATGAGGAAGCTGTTCACCATCCCTGATGAGAAGGAGACCAGGCTATGGAACAGGTACATGAGCAACACCTTTGAGCCTCTCAACAAACCTGACAGCACCATTCAAGATGCCGGCCTCTACCAAGGACAGGTGGGGACTATTTCTTTGACTGCCTCTGCAGGGTTCATTTTCGGGAGTCAGCAAAAAGAAAATAAATCGTATATTTGACGAAACCAATGCAGAGCTGTCCAAATATGGCTCGCTATGTAGACAGTTATTATTTCTGAACTCAGTGAAATGTGCTCTAGTTTCAATCGCCCTTTTCAGATAGCTTATCCTTATTTGTGCTCTCTGTCAGTCAGCCCTTTGAGGCCGCAGCAGGGTGACGCTTTAGAAAACCCTTTTTTCTGCTTGGTTTAAATCCGTGTCCAACAGGTGGTCACTACCTGCAGAGGGCAGTCAAACTAATCTCAGTGCAACGTTCTTAAATACCTTTTTTGCTCAATTCTCTACTGTTCACCCTAGTTTCTCTCGTGGGTAATGCATGTTAGGCACCAAGACACGTTGACACAGGGTTGTTAGAGCAACAAATGCAACACAATTTAAAATCTATCGTAATGGCGAACAGCAACGCAGAATCCAATTTATATGATATGTAGGTGATTTAAATCCACGTCTTGAATTTCACTTGAAAAGACTGCGGGGTCGCGTTAGCACAATATGGTACGACCGTCCTGTGATGAGTTGGTTTCAACTTCAAAACCCACAACATCTGTTCGTCGGCTGCCACGCTAGGCGCTCAACCTCTTATGTTAAGCCTCTTAAACTGTGCACGCATGTCCTGGCATCTACCTGGCAGTCGTCTACAACAGACACCGTCTCTGTGCAGGCCCAGATTAATTTAGACACCTGGCCACAATGAGCCGCCAGGCTTCAGATTGCGTGGCTTTCCTGCTCACCAGCAGCAGCTGTTCCAGAGGATTGTTGAGCCTCGGACGAAGCGTCACCATATGAAACAGTCCGGCTCCCTGTCTTTCCCCATTTTGAAAGCAGTAACTTATTGGTTCTGCTGGTAGCATTTAGGAAGTCACTGGTGGATCTTTAGCGTGTGTCACAATGTCTTCTGAGCTGTTCTTTGGTCAAAATCTGAATATCCCATGAATTGTAAAATAATAAGGTGAATACAGCCTTTTTAAGTAAAGACGTCATCTTGTGTTTCACAGTACAGGATGCAAATATGTAAGCGTTGGGTGTCTTTAAACTAAGCAGATGAGCCCTACTTTCCCTCTGCCGTCTCCCACAGGTTCTCGTAATAGAGCAGAAGAGTGAGGATGGCTCATGGCCTCGAGGCTCCACGGCACCCAAGTGAGTGAACGGCACATCGCCTGGCTTGCACTTCTTTGTTGACTGAAGGAAAACGTAACCACATAAATAGAATGCAATTATCACGCGTTATTCAGACACTGTTGATTTACCGGTAGATCCCTACATAGGTGGTGTATTATTGAGTTGCTAGAGATGTTTTACTTGGTCAGTTTGAAGGGGGGAAAAAGTAATGATATGATGTTGCACAGCTCCAGAAATCTTTGTCTTTGAAGCGTTCTAAACACTTTTCAATAGCTGCCTCTTTGGAAATGACGAAATTTGATTGTTACACCCTTTTTTAAATAGTTTCCCTGCTATGTCACCACAGCACCTTATCATCTTCAAAACTTTCCTGTCTATGGCGCCTCCGTCCACCACTTTTGCCTGACCTTTTGTTGCTCACATATCCCTCTTATTTGTTTGAGTTCATCTCTGTTTTATTGACACTCGCACACCTTTCTGGAACGGCTCCTTTTCTCTACTCTAACTCATGATCTATTCTTTATCTTTTGAAGGTCATCTGGTGCTTCCAATCTCTCTGCTTTGCCAAAGATCTCGCCTTCATCTCTCACAAACAATCATAACAGCAGCTTCAACAGCAGGAAGTAAGGCCTAGTAGTGGGTTGAGTAGCTCAGGGGTGGGTTTTGGTTGCCAACAGACAGAGATGGAGTCTGGAGCGTTGCTCAGCACAAACCTTCACATTAACACCGCCAGAATATCTTATCAAATTGGCTTCCCGGAGAAATTTCTCCAGAAATTTTTGCAGAAATGAAGTTACTTTAGTTTGATCTATTTGGACTTTTTCCTCAGTTATGCTCCGCTCAATTTGCACTCTTCCCTAACTCAGTCATACTAAGCGATCGGCTTACAGTATGAAGTTTGTCGAATTTAATTTTGCATAGGTCTATCTCTGCCTGTGGTTTGGGTCTGAAAGCCATCTTGTGGTGATGCAGATTCAGCTGTAAAAGCTGATTGCATGGATGGGTGTGGTGTGGGGCGGGGGGGGGCTTACGAGGGATTGATCTTTTCTTTTTGATTTTCTCCAGCGACAGCAGTGCTCTCTGTAAATGGCCCTCCGGTGTCTCTGGGTGCCTTACTCAGCATTTCATCTTGCTAGTTGATCGTTTGTATCTGATTTGCTACCTGACTGATTGATAGCTCTTGCTAGAGCTGCATGATTATAGTTAGAGTGGTAATTATTTTACCCATTAATTTGTGTTACACGGTCTTGATTTCACCTTTACTGTCTTGTACACCACTTGATCCAAAATATTGTTCAAATTATAGAATATGAGCAATGTATTTGGGGCTCAAACACGAGCCTGAGACACGCTTGGTACAGAACATTAAAATGTTGTATTTGACATAACAGTTATGGTGTTGAAGGAGACAACAAGATCTCCTTTAATGAACTGAATTGTTTTTATATTTAAAACATTTGAAGGATTTTCCTAAGTCTGATGCATTCTACTTTGCTTATTTTATTTTAAAGTTGGCCTATGTGAGATTTCTCGGCCGCCATCTCCTCCTTTCTACAGTTTACCTCGCAACTGCATCGATGAAAGATGAACCATTAAGCAATGGTAGAGTTACAGAGTTGTAAATGTCTGTTTTGTGCACCCGTGTTCTCATGGTTCTGTTACTCAAACTGGATAAAACAGTCCTGGATCCTAATTCATATCCCAGCAATACGCCCACAAACAACATATTTGTGTCGCAGCCCCTTGTTTTGTTTTAACCCGGTGCATTTTGAGAGTGAACTTAGCCACACTCTTCTTTAGTATGTAATTACAACTTTCAAGTGATAAAATATCTGCACTTTACTGTATTTCGGGGACATCTGCAAGCTGGAATCTTTGCAACTCTTGGTTATCATTAAAACCCATATCTTAAACCAAACAGGATGCTTTCGGTTCTTCTTCGACCCTTTTCAAATGTGGCCTCCTTAAGATTGTACTGCCCACATCCTCATCTTTACTCTCATCTCAGTTTGGAAACTGCCGTACCACATTAGGAGATCGCGTGAAGTGTGCTGTTAATCATTCAAAAAGAATACCACAGTGTGAGCTTAATCATGCAGCTCAGGTACGAGTCTACATTCTCTGAAGCTTTACTTTTCTTAACCATCTTAAAACAAGAGGCGGAGGTGAAGCAAGTACCTGGTCAAGTCACAGAAACAACTTCAATATCAATCAGTCAGTCTAGATTTCTTGACGTGCCAAAATGAATTGCTCGCTTTCTTTTTAACCTTCAGTTTCTGTTTTCTGAAAATGGCTCCCGTTTCCTGTAAACCAGATTGTGGTTTGTTACTAAAGCAGTGAGATACCTGGCAGCCTAGAGAGCACTGCTCGACTGTGGGTGGAGCTTTTTGACTATGCTGTCGAGTAGACTTTACTGTCCCCTCCTTCCCCCTTATGTGTGTCATTTACTGCATGCTGGAATGTGTGTGTGTGTGTGTGTGTGTGTGTGTGTGTGTGTGTGTGTGTGTGTGTGTGTGTGTGTGTGTGTGTGTGTGTGTGTGTGTGTGTGTGTGTGTGTGTGTGTGTTTTAGGTAAAGATTAAAATAACAGCCACAGACTTGGCCACCCTGAAAAATATAAATATTGAAAAAGGAAGCAGGGTGAGCTACACTCGCTAGCTGAAAAGAAAAGCTCCCCAAATATTTTCCAGTACAATACTACTGCCTTGTACTTTCCATTTGGGAGTGTAGTTCCACATTATAATTTCACAGCTGCATTATATTGTTTGATAGCAGTGGCATCTTTCCTTGCGCAGAGCGGGTGACTTGGGGAAATTGGATCTTTACTCCCAGCAGCCCTCCTGTCCCTGATTCACTGTAGTGCCAGAGCTGTCGTTTCCTCTGAATTATGCATGGGGCGCCTCTTTTCTTTTTTCTTTTCTTTCTCTCATATGAAGCATTTCCGCATTACGAAACGCTTGTCTTTTTGATTTTGCGGTTTTGGCCTGGTCGGTTTAGCCGCTTTGTAACAGCAGTAAGTTTCAGCGTCTTACGGTGTCCCCTGACTCTGGCAGGCAGTCTCTCTCTCTCTCTCTCTCTCTCTCTCTCTCCCCGTCTCTCTCTGTCTCTTTACCTCCCCTGCTCATTGCGATGCACACGTTCTGCAGTCTAAGTGACCTTCAGAATACATTTCATCTGCTCTCCTCTTCATCGCCTGCCTTCACACACTCGCATACCGGCCTTTCCTTCAGAGTTTTCTCAGCTTATTTATTTAGACCCTCCCTTTTTTTTAAAAGCTTTCATACAGACAGCCATGACACATTAAAGATGATGAAAGAGGGAGTGTGTGTTTGAGGGATTACAACAATGTCACAGGGTGTAATTTTAACAGGGAGGGGCGGGGAAATGAGAGCACAAGTTGTGTGTTAGTGTGTCGAGATGAGAGGGATGGCAATATAATGTGTGTAAGTAAAGAGGGTAAATGGTGGCATGTCGGCATGAGTGAATGTGTTAATGTGTTTGTATATGTGCGTTGGAGAGGGAGATGCTAAAGAGTCAGGCCTATGAATACTGCAGCCTCAGCTGGATGCAGTGGATCAGCTGCTCCCTCCATCCCCATCTCATTTCTCTTCTGTTTCCCCCCCCATCCCCGTGCGGTCCGCCCCTCCCCCTATTCCCTCTCTCTCTCTCTCTCTCGCCCCCTCCCTCCCTCTCTCTCCGTGCACCTCTAGCTTCGGTAGCAGTAGTCTTGAGCATCCTTGCTGCTGCTGATGTTGCTATAAATATCTGCTGGTAGCCACAGAGTGGCAGAGAGAGCAGGCAGGCCAAAGGGAGGAGCAGAAGACCAGAGGACAGGACAGGACAGGGGGAAGAGATCTGAGGCAGAGAGGATAACGAGATGACAAGCGGCCGAGCTCGAAAAAGAAGAAGGGGGGAGAAGAGAGGAGAGGAGCTGCTTAGTTAGCTCTAAGAAAGAGGAAGAGTGTGTGTTTTTGTGTGTTAATGCTTCCTGTGATTTGATTATTGGCCTGGCCGGACTTGGAAGTCAAATTGTAGGCCTAAACTTGGTTCGGACTATATTCTAACAGCTACTGGAGCTGCACTGGGTTGAGCTGCGTTAACATGTGGACCCAATAGTGGAGACTGGAGCTGGACTTTTCGACGCGCCCCTCTAAATACCAGGCGCTGCATGCGCCGGAACCTGAAGCGAGCCCGACCAGAACCACATCCAGGCTGCTGGTCGTTCAGTTTTGTATGGACATGCGGGCCGGCATGGGCCGGGGCGGGGCTGAGATGTCATGCTCCTCTGTTGCTGGTGGTGCCTGAGGCCAGAGGCGGTGGAGCTGGAGAGCAGGAGGGTGGACCACCGCGTACTGAACTGCGAGGCCAGTGCCTCCACCGCCATCACAGCTGTTTCCCTTGACCAGTGGGAGCCAGAAACCACCAACACTGCCTTGCAGCCCTCCCAGAGGTCTGCCGATTGCTGCAGTTTGGGAGGCCTAGCTTTAACACTCGGATTGTCTAGGACGCCTGAGAAAGTGTTTTTTGGGGGGTTCATAAGTCTGGATTGTAGTTTATTTTGTCGAAGAGGAAGTAGTGGAAACTGAAGCTGCATATTTGCCTGGTGGTATTTTGTATGTATTGTTAACAGCTTGAGTGTGTTAACAGCTTCATCTTATTTAGCTTAACATAGATGTAGCATCATTACATTTATGTTTGCAATAGGACGTTCATGACCTTTTCTTTACTTGTAGCAGTTTAACAAACCCCTTTTAAACCTATATAACGTGCCTGTTTGTGCTTTTGTATGTTTATTGCACAGTGTGAAGAATTCAAGCTATAGTCTACCGTCCTACCACCCTTACAGCAACAGCTATGACTACTCAGACCAGAGCAGGCAGAGTGAGCGCTCGGGCCTCTGTGGACTCTCCAACCTGGGCAACACCTGCTTCATGAACTCTGCTGTGCAGGTAAAAGCATGCCTTCAGGGAACTCTGCGCAGGAAGTATGGAAAGTTATTCTAATTCTTCCAAAGTTTGTTCATGAAGTCTAAAAGAACCAAGGCTTGTGGTGCATCCACAACGATAACACATAGTGTTTTCCTCCTTTAACTTGTCACCATTCTGTAGATAAAGTAGAGAAAGTGACTGCACCATTGTTCAGAATGGTGATCTTGCAAAGATCCTAAATCCTCTGCTGATTATTGTCCTCTCCTGCTTTTGCGTCCCCTCAGTGTTTAAGCAATATCCCTCCTCTGACGGACTACTTCCTCAAAGACAAGTTCACAGAAGAGATGAATGAGGACAACCCGCTGGGCATGAAGGGGGAGATCGCCAAAGCCTACGCCGAACTGATCAAGCAGCTGTGGTCGGGCAAATTCAGCTACGTCACCCCCAGGCCTTTCAAGGTGACTACCTGGGAAAACTTGAGATATGTAAAAATGTATATTTCTCTGAGAAGTTTTGTATATTGGGGTGACAAAAGCTAAGCTGTGCACTGTTTATACATTTTGGAAAGGATGGTAAAAAATGCTTGTCACCCACAGTAAGGCAGTTGGTGCAGGAAGCAAAAGTATACCACACTATCGTTGCTACTCTGAAAGATACAAAGTAGGAAATGAGCAGAACAAGTATGGCCCCACACACCAGGGGTAAATGCCTGGTGAGTGAAGGGTTTTAAAGCTCAGGGACCACCAGTTTCAATCCTCAAATAAAAGATTTAATGAGTTGAAAATAAGCATTTTGATATTATTAGTTTGTTTGAAGGTTTTCATAGTGAGGATTTCATGTGAGGGCTAAATCGATGTGTCTGGTGATGAAGTTCCAAACTAAAACCGATGCCCAAGAAAGCACTGAAGTATGTCACATTATTGTGAGAATAGACTAATTTCATTTGAGAAAGTATCCTAGTTTGTCTTTTTTCTACTGTTTTTCTATCTTTTTTTGTTATTTTCTTTTTGTGTGTCTTCCATCCTCCAGACCCAGGTGGGCCGCTTTGCCCCGCAGTTTTCGGGCTACCAACAGCAGGACTCTCATGAGCTGCTGGCCTTTCTCCTGGACGGCCTTCACGAAGACTTGAACCGCATCAGGAAGAAGCCCTACATCCAGCTAAAGGACGCAAAGGGCAGGCCTGACAAGGTGAGATCTAAAAGCCTTTGCAAATGTGTTAAACTGTCTCCCCATCTTAAAGTATTTTTTATTTTTCACAATTTTATATTTACACACTTTCATACTGCTAGTTTATGTTTTGCTGTTCATCCCAGGTGGTGGCGGAGGAGGCGTGGGAGAACCACGTCAAGAGAAACGACTCCATTATTGTGGACATCTTCCACGGCCTTTTCAAGTCCACCCTGGTGTGTCCTTTGTGCTCCAAGGTCTCTGTGACCTTTGATCCTTTCTGCTACTTGACCCTACCCCTGCCCATGAAGAAGGAGCGGACACTGGAGGTCTACCTGGTCAGACTGGACCCTCTGGCCAAACCCACACAGGTAACGCGCTAGGCCTGGCCGGGAAAGCAGCTGAACGACACTGAGTGTTGTACCCTGGCATCATGATTTTGTGTGATGTGTTTCCTTTTCAGTACAAGCTGACCGTGCCGAAGGTGGGCTACATCTCTGACCTGTGTACCTCCCTCTCCAACATGTCTGAGGTGCCTGCTGAGAAGGTATAAACATCACAGTCAGCTCTGCTCTGGTCAGCAATGATGCTGACATCTCTGCAGACGGCACCGGCATTCTGTTTTCCACTGTCTCTGCCCACCCAGCTTCAGCTGATAGTGGGGAGATGTGTCCAACATATTTAGCCTGCTATACTAGTGTACTAAATATAATAAGGAATTGGTTCATATATCGGTTCAATCTGCTGACACCTTCTGACTGCGTTTCCCTTTTCCCCCCAGATGATTGTAACTGACATCTACAACCACCGTTTCCATCGGATCTTCGCCACCAACGAGAACCTCAGCAGCATCATGGAGAGAGATGATATCTACGTGTGAGTGTCGTTATCTAAAGTTTTAAATGCCGTCTGAATTTAGGTTCCTGGCCTGTCATTACCACTTTGAAAACATAGATTTTTTTTTTAGCTTAAATGACAGTGTAATTTGACAGGTTCAAACCGCATCGTTCATTGGTTTGAAGGCGTCCAAGTACAACTCTATCGACTGTTTTGACTTTATTGCTGAAGGTTTTGCAATTTCACAGATTTAAAGCTTAGAATTGCTGGCAGTCGACCAGTTTAAATCGCTTGATTTGCCAAGCGCAATAAATATGCAGCTGTTAGGATTTCACTTTGCCGCTAACACACAGAGCACATTCACTGACTTCAAAACGCACCACACTTGTCCGTGCAGGTTTGAGTTGGCGGTGAACAGGGTGGAGGACGCGGACCATGTGGTGATCCCGGTGCACCTGCGGGAGAAGTACAAACAGTCGGGATACAACCACACCAGCACGCCGCTGTTCGGACAGCCCTTCCTCCTCGCCGTGCCCAGAACCCTCAGTGAAGACAAACTCTACAACATGCTGCTCCTGCGCCTCTGGTGCGTCCATGTGTCTCTGCGTTTGATCGTAGGGTCATTGTCGAAGATTGACTCTGGCCTATTGCTTCTCAACTTTGAATGGCAGCTTGTCTCCAAGCCACTTTGACTGTAAATAGAAATGATTTTGTGTTTGCAGCCGGTTTGTGCGATCTTCAGTGGCGGAGGAGGAAGAGGATTGTGAAGAGACACAGACGCCCAAACCACACACCGTCAACGGTAACGGCACTAATGGACTGCCGGAGGAGGGGTCGCCGAGTGAGTGCACAGCCGCCCCCACACTCAGACGTGTTCTAGTCAGATACCTGTAACAGTGTTGACCTTTTCCAAAGGTCTCGCTTTGTGCCACAACGCATTTGCTATTGAAAGTCATTGCTCTTTAGAAGCAGCCACGGCGCTTTTCAAATCCTTTGTGTCCTCCTTCAGGCGAGATGGAGACCGACGAGCAGGACGACGAGTCCAGTCAGGATCAGGAGCTGCCCTCTGAGAACGACAACAGCCAGTCTGAGGACTCTGTGGACAACGAACTGGAGAACGGTGTGGTTGGCCCTCAGAACTCCACCAAAGGCCAGCCGACAGCGGGGCTCAACAGGAAGAGACTTTTTACATTCCAGTTCAATAACATGGGAAAGACAGACTTCTCCCTCATAAAGGAGGACACCAGGCAGATCCGCTTTGACGAGGGCCACCTCCGACTCAGCGGTAGGAACTGGGGGAATACATCCTCACATTATATCCTCTAATTAAAATAAATAGATTTTAGACTTGTCATCTCGGATCCAATCATTACAGAAGTTATTTATCGAGTGTCATTGGAACGTCGTATTCACATGTAAATTAATCATTTTGTAAACGGCAAGATAGATGTGGAGGAAATAACAGGCTGATTGATGATCGTAATAATAAAAGATGACTAATCTAATTTGCGTATCTACATTCTTTCTTTTGACAGATCGCTCTTATCTCTCCTTGGACTGGGAACCAGAGATGAAGAAGAAGTACTTTGACGAGACTGTTGTCGAGGTAAAGCCAATATCAAGAGACGATCTCTGATACACATACAACAACTCTACAGTATTAATACAGCTGAGCAGCTGGTGCACTTTTTTTTAGTATGCGCCTGTGCAGTGTGCAACAAGGGCAGTGTGCCATTCTGTGACAAAATATGGCACTGTGACCCAGACAGGAGCAGCAGGCAGTCTCGGTCACCAGCAACAAATGTTTTGCCATCAAAAAGTCACAGATGTAATGTCTGCTGCCACCGCATCCTTAAAAAAAAAAAAATCCTTGCTCATAAGATGAGCTGTTTGTGGCTAAAATGAAAATGTTCCTCTTAGATTTGAATAATAGCATTTTCTTTTACATTCAAATTAGGTCGTTTTACAGTAAACACTTTATTAGTCCATATTTTAGCTGTAAAACAATTATGACTGCACAAAAACCTCAAGCACAATGCATGTGCATTCAGTGAGACACAAGGGGACGATGAGAAAAGTTGTCTGACAGCATATTTGTTTGTGTGTGTGGGAGCAGGACTTTGACAAGCATGAGAGCATGGACTACAAGCCCCAGAAGAAGGCTTACTTCAAGCTGAAAGACTGCATTGAACTTTTCACCACAAAGGAGAAACTGGGAGCAGAGGACCCATGGTGAGAAACGCCGCACATTCCAAACGCGTCAAAAGCAAGGAGGTGATGCCGCCTCTCGCCTCTCTTGAGCGCTGCGACACGTTCGGTCAACTGCATTGTGCGTCCCGTCTCGTAGGTACTGTCCAGACTGTAAGCAGCACCAACAGGCCACCAAGAAGCTGGACCTGTGGTCTCTGCCGCCGGTGCTGGTGGTCCATCTGAAACGCTTCTCCTACAGCCGATACATGAGGGACAAACTGGACTCCCTTGTTGATTTTCCACTCAGGTACACACTCGCACACTCTTTCACTCTCTCACAGACACACACACACACACACACACATGCTAATAATGCTATAAATCACTGCAGCAGGACACTGCATTTTCTGCAATGTATCTATTGTTTCTTTTTTTTTGCCATTCAAGGTTTACTTCAGCAACAGTACATGGAGACCACATGCAATTGTTTTAAATATATAAATACGACATAAAAGGCATAATAAAATAAGATAAAAATAAATGATTTTACAAGAAAAGGTATTTCATATTTACATTTGACTTGTGATGCATAATGACAGAAACTACAGATTGATTTGAATTTGCAGGTTGAGATGTTAGATATCAGATACATTTGCCAGTCAAAATTGTATTTTATTTGTATTGCTAAACCACAACGCAAACACATTTTAACAGTAGTTTTTTGCACCAAAACATACTCACAAGTGTGACGTCTGCTACTGCTAGCACTGCAATGTTTTGCCATTCGTTAAAGCTACACAGTCCCTTTTAGTACCCTGAAATACCTCAGAAACCTTTATAATGTTGTAGTACTCCTGTATACTTATTGTACACAATGTGATGTGTTTCCTGCAGAGACCTGGACATGTCCGAGTTCCTGATCAACCCCAACTCCGGCCCCTGTCAGTATGACCTCATTGCTGTGTCCAACCACTACGGCGGGATGGGTGGAGGCCACTGTAAGATACACCACTCATATTTGCTGAGCAATGTCCGACCGCTGTGTGTACACTTTGCACCATTATCAAGAAACGCGCTGCTGTGCAAATATATTATTCATCACGTGCCTGAAACCCAGTGATTGCACCAGGCCTGCAAGCTGGATGTAAACATGAGTCATAACTAGTGTTGGAGCTTTGTTTCACTCTGACGCTCACCACAAGTTTGCCCTTGTAACAAATGTTCTTGACCTAAATTGTGTAGAGTTTGCGTCGCCATTCTGTCAAACGGTGGCATCGCCGTACTGATTGATGCTTTTTGGACTTGCTACTCACGAGCTGTCAGTACATGACTCGGTACTTTTACCAAAGTGTTTCTTGGTACACAAAGTCAGAGTAAAACCCGTGTAATACTATGTTCTTGCCTTTTGATCCCGTCCTGCTCAGACACGGCGTATGCCAAGAACAAAGACGACGGGAAGTGGTACAACTTTGATGACAGCAGCGTGTCTCCCGTCAACGAAGATCAAATAGTGGTGAGTGTCCTCGTTGGCAGGAGCGAAGCAACTACTGTATATTTATTCATCAAAGGCAGTTTTGCTGGACACAAACTAGGATGGTTCATTTCATCAAAGTGATGCTGTACTTATGTTGTCACTAATTGGGATTAATTATTAAATTGTCGTTTTGTCAAAGACATCCGACTAGCACTAATAAGATTAAAAAAAGAAAAGTATTTTGTTTCTCTTACTGCTCTTGGACAGTTGTTGATGTACAGTAATTGGTACATTTAAACAACTCTGTGATTCAGACGGGAGAGCTCACAATCAAACCATGTGAAGTCTCATTAAGATGTGTTGACAGTGGGGTTTGAGAAAGTTTGTAAAAGCTTTTTCCACCTCACTACCCACTGACGATTTCAGTAGATTCCACAGCTCCTACGTTAATTAGTTTGTCAGGTTCATGGCACAATCACAGCTGATGCTTTTTAATGACTTGGAAGTAACAAACACCTTCTGCTATTTGGAAAATGTGTCGGGTCCATATGCAGTCATGGAGGAAAATAGTGAAACATGCTTGTGTGTGTGTTTGACTGACGCTCACATTCATTCACTAAAATCATTGTAAAATATACAAACATGAATTGCTATAGGCTGATCTAGTTGAATATATAGTTGGTACTGATGCTGCTTGACATGCAATGTGAAAACCTCTGAAATGAAAAGACCAAAGCTGACTGTCTCTAATCCTTCAGCTTTTCCTCAACCAACAAATTTGTCATCATTTGTTTAACCAGTTAAAATTCAGGTTCGTCTTGGCCCTTGCGGTCGACTGTAATTAACGCAGCATCCTGTTGACTCCTTATCGAAGGATAAAAAAAAATTCATAGTTATTGGAAGTAGAACCTAGAACTTCAAGAGTTGACGCAAGTTAAAAAAGGGAATTATGCATAAAACGGCAGTGAGTTTTATTCCTGTGGCAAGCTCATGTTGTTCCTCGCTGTCTTTCTCTCAGTCCAAAGCCGGCTACGTGCTGTTCTACCAGCGCCAGGACACGATGAAAGGCACTGGCTACTTCGCTCTCGACCGCGAGGAGGAGGAGGGAGAGGAAGACGAGGACGAGGAAGAAGGAGAAGATGGGGAGAATGAAGGCGACGAGAGGCAGGAGAGAAACACCCCCTCATCCTCTCAAGGGGCCTCTTGTGCTGCCGCCGCTGCCGCCTCCACACAGAGTGACGAGGAGGACCTGAACGAGAACCGCCGCAGGAAGAACGACAACGAGCAAGGCGAGGCCGAGGAGGAGAAAGAGGATGAAGAGGAGGAGGAGGAGGAGGAGACTCCCAATCGAGATGTCACCATGAAAACCAACTGAGGCGATCGAGGACACAAATACATGGAGAGAGACGAGGATCTTTCCATCCAAAGCCATATGGACACACAGCATGGCAGCAGGCGCCACCGGCCCCACCCAGCGGCTCGGACTCGGCCGCTCGACAGGCCGAGCCACCGCGGGGGGCGGCGGCTGTTGGGTCGGGGAGCTGCCGTGGTACGCAACTCTCAAAAATCAGGGCCCTCCTCTTCTGTGGTTGGATCATTGTGTGTGTGTGTGTGCGTGTGTGTGTGAGTGTGTCACCACGTCCATTTGTTTAGGATTTGCTCACCTCCTCTCTGTAAAAGAGTCACTGAACGATATTGGGGGCAAATGGACGGCGTCGCGCTCTCAATCGCCCCCTTTGCTTTTGAGGTTTCTTGTTTTTTTTTTTTTATAAATATATAATTTTATTTTTTTTGAGAGCAATGCATATTGGAATATCATTTTATTATCATTTAGGCCGTGTACATATTTTAAACACTGAATTATATCAGGTTTTCATGATGCGCTGAAACATTTTGAACTTGCACAATCACCAACCATCCACCTTTTTTTTAAAAATTTTTTTTTATTAAATGTATCATTGCCAGACATACTGCAATTGTGTACCATAAGAGTTGTCTCTCAGAGGCTTTAGGGAGCTGCCTTCAGTAAGCCTGCAGTGAGCCGTGTGTACAGTCTAGACTTCACGTAGAGAAGCTATGCTCATAGTTGGTTTTTATAAAGTGTCGAACAGCCAAACTGTCTTAGCTTTGTGCTGCTGCTGCTGTGATCTTGCATTTTTAGACAGATTATTAGGCTAATCTAATATCGGCATGAACTTTAGCGATTTAAGGTCCCGCTTTAGCCGTCTCTCTCTGGCCTCCTCTGTTGATCATTTGTACTTCTGGAAACCTGAATATGAAGCAGGATTTAGAAGTTATCCAGCTAACTTAAAAAAAAAAAATCTAACTTTGCACATTTTATCTGCAAAAATGAATAAGTAAAACATGTTTCACTCTGTCTTAATAAACTCAACATAATGTGCAGGCATTGCAACAAATATCCGTTTAAAAGTTAGCTGGCTGGCTCTTAAATCCTCCGCCACAAATCTCCTCATCAACTCTGAGTTATTCACAGGTGGTGTTTAAGACACTCTCTCTCTTTGCTCTTCATATTCATATTCAAGGCACTGTGAGATTAGGAACATCGGTGACTTCGCCGGCATCAGATGGATCATCTCTTGTTTCGGATCACCTCGGCCTTAACTCTTAATCTCAAACCGGTCGCCTTTTTCTTTTCTTTTTGGACATAACTAATCGCACCCTCTTTCACCAACTCGCGTGCACGAATGTCCGTCTCATTTCTCTGCTCGTTAACATTGCAGCCACGTCGTCTCGCCGCAAGAGGGCCAGAATGTAAGCTGAATGGTATGAACACTGACCGGATGTATGTGGTTGATGCCTTTTCGTTATTTTTTTTTTATCTTTATAGGGCCAGTTTTATTTTTTTTTTATTTTTCCAAGGCTCCCTATTTTGGTTTGGTTGAATGTGATGGTAAAGGGTAGTTGGCCTTTGGCATTAGCTGGTGGGTGGGATGCTTGTGGTCCTGAGCTCCGAGGGAGGGAGGAGGGGACAAAAGTGAAAAGTGGGGTGAGTCTGCCTAAAAGGCCGATGAGCTTTTGGGATCATGATACAGTGAAAATATTTTGTGGCAGATTGTTGCAGGATATTCCTCCATCAATGTGACTCATGATGAAACTATTCTCCATGGTGGAGTGTTATGTTTTTCTTTTTCTACCCGTTCTTCCATTGTACACAGCATTAGCGTCCCTGTTGTTGCCTCAGAATATTAGATGTGTACCATGCCTTTCTACGAGCGTCTCTGTGCTTCGACTTTAGCCGGCTTGTTTGCCTCAGCGCCGCCTTGCCTTTTGGGCGACTCCCCCGACCCCACCATCACGACTGAGTGAGATGTGATTGCTACTATAGGCTTATACAATACTGTACATAAGAGTTCACTCTGTGAGTGCACATTTGATAAAGTTTATTTATTTATATGTAAGCATTTAATAATAAACAGACAATATATTTAAAACCTTGGCAAGACCTGACATGTCTGTGGCTCGAGTCCACGCGTACACACTAGTTGGCAAGCTCTTGCCTGGGCTCTTGTCAAGGAGGGAATATTTTTCACAAAAAAAAAAAAAAAAAGGATGGCTCCGTTGTTTTGGGACTTTTTTGTAATACAAATAATCCAGACATCCTTGCATGACGACATAACAAAGGGGTTCCAGGTTTGGCTGCACTTGAGTTCACTTGGGTTTACATTTGAAATGTGCATGTGTATTTATACACAATCTTCAATAAAGTTGTGTAAAGCTTCTTTCGGCTCTGGGGTTTCCTTCTCTGTGCACTGCAGTGCCTCCTCTGTGTGTCTCCTTTCCTTGCCAGAAGGTCTCTGAAGTGTTTCACTGTGTATCCGTCATCAATAATTTACGGAACACATGTTGGTTCTCACATAATCACTACAAAGTTAAAAGGGAAATACCAAAAGATGCTTATTTTTAATGATCATTTAATTATTGCAGTAGCTACAGTTCCCTTAAAGAATTGCGGGCACATTCAGCTCTGAATCATTGAGATGTCGATGTTCTTTTTGAGTAGGAATTAAAACAAAGCTTCCATTTTACTTATCTCGTTCTCTCTCTGCTCCAGTGTGCAGCAGCAGCTGCAGGCTGGTCTGTGAGGAGGAACACTGTGTTCTCTCCGGGTTCTGACGGGTTCTCTGCCCCTCACAGCTGGGAGGTTCCCCAGAGCAGCGGCGCATCCTTCTGACCAATAAGGAGGAGGAGAAGAAGATCCAGCTGTGTGCGGAACAGTGGCTCACTCCCTCGGAGAAAACTGAAACCAGTTTACTAAATTGAATGAGGTCGACAAACATTATGTTGTAACTCATTTCATCACCATTTCAACTGTTCTAGAAAACTGGGGGGATAAAACAAAACAAAAAAAGAGTTGGGTTTACCAGAAAAACATAAACAACCTGATGATAATTACCGAAACGCGGCAGTCCAATCTTTCCATCACTTGCAATAATTTGCTGTTCATCATTTCCATCACATGCAGATCTTGTCTAACACTTCTAATGTCTAGCAGCTCGTAAAAGCGTCATAAAGAACCTCCCTGTTTGAAAGCAACCAGTTGAGGGCGCACTCTGGTGGTTTTGGGAGAAGAAAAAAACCCGTGAGAGTGAGACCTCTTCGTTTTCTCTGATCTCCGATCGTGCCTACACCCGTCCTGACGTTCCCCGCGAATTTTATCCACGCCGCTCCGCCAAGTCCAATCGTTCTCCACACCTACCTGACATGCGGCATTTTCGTGGAGAGAAAACTCGAGAGGAACCCGCGGATCTTCCCGGTGTGGACTTGGTGCACGTTACCGTGTTCGGGACCGAGCGGTTTTTAGATGGCGGGACAACTTTTCCTCACGACGCAGAGGGAGAAACGGACAACAATAGATTATAAAACAGGCTGCAGTTCAAGCTGCAAGGTGAAGCCCGGGAGACGACGTGGATTTTTTTTTTGGGACAGTTTCTCGCATCCAACATAATCCCGGTAATATTTATACACCGCGATGCGTTTATTGTGACTTTTTGCTAGTCTGTCTCGTGTGCTTCATAACGCAAAGAAAATACTATAAATCCATTGTTTGTCCTTTGACACTTAAAATAAATGACTTTTATTGTAGTGTTATTTAAAATTGCTAGACATTGTGATGCGTTTAAGGGGATCTTTGCACGCGTAATGTATCTGTTTTTTATTTTTATGTCTGCAGCATTTTTGCATCGCCGAACTTCGGCTCATTCGTGTTATGCTGATTTTACTTGTTAATGCCATTATGTAAAAGCAACATTAATACCACAATAATCTTATTTTGCGATGTGAAAAATCGATGCGGGTCGCCTGCGCCGCTCAGGAGCCGTCCTCACCTGCCATATGCCATTTTCACCGAGGTCATCCGAGGAGAGAGCAGCGGGTGCAGGAAATGTCTGAAAGGTACAGGAGGTGCATTTTTTTCCTCTCTTTCTTTCTTTGGGTGGGGTTTTTTGTCTCTGGCTTTATTGCGGCCACGTTTTTTGCGCGCACGCCATTTTTTCCCCACCGTGCGCTTTTACGCACAGCGACACGGACCAAGCGGAGGCGATTGGACGTGGAGCGAAGAGGACAAAAGGCAAGGCGGAGAGCACCGGGTGCCACGCGCCGGGTGAGGTAGTAGTTTGTGCTGTTGGTCGGGCTGTCACATTGCCCCATGTGGAGATGACTGCGCAATCTACTGCCTTGCCGGCGCTGGCGACTTGCGACAGAGTCGACGAACCGGATCGACGTGAACGACTGAGCTCACTGTGGTGTTTGTAAACAGAATACACTGAACGGGGACGAAGATGCCTTCACAAGAAGCACGTCTCCTGTGAAGTCATAAATAATCATTAAAGGCTAAGTGTAAGGCTAAAATATCTTCTCTTTTTTTTTACGTGATACATGGAATAAAGTGATTTTAATGGGATGCATCACCTGCGTTTGTGTTTCTTCTCTCTGACTTTTTAAAAAAAATGTTTTTATTCATTACCCAACGCAAGTCAAGACGAGTCAAAAGGAATAGGCTTTTCTTTTCATTAAGTATTTTGGAATTTAGGGAATTCACTTCACATGTACATGCTATCCACTCCACTGGAATTCACCTTTGGGGTTGCAAAGCATAATTAGTGCAACTTAAAAGTAAAGTTTAGGGACTGTAAAAAAAGTTATTAGGTTTGGAGGAGTGTGTGCATTTATTTAGGTATTTTAGTTTTGGCTATTGGCCCAAAATGATTTAAAAAATTAAAAAAATAACATATTTTGCTATGCATGTCATTTTGGCAATTCTAATCCCACTGTTATCTATATTAATGTACAACATCTTATATTCTGTATTAATGGCTAACTGAATTGAGCCAATCAAGTGTTTATTTATATATATATATATATATATATATATATATATATATATATATAAAAATACAAAATATGAACTAAACAGGAGTCTTTTCTTTTTTAAAGTTAAAACATCATTTTCAGCCCTCCCTTCTCTCACCAATCTGCTTTTGTAAGGTCCCTTTAGAGGCTCATGGTTTTGGATAAAGGCAAATGTTATCAACCTTTAAGTGGCCTTAGCAATAAATAAACCTAATAATTTAAGTTATACCAGTTAATACGAATACCACGCAAATAATGGGGACACTCATCGGTTTCTCTCTGCATGTCTTCTGTGAAATGAAGATGCAAAACTTTTACTCGGGTTAATCCTCATTAAGAATTGCGTCTGTCTGAATCAACCCTGTTCTGCCCTGTAACATGTTTAGAGTTTCTGTGAGCGCCGTGTAGTTCCACTAATGGATCCCTCTGCTGTCCACTCACAAATTCGAACAAACTGTTGTTGTTGCTTTCCCACAATAAGAAACCAGGGGACAGAAACAACAATAATATTGGTTAGCTCTTCTGCACGTCTGCTCTTTTGTTTCTTGCTCCTTCAGATTGATTTGGTCTGGTAAACTGATTTGGACTGCAAGCGGAGAGGAGTGCTGGCATATTGAATTTACTCGACATATTCTTCCTTTTTTTAATGATGCAAACTCCTTTTTCTTTTTTTTTTTACATTTATCTGTAACATTTATTTTCTTTTTTCTTTCTGGAAAAGAAACACTGAAGGTAAACATTGCTTTTTTTGCACAAGGAAACATTAAAAATATTTTTTTTTGACTTCATAAGTTATCTTGTTTTACAAAATGTACATTTCACATTCACAAACGGGGAGGTCGAGGCTATAGCACAATGGTCACTTAAAAATGGTTCCCCACTGGGCTTCAAACTTCCTCTTTGCTACAGAAAAAAACCCGCCCAGCTCTTCTCCCCTTACAAACGTTATAGTCTAAAAGGTAGAAAAAAAAACAACAGCAGTGACTACTTTCACAATACAGCAACTTCAAAAAGGGACACCTACAGTCGAACTGAAGGGACAAAGTAAACTTTCAGGAGATTCCTCTCATGTATTAACAAATGTAGTGGAACCAATAAACCGCCCTGGAGGATTCCCCCACTGTTTAGAAAATGACTCTTAACAGCTTGTCCACTATAACCACACATGATAATTTAACCTGAGTTGATGTGCAGCAGTTGGGTGGCACAGTGGGATGAAAAAAAAAATTATATATATAATTAATTATATATAATTATATATTCATTCTTTGACATTCATCTAAGAGAACAAGGCGTAATGACAGGTATGGGGATGAACATTCAACACATTGCCTGATGCCCCATTTTGACGTCTCAACATGTTTGTGGTTTGAAAGATTTCCACATCTGGGACGCATGCTAAGACGACGCTTAGGTGGCGGCAGGAAAGATTTTCCTCAACAAAAGGGAAATAAAACAGAAGGACATTCAATAAAATAAAGAGAACAAGCTTAAAAAACTTGGCATCTTTCAAATAGCTTATATGATGGAATTACAGATGCATTAGCAAATAATGACATTTTACAAAATGGAATTTTGAAATGAAATATTTCTTTCATGGAATGTACAGGAGGAAAAATGCACCAAATGGATTTTAGACAAATGTAAATGACTGCTGCTGGGAGGAATGTCGGTAATTGTCAACTGCAAAAAAGTCAAAGCTAAGATGATACATAGCCCATGCTACACAATGGCACATATCATGTGTCATAAAACTAAAGTGTGATATTCTGTGAGAAAGCCAGAAAGTGTGTGTGTGTCCCAAAATGTCAAATTATTCCATTTAACAAGGTAGTGGCAGTGCACGCTTTCCAAATTATCTTTGGATTCTATCAGTCTCCTGTTCGCCCGATTTAATGAAATAAAGAGACAAATTCTCACCTTGCAGAAAGTAAAATCTATGCTACAAATCATAAAATCCAAACTATCACTTTTTTTTTTTTTTTAGAAGTTATTAATTTGATGCGGTTATTTCTTTCTCAGACTGGAATCAAACTTTTCAAAAATGATGACTTGTATTTATTGATCCTGAAGTTTATAGTTTCTCCTTCCACCAGACTGCCTGCACTGCATCTCAACCCAGTGTGGCTGGCTGAGCAGTGTAGCCTGTATGAATGCAGAATAATAATGCAGAATAATAATGGAGGGAAGAGAACAAAAAAATACAAATGCACATAAAGTTTCTGAGGCGGCGACTCTCGTTTTCAGACAAGCGTATCTCTTCACAGTCGCCTTTCTTCCTCAAGTCTAGGCAACATGATTCAAAAAAAAGGAAGAAAAAAGAGTGCTAAATTAAAAATGAAGTTCTGTGGTTCGCCATTAGCATTTTTGTTTCATTTCATATACCGTCTCTCACAACAAATCATACCCTTAGCTCATATGCTAAATGTCTGGGATGCTGATAGCTCTTAGAATTATATGCATGGTTTATGCACATCTACAAACAAATAACATTATCACTAACGCTTTGATATATTACAGAAATACGAATTCAGTCCATATAAAAAACAGCAGTGTAAACCATTGCACCGTCGCTCATATTCCCAGGCCTAATATGTCACTGCATGCACTGACAAAATCACTACATCCAAACTCAGTACGCTGTTACCGCCAGACCTGACCCTCTGAAGACAAACAGGATCCGTATCGAGCATGTAAAGCGTATGAAACATGCAAAACATGTTAAAGCGAACAAAAAGCTTCTGTGTTTTTTCCTCTGACAAACTTTTGTCCAGATTTACTTTGATTGTATTTCGTGATAGTTTATTTTTCTTTATTTTTACAATTATGTATTTAATTAAATCCTCCCTGCTGCAGGGAATATTTGTCCCTTCATCATTTCAGACATCGTGGCTGCTTGGTTCATGATGTGGGTCAGTCTAAAGTGCGAGCATCTTGATGTACAAGTCATCTCATCTAACGATTAGTCTTGTGAGGTTGTCCCTTTTTTAGGAAACTAAAGTAATAACACAATATTGACTTAAAAGGTTTTAGGTTGACATTTTGGGAAAACTCATTTGTTTTCTTGCAGTTAGATGAAAACATTAATACCACTCACATTTGTACATTAAATACGGCACAACAACCAGGAGACCGTTAGCTTAGCGAGACAGGAAGCAGCGGGGACCAGCTAGCCTGGCTCCGTCTAACGGCGCCTACCAGCACCCGTGAAGCTCATAGGGAAACATGAAATATCTCTTTTGTTTAATTCAGACAAAATATGTGGTTTTAGATAACTTTTTGTAACCTTGGAGCGGAAGTAAGCTAGCTCTCTTTGCTTCCGGTCTTTAGCTAAGGTAAGCTAACGGTCTCGCTAACGATAAGCGATTGGTATCAAACTTCTCATCTAATGCTCGGCACTCCAGCCAGGGTTTTACCCCAAATGATGAAATATGGATGTTTCATGAATATTTTATGAAAATAATAACATCCAGCCAAGTAAAAACACCATAACCATGACTGCTATTCACCAACTAAACCCAAAGTCACTGGAGATCAAGAAAAGGCATTTGAAAGGAAAATTTGTAAGACTCCATATTAGATGAAATGACTTGTAATAGTGAACATCTTTTTTTGTGCAGATGTTGAATGATGCAAATGTTCTAATTAAACTTGTTATTCATACAGAGCTCTCACCCTGATTTGCCTCGCTACTGTGAGGAGGTCAACATGAGGTCCTCGTCTCTTTTTCTTCTGCGTCCACATTCTTAGAAACATAATGTTCACCCTCCACCCCACCCCACAATTTCCTGGGCTCACACCAGCTGAAAGCCACAAAGAAATAAAAATAAATGATGCTCAGATTGGGTCAAGCCAAAATCTCATTGCTGCAATCAGTCTGTGGTCTAAAAATCAACCTGGAAGCAGTTCTTCAGCAAGTGAGTCCTTCAAAGCCACACTGTGGCAAAACAGAAAACGCAGCTGACCCGTCAGCTCGGTCCAAAAGGAGGTTTGTTTTTTATAAACAAGTCGAGTGTACAGTACGGGAGAAGAGGGGAGGACTAAAAGAGTGGTAGGAAGATGGGACATGTAAAGCACTGCAAGGGAAGTAAGAAGGACAGAAAGGAAAGAGGTCTTTTCCTCGTTTTGGAAGAACATTCATCTATTACAGCTTTCACATCTCTGCAGGAGTTCAGGGCCAGTCGCTGTTTTTCATCCAAATTATTTCTAGACAATTTTGATTCATGACAGAAATAAGTGTCAATATTTGTATGTTTCTCTGACTTTAGTCGTGGTCTCCGGAGCAGCCAAATTTGGTGGCTGACCAATTCTGAACTCCTGTATGAAACACCGACAAGTCTAAACATCCAAACATTAGGATATCGTTAGTCTAAGGACAAAAATGTGCAAACGGCACACGAGGAAAACTGAACGGGGATTCTCAGTTCACATTCACAACCGTCCTGTTGGTCTGGGACCCATTGAGCCGCAGCATCTGTCGGGCTCCTCAGGGCTGACGGTTGCCGTACATCAGCGGTATGATGAAGGCGGAGATGTCATCCCCGGAGCCCAGGCGCTCATTGGTGATCCTCCAGCCTCGGTCTCTCAGTACACCACGCGCCCGCATCACCAGGTCTTGTGCTGCCATGGTATACCTGGACCACAGAGAACACAACATGAACTGTAATCCTCAGGATGTGAGGTTAAGTTAAGTATGTCAAGTCACTAGTTTGTCATTATACCGTCCCCACTGTATTAGTCTCATTTTGCCTCAAAGCACCATCTTTAGACTTCACAAGATGCAAAGTTATCGGACCTCCTCTGATTTTGTATTATTAAAATGCGTGAAAAAAAAAAAAAAAAAGAGCAACTGGTTGGTGACCGGAGGTGTAATTCATCCTTGAGAGGGAAACAGTGCCTGTTATATAAAACAGTTTAACAGTATATGATTAATGTATGTATAATGCAGATAGAGATACTCAACATTTACTTGAGAACTGAGAAGAACCAGTCTGCAGGTTTTACAGAATTAAAGCAGTAAACCTGTTATTAAATAGAAAGTCTCATAATCAGCTGCTCTGAAGTTAAGTTTTGTTTCTTTTCATTCGTTCATTCCGTTTCCCGTGTTATTTTTCACCTCGTCTTTCCTTTGAAAACCCTTTGTGTTTCCCGCCTGTGTGATTGCCCTGATTAGTTCCACCTGTGTCTCATCAGCCTCCTTTCTCTGTGGAAAAGACCTCCCTCCTTAAGGCCACTGAAGGCTTAAAACTGATTCTGGACCAACAGAAAGAGGAGCAGCAGACCAAAGAGACCTCCTGGAAGTCCGAGCTCAAAGAGCTTCAAGTCCAGCTCGAAGAGCTGAAAGCCCAGATTGAGAGCGCGCAGCGCAGGAAAAAGTGGTACAGACACTTGATTCCCTCCTGCCAAAGGCAATGCTGAGGGATCAAACAGACATTTGTTATTGTATATTTATGAGGATTAGTCTTAACCCCTAAGCTGTCAAACATCTGTTTGAGGGTTCAGACTCAATTCTACACTTGGAAGTGAAGTGATTTCACTTTTCAGGTGTAAAATTGGAACTATTCCTCATAAAAGATACAATAACAATGCAACCCCTCGCACAACCTACCTCTGATGGTAGGTTGTGCGAGGGGTTGCATTAGTTATTGTATTAGTGTTGTTATTTATGAATATAACCCCTAAGCAGCAGCTGTTTTATGGTTCAGACTCAATTTTACACTTGGAAGTGAAGTGATTTCACTTTACAGGTGTAAAATTGGAACTAGTCCTCATAAAACAATACCTAATGCAACCCCTTGCACAACCTACCAACCACCAGACACGCCCAACCACCCGAGGAGAGGTGATCTCTCTTCGGCCTTTTCAGAGTTTTCTCCCCATGTCCTAAAGTTCATGGGGAGTTTTTCACTCATTTCCATCTAAAGGGCTGGGCAACTGAAACACCTTCAGCAACACACACAAAATACTTTCTAAAAAAATTTAAATCATCGAAATTATTTCAACAAGTCGTTGAAAAAACTTAATTTTGTACTACTGTCAATTTCTTTTTTTATGTCTGATAAAACATGTTTAATGTATGAATTAAGGGCCAATCACTGATGAGTTCTCATTTGCATCCTACAGCCTGAAAATATACAATAATTCAATAAACACACCTGAACATTTCTTTCTGCAACATTTTGCTGGCTTGTCTAAAGTGACAAGAAGGTTCATTTAATGTCACAGCACCTTTCAAACACGGCTGCAATTCAAGGAAATGCTCATTAATATTAGAATGTGTGAGACGCTGCGAGGGCTTGAAATGCTGTAAATATGAAATATGAAATATGAATGAAATACTTTCTGCAACATATCATGACAACGTCAAAACATATTGTGAACGATTGTGGGTATTTATTTTATACTTTTCACTCCCTGATTTGAACGTCTTCCAGGCTCTTTCCTCACGAGATGATGAGAGGTCATTTCAAATAATCTTTTTACTCGTTTTTGTCAAAACACCTTCAATGACAAAAAGAAAAGGATTTAATGAAAAAATAAATCTCCTCTGATTTCATATGTTTTTATCTTTAATTCTTAATGTTGTTGTGTACATGTAATATTCCAGGCTGAACGCACATCTGCCGTCCTTTGTGTACCTTTTTCACGTCTCCATTCTTCCATTGGTAACTGCGAGTTGAACGTCACACGGCTATGAATTGTGGGTAATTCCCTTGAGCAGAGTCTGCCTCTAATGCTGACTTACGGGATGGGTTCATAAAAGACTCAAAATGTCTGCCAGAGACTCAAACACTCAAACTGGGACTGCCCTAACCCCTCACGGACTTTGTGGGAGCGCGCCTCAAAGTCTGTGAGTCCGTGAGGGTGGAGATTGGGATTTGGGACGTGCTTTGCGGATTTACTCCCTGTTACCCGCCCAACTGCTTTTGGACTTTTTACTTCAATTAATCTGCCTTTGTGTTCAGTTGAAGTTTCTCTGCATTGCTAACTGTGGACAAAAAAGATAGACAGACAAATCAAGAAATTAGGAGAGAAAAAAAAAGAAACGAACAGCAGACCTGTGTAGGTCATCAGGGTCACAGTTGGCCAGGAATGTTGTGACGGCTTCGGCTACTTCCTGGTTGGAGAGGACGTCCCAGAGGCCGTCGGTTCCCATTACCAGAACGTCGTCGGCCCCGTGCTCATACTGAATCAGGTTGTACACCTTCACCTGTGTGCCAAAACATGAAGAGTTCATTAAATAATTATTCACTAAACAATGTTATACCTAAGATTCCTTTAAGTGGCTTGCCAGATCAAGTACACTCAGCGAAGGGAGCTCAAGTTTCTCAGACATCCCGAAATCCATACTGACCTGGCCCTCGCGCTACCCAAACGCATGGCGTCTTTGACAAGTTAATGAATTCAGGGCAGTTCTCATTCACCGAGCACATCTAAAAAAAAAAAAAAAAACTACTTGAAAGACTCTGCTGAGGGGTGAACGAGAACGAAAGAGACGGAGACGCAGAGTGCCGAGAGGAGTTGAGTCTCCCACGTGAACCTGGCATGAACCTGGGTATTAATGAATTAAAGATCAAGCAGGGAGCTCTGGGAGGGGAAATGTAAAACTCTATAAGACAAACTGCAATACATCAGGAGATGAAAGAGCTTTGAAACCAGCGCCAGACAGTCAGACAGGTGAGCTTAAGTTCTCCCACAGCAGAGGAGGACCTTTTTCAGACAGACACAGCTGGGACCGGAGTGCAGGTATGACCGGGATAGACGCAGAGCGGGTCATGTGTTAGACCTGTCCTCTCATTCAGGACACACGTCTCGGATGAATGGTGCAAAGAAACATCTGCAACATCTGGCTCGGGTCGTTAAGAAGTTGGTTGGCTGACATTGTAACTGTACCAGCGGCATCAGAAGGAAACACAAACAGTCGGAGGGTAAATAGGTTTAAGGAGACGGATGCACAATTCCTCACATTTGGAAAGCCCAGCATGACAAACTGAAACACAGGCCATCTGCAAGAAAAGTTCATTATGTTCTGCCCAAGTGGGACTGGAAGCCCTTTTTTTTTGTACTTTCAACCTGCTGCTATAATCTATAACTGTTGGCGGTCAGATGGCGTTCTTATCGCTGCCTTTGTTGGCACACATTCTGTGTAACAACCACCTGTAGATCATTGGCATAGTGGAAACTGTTGGCAGGACAGTGTTGAGTCACGCGTATGTACATACGTACGTGTCAAAGAAAAAAAGAGAGGAAAATATATCACGGTGGCCAAGTCAGCGGATGTCTCCATGTATGAATTATATAGACAATAATTGTGTTTGTCCTAAGAACAGGTTGGTAGCCGTATAAACAAATCTAGCCTTTAATTAGGAAAATATTTTCCCCCTTACACTCTAGGAGTGAGTCACGTCTCCACGTTTAATGAATTATAAGGTAGATTATTGCTGCGTTTGTCCTCAGATCCTCTGCAACGTCGCATTGTTTCATGGTTCAATTAAGTGTCTTTTGAACTGTGTCGAAAAAGGGTTGAGGCACTTTTTTGTTCAGTGACTCCATTCCAGCGTCTGTATTACATTTTGTATTCAACCTTTATTGATCCAGGATAGTCCCGCAGTGATTTTCAAATCCCTTTTCCAAGTTGGTCCTGCCAGACGTTTGATTTCAGGTGGCCTTTCAGCCCACTTTTAAGTCATCAACGACTGGATTTGTGTCGGGAGGCTATTTGCAGACTTCGCTCTCACCTCAGGGCAACAGGAGAGGAACGGTTTGATGTAGATGTTGGAGTCATGGACTTTGAGGTCATGGTCACCGAGCCCACGGGTCACACCGATGGTGGCCAACACTCGTGCCTGTAAAACATAGACTGGTTTAGTTAAGCTTTCTCACACCTCCAAAAAAAATATTTTTACAATGCATTTCTGACAGAAAATCCGCTGTCTGCTGTTAACCATTAATAATGTATGGATGTTCCCATATTGACTGACAGATGGCAGGTGTTCCACCCCGTCGGCTCCCAGTCAGACTCTACTAAAACATGTGGGCGGCTCCCAGTACAGTGTGTCGCAATACACCTTTGAATTTTGGTGTATTGCATTTAAACATGTTGGGTGGCGCTTTAAACAAACATCACTACATGTGACTTTGTTCAGAGGTATGTGAAGTGTTGTAAGCACGCGGAAACTCACCGTTTCTTTCTCTCTCTACTCCTTCAGATTTCTACAACAATCAAATTCCACTCTTATCTCTGTGTGAAAACTCGATTTTGTCAACAGCTATTCATCAGGCAACACTGGCGCTGTGGTCGACGGATGCCGTATCCCTTCAGTTTTGTCTCTCTTTGCATCAAACCGAATTGATTGAAATAATGAAACAAACCGACGTGACTGGAAATTCAAAGCGTTTTGTGCAATTTATTTGGTGGATTGCTTCCATTTTGGGTCTTTTTCCTCTCCTTCTCATCCCCCGGCAGTCCCAGTGGGGATTAACTTCACTTCTCAGAGACGACTGTCATCTCCCGAGTGGTGTGTGTCTGTCTGACTGTGTGTGTGTGCGTATGTTAGATGTAGCTACCGGAGTGAAACAGATGGACTGTCTCCTCTCTCTTCTGTTGAGGGTGTACATTGACAGACACACACACACACACACAGTGTGGTGCTCGAACATCAGAGACCGAGTGTTCGCCCACTCTCTGGGTGGCTAGCAGGCATGCAGTGTGTGTGTGTGTGTCAGATTGACAATGTTAGCGAGTGATTTTCTCTGCAGTTCTGAATTCCACAGTAGATGTACAGAACTTGGAGTCGACACACCCACACTTACCTTTTTCCCTTCCCCATATATTAGTGGGAATTTGAGATCTTCATCCCCAATGGTCTTGTACGCCCTGTGTTTGAAGAAAGAGTAGAAAAGCAGAACAAGACCGAGAATGAATCTTTCCTTTCTTCCCGTCGGACACATTCACACTCAAGAGGTACATAATGGAGTGAGTGAGAAGAGTAACAGCCTCTCCCTCGGGTGTATCATTATCCACCAGATGTAACGAATTTCAGAGTGACGAATGCTTTGTAGTCAAGATGTCTCACATCTTTCAGTCAAAATTGGTGCGGCAGGTGCCAGGATATCCTGACTTCTAGTCCCTAGTATGGGACAAGCTCCAAACAATACACGTCCCATTACCGTGAAGTCATCATGAGGGTTATTTGTAGATTTATTAGAAATGATATAAACTGTTGGCACAGGCAGAGTGAGGCCCATCCAGATGAATGAACTGATCTTGATGGGGCAATCTGGTAGTGTAAACTTTTTTTCAGTCAGTTTTGCATTAAACTAAATGTTAATTTCCTTTTTTCCCCACTATTTGTTCTTGTTAAATTTCTTAAACATGTACTGTAGGTAGGAAAACCAAGCCGCCACCATCCCTATGGTTGGGTTTTCATTCTGTGTCCCTCTCGAGAGCAATAACAAGTTTTTTCACTGCTGAAAAATTTAGCGAGAGAAAGCGAGGGGGAGGGGGGGGATCTCCAACTCCACGAGCAAACGACACGAAAACGAGTTGACAAGTGCACGAACGGAGGCAGGCGATGTGAAAACGCACTTATAAAAATGGAGCTTTGATGTCAGCCTGAAAGACTCCACGGCTGATGCTGATGTACTTAAACTAGCTAGATTAGACTCGGTGTCACCAGTTCAGCGGGGAATATCAACAGCTTCAAACGGATTTGCATCTGACCGGGGTCGGCTCCGGCTCTCTCGGCCCGTCCGTCTGTCTCAGAAGCGAGACGAGTACTTCTCAGTCCCAAATGCAGCAATCTGTCTGGTCTGTCTGCCTCTGTGTTGGAAGTGTGCTCTTCAAGCCGAACACCTCTGGTTGAACAGTGAGTCACGCACTGCTCTAATTTATCTGAGTGAGTTACACACGTTTAGTTCTTCATCATGAATGCCACCATTTTGCGGTTCCCAGCTGCTCAAATGTGGGGTTGTTGTTGCTGCTTTTTCTCTGTTTTGTATCTTTAACATCCGTGAGGTTTAGCAAATTCAAGCCATCACCTCGGGCTGATGGAACCTGAACGCTGCCTTGCTCAGGGGCATCTCAGAAGTGGCTGCTAAGCCCCTGTAGCCAAAAGTAGAATACATATACATCTCTTAGCTTTCTCAAATCCTACAAAATGATTCTCCCGCTGCCTTGGTTCATGTTGAAAATGTCCCAGCTCTACTGTGATGGCCCCTCTGTTTGGTGTCTGTGCTTTCTATCTCCAGGGCAGACCTGATTGGGGAGTAATCAGTGACATTGGACACACCTGGGCCTGGTGTGCCCCGGTCTTTGGGTGGCCTCTCATCACACACCTTCTTTTTTTTTTTTTTTTACACCCATGTCTTTACATCCATTAGTTTGACTCAACTTTTTTTTTTTTTTGGGGTGATAAATCCCTCTATTTGTTCAGTATACCCCGGTCTTGGTCTCAGTTTTAGATGCAGGCCGTGACAACACCCCAGTCTGTCCGAGATATGAGCAAAAAGACTCCAAACTACTTCCTCGCTCGGGTGTGTGAAGGGAAACATAGCAGTGTGTGCATAGTGGCACATCCTGGCTGGCACATTTCTGCTCCTGTTGAAATATACATCACATCACACACAGTGCTGTATGTGGCTCTATGCACCAGTGAGTCAGTGTGTGTGTGTGTGAGAGAGAGAGAGAGAGAGCAGCAGTAAAAGCACATCTCGTTACCGGCTTCCTCTGAAGCCCCGGTCACACAGCATGGTGCCTGGCTAGCACCACAGAACACTGCACAAACAGGGGCCATCCATCTCTGCTGTATCGTTATATCACATCAAGTCAGGCTGCTCCCTCATTAGCTCTCTGCTGGGCTCTTCAGCTCTGGCTGCATAGAAGGGTGTGAGCAGCAGAAAAGGAGGGTAAGGCGAGTGAGAGAGGCTGAGATTCAGATCAGCCTCTTGGAATATTTGTCCCGATTATCGTTTAAGGTGGATGCAGCTGGGGGGGACGTCCGTATCGTAACTCGAGCGCTTTGAAATCACAGGGAGGCAGGCCGCTCGCTTTGAGGACGCAGGTGTCTGCCATCTTGACGTGCTTCGTCTGCTCAGTGAGAAAGGCGTGTAAGGCACATAATGAATAAAAAGACTTACCATCCATTCATGGTGAAATCTCTGTAGAGCATCCTCTTGCCCACTTCCTTCCTCTGAATTCTCCGGGGAAACTCCAGGTGCGTGAACTCATTTCCTAACAGGTGGGGCTGCATGAAACCCTGGAGGACACAACGATGGTCTTCAAGTCAGTCAAGCAGCGAAATAAATGTGCGCGGATCAAACGATGACAGTCATCTTCCACCGCACCAAAATAAACTACTTAACGGAGACACTGTTTGTAAATGACCACACAGACCTGCTGCAATTTATTATTATTTACTTGACATACATGCTGGCAGATAATGCTGATAATATCAGACAAGCCATTGTAAATAGTCTAGATATATAGTACCGTACGTAGATATCTGTGCAGGCAATATTGGCCGCAGTAAGATGTTTTGGCAGTGAGCTTTCCTTTTCTTCCAACTAACGAGAGAGTTTCTCCCAACATCCTCATTGAGATTGATTCATGAAATCAAAAAGGAACCGTGGATGCGTCACGGCTTACTGCCACGGACGATGAAAAAGGTCAATCACGGGCAGCGATTCTCAGCTGCGCTCACACTGGTCGATATCCCCTGTCGCACGGCTCTCTAGGAAACGGATGAACTTCAGCTGCCGTGCTGATTGTGTTCCTTGTTGTGTGAACACACGGTGTGAGACTGTAGACAACAATAGAGACGCCCAAGGCCCGGAAATGGGGCAGCATTTTTGCACTTCCGGTTCCCTTGACTCAAAGTCAATGGGTTCTTTCATGTATTTAAAAGAAAGGCGGCTAAATGAAACGACAGAGGTTGTTTGGGTTGTTGGGCAAAGTCAAATTAGAAATTGGAAGTTTACTGGCGTGATTGGTTTGTAGTCCAACGTTATGGCGATTGCGTTCACGCTTCAAAATCCACAGACGTGGATCAGCTGTGTTCATTTGTGAAGATTATCTTCCTGAACAAAACGTGTGAGTATCGAAAATGTTTATATATATATATATATAAATATATATATATATATATATATATATATATATATATATGTTATTTTCTGCAATAATCCAGAATCCAATGGAAAAATCCCATTGGCTTTTTGTACCTCAATATATTTGTCAAGCTTCAGATGGAAGCTGTGTTCACACCAAAACAGTTGCGAAATATTCGCGCGTCCAGATTACATGTTAAGTCAATGCACAGCCGCGTTAGGTTGCGAAAATGCAAATTTTTCGCCGGGCGTCGCGATAGAAGCGAAACGGCGTCGCAACGCCGCTTTTTCGCTGGCGTTCAAATATTTTAACTCCAGCGAATAATTCGCATGACGCGGAGTTGCGAAAGCCAATCAGCGTTGAGAAGCTCCGCCCGGCATCACCGCCGTTACTGAATGAAGCTGCTGGCCCGCTGAAGGAGCGCTGGAAACGGCTTCATTATTCAGACACTCGTCCTGGAAGAGTCGGAGCTGTGTGCGACTACGGATAATATTATGAACCCAGACACGGGGCGGTTGATGTCCCGACGTGTGTGGGACTTCCTCAACAAGTATAAAGCAGAACTAGAGGTTATTTCAATGCTGAATGGCGGAAATAGTAAATGCTTTCAAGACACAGAGATAAGCCCCGCCCCCTTTCCCCAGCGATGGTTGCGAAAAAACGGATTAACCACACAGAGCGAATTTTTCACCTGCGGCGCGATATAGGCGAAGTGGCGTTGCGAAAATTCGCAACTGTTTTGGTGTGAACACGGCATAAGCGTCGTACAGCAGACACATACACACTCTTTATGGCACGCCGTTTTCTTACCAGGAACTGGAGTCGCTGTCGTTCTGATTCCGGCGTGAACTCTGTCGACATGGGAACGATCTCATTGTTTCTAATGATGATAGCCCTGCAGGCACAGACAATGTTGGAGAGGTGATGTAACAGCAAGAGATTCACTTAGAACGAACATATTTTGGAATGTGGAAATGAGCATGGAGGGTGTAGCATGTGTGCTGTAGAGGCGCAACAGCAAAAAGAATGTGAGCTGTGAAGAAGGGAAAGACAGAGGACACATGGAGCAGCATTTATAGCATTGAAGGCCAAGATTAAGCGGATCAGCTGACCACATTCTTGTGTCAGCCAATTTCCCTGCTGAGGTTGGCCATGAGAGCATCCAAAACATGTTTTTGGGCCCCTGTACTCTGGATCACTGCCTGATTCACAGGCTCTTTCCTTTTAGTGGACAGAAGATGAGCATACACACCTGCTGTCGCCTGCATTCCCAATGTATAGTTTTCCGAGCAGGTAAACCACAGTGAGAGCCGCACATCCTCCCGTGATGTTAAAGACTTGCTTCTCCCTCTCAATCTGAGCATCCTGGGAAAAAAGACAGACACGGTTGTCAATCTTTAATGAAGATTCACTTAAGAAGCACAATAGGAAAAAAAAGAGTTTTAAAAGCCTCTCACATCCAACCACACAGTCAAATAAAACCCACACTGTATGCAGCCCACACAGGAAGAGGGAAGGTTTAAATGCATGCTCTCTGCCTTTGTCTATTTAATAAACGTTCATAAATACGACGGCATTGGAGACAAATAACTAGGAACAGACACTGAGCAAGAACTCTGAGAAAATCTGATCAACTTTTTTTTTTAGAAAGACACAGGATGTGTAGGCATCGCTGCAGACTATTGATCGCTTCAACCTGAACCTCTTGTTGACCGCGTGTCAGTAAACAAGAAGTGGTCGCGCATGAATAATGTAGGCGATGTTATGGGAGAGGGTTTATGTAGCGCCTTAGCATGTCAAGGTTCAAGAGGCTTTATACTGATCATACATGCCCCCCACCCCTATATTTAATAATGCTTATTAACTTGCGTTTTTGGTTCAGTTTGTTTGAGGTTTTTTTGCATTCCAATCTTGCAGAAACCCTGCAGACAGAACTCTCTTATTTTCCCCTGAAGGTTGCTATGAAGGCTACAGCTTTCAATGCCGCAGTGAAAATCTCCCACAAAGGATGTCAAATCAAACGTAGGAGAGCTTCTTTTCTTCATCTCGCAGACAGGGAGGTGGTGGGTTGATCGGAGAGGAGCTTTCACAGTGATCTTTTTAATCTGGGTACCCCAGGGTCCAGCTGGAACAGCGTGCACTGTTTTCCATTGCCATCTAGTGGTAATACTGCATAGACCTTGGCTTCTCCGGATATGTGTCGCCGCAAAGCAATTTAAAAGAAACAGTGAAGGAAAATAACAAAGAAACACACGACCGAAGGCTGTAAAAGAATCTCTTTTGTAGAATAAAAAAAAGAAGGGTTGATTGCTGCGATTTCTTCCGTAATTAGGAATTTCACCGGAAAAAATACCTTGTGAAAAATTACATATTTAGTCAGATGCCGCCCTTGAACTGCAGAAATCCGCAGTGCGTATCTGAGTGGCGTTTAGCCGGGAGCCATCATTTCATAAGCCAGCTCTCTGAGGCCAGATGTCTAAATAAACTAAATGGAGACGCTAAAGGCTGCGGTGGGGAAACTATTTTTGTGAGCATCTCTGTAAACTGTGTGTGTTGGTGAACATCTGTGCCTTTCTGGCCTTGTGGTATGACTGCATTTCAAGATATTTTATTATTTTATATATTAGTTTTAACAGTTTTTTCCCCTAAGACAAGTCTGGATGCACTTCATCTTAATTTTATATTATCTTCTATTGTAAATGTAATTTATTTTCTCCTATTTTTTTTTTGCACTGTGTGTTTATTGTTTAATGTTATGCACCACCTGCCAAGACAAATTCCTTGTACGTGAAAACATACATGGCAATAAATGGTTCTGATTCCGATCAAATGTATATTTAGTAACCAAATGAACTACTAAATAAATGAGCTATTTACTTACATCAGCTACAGAGAAACACATTTCTGCTTATGAATGCATGTTTGGAGTCAACTTTCCATGATCTTTATAATATTTAATGATTGTCTTGAATAACTGACTCATTGTTTGGTCTGTAAAATGTCAGAAAGCTGCTTCCAAGAGACAAATCCAAATATCTTGTTTGAGTTAAAACTCAATGATATTCAACTGAAACCAAGACATATCTACATTTGAGCAGCTGGAACTATTGAATTGTTTTTGACTATTGGTCCTTTTTTTTTAATTACTTGAGATTAAAATCAAAATTGATACGCAAAATTGATGCGTATCAATTTGCAGTCGTACTCCATTAACTTACCAATAATTTCAGCTCTAAATTTGTGCAGATTTACAGATAAATCCCCAAACATGCAATATATCAAACTGTCAGAGCAGCCTGAATAACTTAAAGGAATACTTGGTTGGGGGACTTAAGAGACCACATATCCTGAACTTTAGTCCCCAGAATGGGTTAAAAACACTGGATCCTACATTTACCATATGCAACTTTAACAATAAGAGCACTTTCATTAGACCCTCCTTGTCGGATTTATAACTTTTGGAAGCTCCATTCAGAGTTATAGAAGACGTTACACAACTGCTTTTCTCAGGCTACATAGACCAGGGGTGGGCAAACTTTTGGGCTCAGGGGCCACATTGAATAAAAAAATTTGACAGACGGGCCGGGCCAGTACCAGATGGATGGAGAGTGTTTGTGTGAACCTGTCACGGGAGGACAATGTTGCGGACCCAAATGCAGACCATATGAGAGTATGAGTATCTGGTAAAACAGATTATTGGAGCCAAAGGGAAGGTGGGGAGCCTGTGGTCCGCCACAGGGGGTGCTGGGCGGTGGGAGACCCGTGGCTCTACACTGGACGACGGCGAGGCCGGCAGGGGGCGGTGTGAGAATATAACGTAAATGACTCAGCTTTTTTGTTCAACTCGCTGGTTAAATAAAAAAAAATATTTTGCTGACTCTTTAAATTGGCAAGTGTTGTGTGTCGCTCTAGTCCAGCAGAACACGGCAGGCAGCGGTCCGCACGGCGCGTACAAACTGCTGGAACGCCTCTCTGTTCCCGACTTGATTTTCCCAAAGCACGATGACCACAACAGACCAGCGTTGATGTTTCTTTATGCTTATTTATTGCACAGCGCTCTTTTAGGCTTTTCGTGTGTGTGTTCTTTTGCAGCAGAGCCGTGTGCGCAGCAGAAGGCATTACAGCGGTCTTTCTGCTGCAGCAGAACACACACACGAAAAGCCTAAGAGCGCTGTGAGACACCAGATTCTGCAAGAAAATAATGAAAAATGTTCTGCAATCTCACCGTGCGCTATAGGCCATATAAAACTATGAGCACCAAATCCGAGAATGTTGAGTAGTGACGCATGACAGAGTGGCTCCCTGGGCTGATCAGAAAGTCATCACGACCTAGCATCAGACTCTCACCATCTCTTTGAAGCCGTTCTACTCCTATCACCAGACTCTCACCATCTTTAAAGGCCTTCTCTATGGCTCCTATCACCAGACTCTCACCATCTTTAAAGGCCTTCTCTATGGCTCCTATCACCAGACTCTCACCATCTTTAAAGGCCTTCTCTATGGCTCCTATCACCAGACTCTCACCATCTTTAAAGGCCTTCTCTATGGCTCCTATCAGCAGACTCTCACCATCTTTAAAGGCCTTCTCTATGGCTCCTATCAGCAGACTCTCACCATCTCTTTAAAGGCGTTCTCTATGGCTCCTATCACCAGACTCTCGTGCTGGATCTTCTTCTCGGTAAAGAAGCGAGGTTGAGGCGGGGTGTTGCACGGGGAACTTGGCGCGCCTGCGGACCCGCGCAGGGAAGCGGCCCGGGTCAGGGCTCTGTGAGGGCCCGGGGTGTTCCCCTGGAGGTAGGGGTTGCTGTCGGGCTCCTCACCCAGGACCGTCGGGGGCAAGGAGGCTAGGTTGCGTAGGATCTCGATGACGGCCTGGAGCTGGCAGGCGATGTGGTGCTGCAGAAGGCGGGAGGCGACAACTGCTGCACCTGAGCCGGCGTGGCCGTCGAACAAGGCCCAGTAGTGGAACACCAGTCCTTCACTGTCCTGCAGACACATTTACAAAATATGTATACTCATTTTATATCAAGTAACAGAGCAAACTAACAGCTGAATTAAATAGAATCACATTCAAGATACGATACAAATGATTAAAAACATATTCTTGCTCATAGATGGATATCTTTACACACACTAATTACTATCCCACCTACACTTTAATTACCAGATCAGAGTTTCCATGAAGAGACTCTATCTGTAAGGATTCAGAATTCAAATTTACCGGTGCGGTTTCAGCTAAAGAGCAACTTTTAAAACAATTAAAAAAACAATGCTTTACATATGCAGTGTGCCACATAAATCCTTAGTCTAGACTAGTTTATATTTAGCATTTGACTCCAACTTGGTTTGGTTGAGCTGCTTTTTTATGTATTTAAAAGGGGCAGGATATTCAGAACAATGGGTTCTCACTGGAAAATCTGTGTAATTCAGGCAGGACCAGCTCAAACGTGAGGCAAAAAATACGTAAAGAATGCAACATTTTCCTCTCGCTGTTATCTCAAACAAGCTGGCGGTCCTTGGCAATACATTCATTATGTGCTGATAGATGAATCAACGTAAGTATGGAAGCAGATTTCTTGAATACTAAAAATTTTGTAAATATTATGACGCATGTACGCAAAAATCCTCCTCCATCTCATCACCCCATACTCAGGCTGTAGAAACGTGATTTGAAGAAATAAATAAACTGACATTTGAAAAATACAAAATAAAAAGCTCAATGACTAATGCCGCTGGGTGACTTGAAGTACGTGTGAGTCATCTCCACGAGGACAAATCCAGGAGAAAACATCCTGACTCATGCTGTCCCACAGTGTTTGGAAACTGCAGAGGTCAAACCACCTCATCCCTTCATTTCTCTCAGTGGGCAGACACAGCACAAGGCCCGCCCTCACACCTCCGTCATGCCTGTGCCGTCACACACACTCTGCTTGGTGTTACCTGACCTTGAATACACAATCTGTCAAACAAAGTTCTGTTGTTTTTTTCTTCCGTACATGATGATGATGCCTTGATGAAAAGAGAGCACCAAAGTTCTGACAGTTCATCCTGATGGGAACATGTGACTGGAAATTGAATATCAAGCAGTTTCAGATGTCACCTTTGGTTTTAGGAAATCACTATTTTCTGATATTTCATTGACAAAGTGATAAACGACCAATGGATTAATTAACATACGAACCTGAAGATTATTCAATGATTTAAATGATAGTTAGTTGCAGAACATAGACACATCCTTCGAGACGCATCGTGCCACAAATAAACGGGAAGAATAGCACATACACAGCTCCAAGTGCTTTCTGCGTGCGTTGTGTTGCTGTGCTGTACATCCATTGTGCACATGCTGACGCGTTCCATGCATTTGTGTCTCCTTACCTCTCCCAGCATGCTGTGCTCCACACGGAGCCCCAGGCCCTCTCCGTTGGGCAGCGAGGTGCGCCTCTTGGCTGTGGGAGTCTTGCTTGGCGTGGAGGGAGGGCAGTAGCTCATCGGCCTCCTCCTCGCCACGACCACCTCGCAGCAGGCCTGGTCCTCGTTCAGTGCACTCTTCCCCGCATTAATCACTCTGGAAACAAAAGGCATGATATAAACCGGTTGACTCATCTTTTATAGGCTTTGATTGTTTGTCGGACATGGGGAGGTCCTAATATCAAAATCATACAAATCATACAATTTTGCTGCGAGCAACAGATTGCCCAGTCTGACGGCTGTGGTCTGGAACAAGCGGTTGAATAAAAGCTGAACATCAGAGGCTTTTTTTTGTTGTTGGATGAAACAGGGCCGTGGTCTTTCATGGTTATTACTCACTGCTCACTGCAGGATCACAGCAATTAGTCAGAGCCGCAGCCCAAGGTTTCTATCTGTGCGCCCGGCGAAGCAGCTGGCTTTGTGCGTTTCATGTTCCTGATGAAGATCAAACGGGAGAGCTTGTTTGTGGTCCCCTCTCTGCCGGGAGTGTCCTGATGCATCAGGACACTCGCTTCGGGGAGAATTAGAAGTCTTTGTTTTGTGTGTGTCTATACGTCCAAGCTCAAAGCTGTGTGTGTGTGTATGTGTTGCCTTATTCATCTTTATATGTCCCTTATTTAACTAGGCAGACAACAGAGAGGGACAAAATCCACACTACTGTTTGAGGACGGCCACACAATAACTGTGCGGTTTGTATAGAAATGATATGACAACATTTTTTTTTACGTACTGCTTTGCTTCTTTTTTTGTGTTGTGGTCACAAACAGCACAAGAAGTTTGCAAAAAATACACATATGAGCAACGCTGAGGCGAGGATTTTGAATATAACTGTTCAATGATATATATTTGTTGTCATTTTAAAAGTTACATTCAAACTAAACATAGAATATGCTGGTTAAAAGACTTCTACAAACTGCCAGTAATACAATTTGGTGGAGAAATACTGTTTATATTTCAATTCATTATTTTTCAAAAATAATGATGCTGCACTTTGTGTTCACTGCTGACACACGAAGATGGCTGGCCTCCTTTAAGCATGCGACTCCTCCCGGTTACTACACCCTCCAAATCCCAGAGAGATAAACTTGATTGTCTGCAATGTTATCTACGGCTCCGACTGTGAAAGTCATGGCATATTGTACATGTAATCCTGCAATTTCCCCACTGCGGGACTAATAAAGGATTATCTTATCTTATCTTATTATTTACATTGCAGTGATACTTCAACGAATATACTCCAGTTTGTACTTGCAACAGTAATGGAGTCCCCCAAAATATTCTGGGGGTGAAAATAAACGCCTAAACTAAAACACACTTGCCGAATAATGAGCCAATAGCTGCAGTAATGGGAGCTGTATGTACCAATACATGGTGAGCAAATAAAGATTGTGGAGGCAGCTCCAGTGAGGCTGGCGAGTCAGACAGACGTCTCTGGAGGGTGTTGTGAATGTGTGTGCGAGTCGAGAAATTGGCATGCCTATTTATAGACTCAGACTTTGGATGTTTTCTGCTACTAGGCGGCATCAAACGTGTGGTTCTTTGCCTCAAATGCTTCTTCACCTCAGATGGAAAGAGACAGATAGGGACTAGAAGCGGTGAAACAAGCACAGCGATGTTTCGCAAAAGTGACCTTTTATGCATGTATTCCTACGTGTATATATTTCTATATTTGGCTTTTGCTGTTTCATTGCCACATTATTTTATGTTTTTCTACATGCTTGCTTTGCTAAATATTTTTTTTAATTTGAGAGAGAGACAAAGGGAGAGAGATAGAGTTATTGTCTTTGAAAGTCTTGTCGAGCTCCATTTGCACTGCAGATGAGGCAGTGGTTAAATGGGAGGATACCAAATCAATAAAGGCTTTTGTGTTTGGAATCTGGTTCAAGTGAAGCCATTTTGCTTTAGTGGACTGCAGAGAAAATCCAATAACCAGGGAGCCCTTTTTAAAATGTGTACAGAAATATTGTATCAAACAGCCGATTTCACAGGAAGACAATATTTGGTCTCCATTCAGACTGTCAACATGTTCCACTGGAACACTGTTAATTAGTCACTGCTGAGGTTGCACAAACAGTGGAAATATTACAACACTACATCAGATTTTTTTAACTGTGCTATCAAGTCCCACGAAGCACAATGTGTTCACAGTTCAACTGCATGCTACGTCTTGTGGCATTGAGGGAGCGACCGAGCTAAAACGGGCCCTGCTTTGGTTATAAAGTGCCATTCACCATGCATGCATGGTATGAAAGCCATCATGTCCAGAGGGCTGGTCTTCACCATGATTACGCAGCTCTGCTTTCAAACCTAATATGTTTTTCCACTGCACCCTCGAATATGCCCTCTGAGTTATGGCGGCCATAAAACACTCTGACGCATCGACCGCTTTGGAGCTCATGATGGACAAGTCCGGGAAGTCTTTGTCTGCTTCATCGAATCTGCTGTCAACAATCACAGTAATGTGATGACCTGTGTGTGTGTGTGTGTGTGTGTCCTGCTGGTTTTACTTGAAAAAAGACACGTTTATATGAACTTTTGAACCCTACAAATTATTTGTAAAACAGTCCTCATCCTTCAGGACTACAATGTGTTTAATGGGTCCAATCAATAGTGGATCATTCTGTGGTACTCTATTTCATGGTAAGAGCAGCTGATGCCAGTGTGTGTGTGTGTGTGTGTGTGTGTGTGTGTGTGTGTGTGTGTGTGTGTGTGTGTGTAATTGAAAGTGCCCTTGTATCTAATTCATCCTCATTTCACCATTTGCAGGAAGACTGATCTTTTTTATTTTTTTATTTCTCTGCCAATCAAGTTTCATTCAGAACAATTAGCTTTCCTCCCATTAGGAACAAAACCTAATTTCCCCCTCCATTGTCAGACATTTGATGCCCTCTTTGTTTCTCTACCCTCTGCAACAGATTCTGGGCCGAGATAATTATTTGGCGAGGCACAATTGTTCATATAGCTTTGCCTTTGTTTAACTCAGAACATCAAAGGAACAAAAACAGCGAAAGAGCTATGAGTAAAATGCATGAAACAGTCTTTCAAAAAGTCTAAATTTAGTACATTTTCTTGAGGGTATTGGTCATGATTGCACCACCTGAATATCAGAGATAAGAAAACACAATGGCAAAATGGGAGAGTTTTCAATATGAAGTTGTGATGGGACTGTGAGGAGAACTATGCAGTCCATTATTGAATGGTGGAAAATGTACACTAAAAATGTGTTTGTATATTTCAAATAGTATGTGCAATCTATACCATTATAAAGGGAAAAGGCTTTCAGGATATGGACAAACCAAAGTGTTTCACAAACTTAACAGGGCATGCTATATGTACAGTTTACATGAAAGGTTTTTGTTTCTTAAAAAGGTAAAAAAAGAAAAAGAAAAAAAAAACTCTTTATATACTAACTAATATATACTCTCTCTCTCTTTACACTCCTATGCACAGCACTTCAGCATATGGAGAAATCCAACTTGTAGAGGTGAGAGCCAAAATGGCTGCTGTAATGACAACACAGACGGCTTTAATTACAGATGAATGCCGGTACGAGCTGAACTCATTAACGACACCGGTCCCAAAGAGACACTCACGTCTGCTCTGAGTATCAGTGAGTGTGTCAGTGTGTGTGTGTGTGTGTGTGTTAAAGAGAGAGGGAAAGAAAAAGAAAGGAAGACGTGACCAAAGACCCGGTTAGCAAACACTTTCAGTATTATTCTATTGTAATCCAGTGGGAGAAAAGAGAAGGAGGGACCCGATATAAAACAATCAATGTCTGTGTGGGACAAACTGTACAAGATTCAGAATGGGAGCAAACTTTTTTTTTTGTAGCACAAAAACTGTTGAAGAACTGCTCGAAAGAAAAGCCGTTATAAATTCACAGATAGGCCTCTAAGGACATTTAACATTAAGTCACACCCTGTTCTTATCTTTATCTACTCTTTTTTCATGCAGGAGCAAAAGTGATAACTATTGATTAATTAGCAATTCCTCTCATTTGTCCTTCGGTCATCACTCAAGATTCTGTGTATCTTTCTGTGAAACATTAACCACAGTCATTACTGGTATCAGGGTGGGGAGGCAGATTGTCATGTCGGAATTAATTTATTGTGATATGTATTAACCGAGGGTGGAAACGACAGCTGCTCAAGCACGCTTCAATTCTGTTGAAACGCATTCTTGTTTCCTCAATAATGAGAAAATTGGCATGCTGCAAACCATTATGTCAGTGGGAGCTGGCTCAACTTGTGGCAGCTGCAGCCAGCTGTGGCACTTCCTGTTGCAAGTTCAGCTGCCACAACATGCCACAGCAGCTGCCACAGACAGTGCTAACAGTTGAGCTTTAACAGGAAGTGCCACAGCTAGCTGCCGCTGCCACAATTTGAGCTCGCTCTTCCTCCAGTATGTCGGGCCCGTTGTTCTCTGGCTCACTTTTACTTTTGGACGCTGTTAGCTAACAGCTAGTTAGCATAACTACCATACACCCACTGCGTGGCTCAATGTTATTTTTTTCTGACGATACATCTTGGCCGACTGCTAACAGCTAACGAAACACACTGTACTTCGCTGCTGCTAAACGGGCAGACAGCTTTGTAAGTTTAATTTTGTTTTTTTATTTGGCGCGTCGTATACGACGACTTCGAGCCTGCATTCATTGCTGCTCGTTTGGCGTCTCGATGGAGTGCGTTCTACGACGCCTTACAGACCGTTTTGGGTCTAGACAGGGTTGGTTGGTTGGTTGGTTGGTTGGATGGATGGATAGATGGATGGATGGATGGATGGATATTAATCCCCAAGGGGAAATTTGTTGTCGTAGTAGCCAGTTATGGGTTGAATTTATTAACTCACACAATACGACTCGCAACACTTATCATTAAGTCAACAGAGGGAACAGTTGTAGTAAACACGTAGTAATGAGGGGAGTCAACTTGTAATTCATCCATGTACCGGAGTTGGCCATTAATTAACCACCCTCACACTGATATGGTGACACGCCATTGTTCCAATAACAAACTAAAGAGCCAAATGCATGTTCTCATGGAACAATATCCTGGGTCCACTGCTTTCATATCAGATTATAAGGAGAAATATGACATGATTACTACTAGTACACTGATGGTTTTGCACTATACTTCAGTGTGTGGATTCTGACAGGGCAGCAATGGCAAGCATACCAAAGTGCATTAGGATATAGTGTATCTAGAGCCTATTAACGAGCCATCCCACACACCCAGACAGTATACAGCTGGCCTGTAAATAGAGCACCATGTAGACAGACACTAATACCCAGATGCTGCTGGTACAGAAGTGGATGCCTCATCCTCTTGCACGTGAAAACCAGCTTGGCTCTCAGAGTGGATGAATGCCTTTATCCACAACACGCACGTTTAAAGTGCAAACAACGCCTGGAGAGCAAAAGGTTAGGTGTTGGGTGGTTTCAAAACAATGCATCAGATGCACGTGGTGTCCCAACAGGTGCAGGTCTGCTTCCATGGTGCTGAGCATGTGTTTGTCTAGTGGTGAAAGAAAACTGTTGTGACGGATACCTGGCAAGCACTTCGGCCTCCACAAGACTGCACGCACATGCTTTATATTAAATTCCTTCGTGTTGGTGACACTTTATCAGCAGATTTAAGAGCAGCTGCCGCCAGGTTACTTACTCTGCGTATCCGGTGGCCCACGGTAATCTCCTCGTTTCCTTCAGGATGAGGATGGGCCGGGCTATGTGGTCCGCGGAACACTCGATCTCATCCGGGGACATGCCAAGGAACTCGGGTCTCATATATGGGAATTTCATCGGCAGATCGGAGCCAGCGTGGCCCCCTCCGCCGGAGCCGCCCCCGGTCATGATTCCACCCATGAACCCGGCCACTGCGGACTTGACCCGGGTGAGCATGTTGGTGGCGCGGCGCGGAGGCGCGTCCGTCGGCCGGTGCGCGGCGCCGCGGCTCCCTTTCCCCGGATTCCCCCCCAGCTCGGCCGTGCTGGTCGACGGCAGCCTCGATGGAGAACAAGAGGCGGAGGAGGAGGAAGAGGAGGAGGAGGACCTCAGACGGTTAAAGCTTCATTCATCCAGAGCGGAGACTACAGCCGCAGCCGGAGGAGAGGATGACGAGAGCCGCTACGATGCGTGAGGGGAAGCCCTGCACACCCGTGGAGAGTCATTGATAACAGCTCGGCCGTCGTGAACGCGGAAATACACTGAAGATTAACGGGTCATGTGATGCAACCACACTGCAAAAAAATGTTAATTTGGTCTCCCCGTTTTTACCAAGCCCACTAATATATTGAATATATTGCCTACTAATATATTGCCTACTAAATATATTGCCTACTAATATATATTTGCATACTAATATATTGCCTACTGATATATATATTGCCTACTAATATATATTTGTTTTTAAAAGGATAAATTAACATAATATAAACAATACTAACTAATAATAACATAATTTAAATAATACTGATATAAAACTATGAATAATACTGATATAAAATTATAAATATAAAATAGCTAGTGCTGTGGAATAAATCTTTTATTTTGTTTGCGACTGTACGGTAATTTGATTAGTTAACGACATTTCCTGGGATCAACTGCAACAGGAGGAGCGATGAGTCACTATTAAGATATCTCTATTTGGATTATTATAACAAATTCCAATCTATGCATACAAAACAAGACTGTTATTTTTTGCAGTGCAGGATGAGCAGCTTACTGACAGCAGGTTAAAGGTAATTCAGCCCTATCATCATTACACAGGCTTCAGAAACCTTGCCTTTGTATTCCAGATTGTCCTGAATAGAAATATGATGTATTACAATGTAACACTTGATACTGGATGCATGCATCATGACAGGAATTATTTTAATGATGATAAGGAGAAGGAGTTTAGCCTCTTTTTTTTATTTTTTAAGTCCCTTCTGTGGATTAAGCAGCCTTTCCTGCAGACTACAGGCTTTAGTATTCCACTATACATCTGTTGAATAGCTCACCAGTCTGGTGTGTGGAAATGTACACTGTGTGGCTATTTTGTGATATCGCGAGGACTTGTCATTAAACAGATCATTTAAGATGCAAGCTACTAGAGCCAAGGTCAACGCGTATTTAATCAACTAAAAGGAAAGGACTTTAGACATAATCAAGCAGTTTAGGGGGGTTGGGAAGAGCAAACATTTACATTTTTAATAGAATGTGAATAATTATTTAAAAAAAATCTTATATTCCCCTTCTTCTAATAATAATAATAATAATAACAATACTACTACTACTACTACTAATATTGTTTTGATTATTATCACGTTTTGATAAATCTATATGAATGCTGGTCCCTATTTTTATAATTTATCATAAACCTACACTTCATACATAAATAAGTGGTTTATTTACTAACTACTTACTTGTAAGTACGCAATATACGGTTTGAACCACTTACATTTAGTAAAAGAGCTGCAGAGGATCAAAAACAATCTTTTAATGGACAACACATTAACATTTACAACCGTAAACATAATAGATTATTCCAGTGGAGGAATCCCTTTTTTATGACTTACAATAAAAACTGCAGACATGATGATTCATCAAGTGATATAATTTTCCTTGATAGTTTATTAATTAATAACTAAAAGTTTTGACTGCAGCCTTGATGGTTCACTAACAATAAAACCTTTGACTAATTATTAATGAATTACTAACATTTATAACTTTATTATAACCCATGGAAACCCACACAGTAAATGTATGAGAAGAGGCATGACTGTAGGGGGAAAAGGAAGCTATTGTAATACACACTGAGTCCCAGTAGAGAGAGCCATTACACACAAGGAGAACAGGTCTGACCCAATGATGACTGTGCAAAGTACCAAATGACTTTCTTTTTTTTTATCCAGGAACTGCTTCAAATAATATTATAGTGCTCTTCTGTGAAATAGTAACACAAAATACAACAATAAATAGGTCTTACGTCAATAGCTCTGTCATTGATCTTTGCTCCAGGTCTTGGTCATATCAATTTCCTGACTTCACTTTCCTTGAAGAAGCTCAAAGGTGTCACAAGGCTAAGTGTCAAATGCATACAAGTGAATTGCCTAGTGTTTATCTGTATTTGCATCTGCCTCACATTGTTTATGTGTCATTTGATTTAAGCATGGCACGGGATAGGTGTGTCTCCTCTGTCTCCTATACAGTCATAGGAGCAGCAATTCTAACATAGCTGGATGACTATTACCTATACTTGTTTCACATTTACGGCATGGAAAGATGCAATCTGTTTTTAAGGCCACGAACTCCAAGAATCCCATCTGTTTTGTTTGGACTGGAATTAAACGTGGTGGTTATCAGCTCCCTTGTCCCGTTGCCTGAACTCTTTCATAGTCTTCCTCTGATGTTATTGCACAACACTGTATTTCAAAGAAGTGCAGTCCCTGCCGGTAAAACACAAGTGAAGCTATTGCTCATGCAGCGGTACTACAGGGTCGCTGTTGACATACGCCACACAGACTTTTCCCTTTTTCTACTACTGTTGACCCAAATGTTGTTGACCAGCTATTAGCTGCCATCAAGACTGGCAAATAACCTGATAATAATTAGTTTGAGCTTGGAAGTGACACTTCCAGGATACTTTCTTCCCTGTGTCATTCCCGGCATGTGTTGCTCGGAGACATTTTTTACATTTGTTTTGTTGCGACTCGTGTCCTGACAGCACAAGTAGGTCTTGTGCATAAGAAAAGGAATAGCCCGTTCTGTGAGAACTGAATTGTTAATGTTTGACCCAGTATTACAGGAAAATACAACAGTTGTAATTATATGAGTGGAAAAGAGAGCGGTGATGCACAGTATGAAATTACAACTAAAATGTTTCCGTGCTATATAAGACACTGATTGATTTAAAGCACCTTATCATGGTCTGTTTTTGTCGTAACAATTGGTCAAATTACTATTATGCACAAATGTTTGGTTTTACTCTCATGCCTCCCATAGTGCTGTTTTTTTTGGCAGAACCCAGATGTTGTTGTTTATTTCGCAAAAAAAATTCTGAAAACCCACAATACACAAAACTGCGTAAGAGCCAGATGTTTCCCTCAGAAGTTGTTTGAAAACTAAAAGAAAGAGTAAATATTGGACTTTGCCAGGTGGCCAGAAACACAACATGAATGCTAATCTGTTAACTAACTGTTAACCTGTTTGCCATATTGAATTAAAAGGTGATAATATGCCAGTGTTCTGTTCACAGCTTGCACCCAACTATCCCAGGGTAAAAAAAAAGAAGTGATTATTCTAAAGATCAAGAATATCCTTCCAGCTGCTTTCAATCATGCAGTATGTTTTCCATGTTAGGGCATGCAGTAGTATCATAAAGGAAGGAAGAGGAAGTTTTCTTTGTGTGGGAGTTGAATGTCAAGTGCCACTATTATCGCTAACTGATGCCTCGGGTCAAAGTGTTTTTGAACAGAAACATGACCGGCTCAAGTTCCAAACTCTTTCTCAATTTTATATAACTATGTTTTCAAAAAGGTTATACAGGGTGAACACAACATAATGCTTGTATCGAGTTTCAGCCTCCGAGTCTCAGTCGTCACCCTCTTTGACTTGAACCAGACTTAACAGTAGGATTGTGTTCACAGGAAATATAAAGGGCCTTTCTTTCAGGGAACAGATGCAACTTTATACATTGATTACTTTGAATATTGTAGCAATGCATAGTGCACTTTATACACTGATTGGGCAATACTGTTACCATATTTCTGTGCCTTAATTTTTTTACCTTAAGTTTATTGTAATTCTGTGTGTAAAGAGGACCCAGCAAAATAAGCTTTTCATTGTACAGAGTAACTGTCTGTTATCTGTGCATATGACAATAAAAATATCTTGAATCTTGAACATGTATGTTTCTGAAATGGAATTTCACAGTATGAATGGAAGCAATAGTAAAACATTTTAAGTTGTGAAATTTAGCTCATTTCCAGTAAATGTGGATGCCGATTTCCAGGTGAAACAGTGTGTCTCTGTGTGGGTGGGTGTGGCAGTGGATTCAATATGTCCACCTAAAGTCATTGCTATAGCAGTCAAATACAATTTTTTAAAGTGTGTCATGAGTTCCAATTGTAAACATGAAATGGATAAGATATACAGGGATATGCAGTGCTTATATGACACAAAACCTTATTGGAAATGTTGTCAAAGAGGAAAATGAGATAGTTGTCCACACAGAGGCCACACCTCCACTGAGCATTTAAATCCAGACTTGACAGCAGTTTGTGTCTCACTCTGTGTGCTTGGCTCTGGTATCGTCACACTCAGGACAAACAAATAGGAGAGCCTCCTCGCCATCCGACTACCTGTCCCACTAGGCCAAGCCTCACCTGACCCCTGCCACCCAGCCACCTGGGCCGGAAAAGGAGGAAAGAGTACAGAAGATAACGGGACGGGAATCAGAGCAGGAGGAGAAGAAGTCTTAGCGCTGGCTAGTGAAAATGGACCTGTGGGTCGCCTTGCTGATGTCTTACTGGTGTTCGGGTCTGAATGGAGCTGCAGCAGACAGCACGGGATTGGAGAGGATAGAGAAATGTGGCACCAGCTGTTCTCAGGTACAACTGCACTCTTTGAATGTTAACAATAAATTACATATGCCGATTGTGTCAGAGCTTCTAAATATAGTCGTGTTCTATTATTACCTCCTATTTCTGCTGATGGTGCTGCTAATACCAGTCTTATGTCATTGCTGCTTGATGTTTCCATTGGGGGACAGAAATACACCTATGTCTAGTGCTACTACTACTACTACTACTACTACTACCTGTACAGCCACTGCTACTATTAATAACCCTTTGACATAGTTTCAGGTGACAGGGCTTTTGAGTTAATCCTTGAGTATGGGTTTTCTCGATGGCTCTCTAAGCATGTGTCATCAGTTCAAATAGGATGAATGTGCTGCTGTAAAGTCCGTTCCTGACATAAAACTTCCTGTGTGACTCACCTATTGACTCTGGGAAATGGTTATGACACATCATGTGAAAGTGAGAATGCATATTATACTGAATGCACGCATGTTAAGGGAGTTTTTGTCCTCGAAGGCAACAGCCTTTGCATAATAATTGCACAATGTATGACTCAACTTATCATTTACTCAAGCTTAAGGAGGAAACTAAAACAGCTGCACATACAGTTGGGTGGAGAGAGTGTAGAAAAGGCTTACATTTAAACCCTATCATGTTTACTTCTCTCTCAGTGAAATTAACAGACCTACAGTCTTCATTTAGCAGCTAACAACGTCCCAAATATCCCAACATGTTCCTTCAGATGTGACTCCAATGTGAATTGTGTTGAATTTCAAAACATCCTTACCTATGAGGTCATGTGAATATACCGTTATGGGATACTGGATATTGCTTGGTCTTATAACGGAACAATACCGCCTGAAGACAGATTTAAGCACAGAACATTCAGGGACAACTGACACGTCATAAAAGTGATATCATACCTCAGCTCTGTCCGTCATCACTGCGTGCAGGAATAGTTTGAATGTGAGTGTCTGGAATAGTTTCTACATAGTCTATTTCCTGATGTATCCTTTTGGCAAACAAGAAACAAGGATGTATTCGACATAGTTTTGGAAGTGTGCCGAGGGGAATTGCACTTAATGACATTGATACAGTGATTATATTTACCGTATGAATGTTGTCTGCAATTTACCTTTATATAAAGTGGGCACAGACTCTTGTTGTAACTGCCAAATTTAAGCAGAAGATGAAAAGTGGAGTAGTAATTGATTAATAGCTTTACTCTTTGTATTTGTCTGCGTGTTGAACCATAACAAACTGCAGCAAAAACACAAACACATTGGCTTTCACCTGAAGGGGCAATGAGGATGTAAAAAAGCTTCTTAGTGTCCGGGAATTCCCTGTTCTGGAGCGGTGCTACCTTTGTTCTCTTTCTTAAGAACTACTTTAGTAATGGAGATCCCATTCAAAACCGTTACATCGTGTCTCACTTACTCTTTTATCCCTCTCTCTCTCTCTCTCTCTTCTCTCTCCTCTCTCTCTCTCCCTCTCTCTCTCTCTCTCTGTCTCTCTCTCTCCTTGCAGGGCCTTCAGTGCAAGACCAAGCCCGACAGTAAGTGTAGACACGCACGGTCGCTACGTCACATCTTCACTCATGCATGCATGCAGAACTTATTTGTGGACAATAGAGTAGCGTTTCATATCTTGTTTTTTTACTGTGATGTTACCAAAGAAACTGCATGCAGTGTTCAGAAATTGCATTTAAGGTAGGGCTGAAATAGGCGATAAAACCACATCAAGACACACAGCATGAAGCTATAACCTCCATAATTTTTTGATGATCTGAAAGCAGAGTGCCCTACCTATCAGAAAGTATACGACAAGTTTAATCCCATGGCATCTTGACATGCAAAGAAAAATACATATGTGGTATGTTATTCTGACCGTGTCGAATGAATCCTCTGAATTATACTCGGTGAGGTGTTAATACTGAGCGGAGTGTGTTTATTTGAAGAAGTGCTAAAGAGGAATCTCGATGCTGCGCATCAACACAACAATGATGGAGGAAACAAACATATTTTCACACTCTTCATTGTGACCGCAGAAACACATGACTGGAACATAATGAAAATTTTGGCAACGTTTGCTGCAACCAAAGCGACAGTTGTGTGAAAAGACAACATGATCGCATCGATAAGCATTCGTCAGTATGTGGTCCTGGGAGAGGATGTGTGACATGTACTTGTTTTCTCTGGCTCTGTTCAATGTAGATTGGTTTTCTCCTCCGTGTCAGAACCCCCCTGAAGGTCTGAACCATTCCTCTGTGTTCCACAACATCAACCTCTCCACCGTCATGCGCTGTGAGGGGCGACAGAAGTGCTCGCTACACCTCAGAGTCAAGACCGCCTTCAAACTTACTGGTATGTTGATGTGACGACTTCAATCCACACATTCACTAGATTCTTTTAGCAAGAATGCTGTTCAGTTGCAGCTGAGTTGTCTACCTCGTTAACCTTTCTGCAAGCAGCTTGCTACTCAGGACCCTAAAATATGAAGATGCCATTAGATTCTTGAGATCTGTCTGTTTGTGTTTCAATTGGATAATAGCCTGCAGTAAAAGAGGAGAAATGTGCCTCCCGGTAGATCCAAAGCTGTTTGAATGGTACGATGTCGGGGGATCTATTCGCAGAAATGGAATATGATATTCCTAACTATGTTTTTGTATTGGTGTATAATCATCTAGAACTAAGAATCGTTGGGTTTTTGCTACCTTTGAATGAGCCCTTTATATTCACTTGGCGGCCTTTGCAGTTGGCCAAAACAAAACACTGGCTCTTAGGGAGCCTTGTCACGTTTTTACATTACCCGCTTCCCACTACATTCTACACAAAGTCCCAGGGCTCTCAAGTTTTTAAGACAGGTAAGAGTGACATATCATCATCATCCTCCTCCTCCTCCTCCTCCTCCTCCTCCTCCTCCTCTATCTCCTCTTCCTCCTCCTCCTCCTCCTCCTCGGGGGAGACGTGCTTGATTCCTCCATGGTGAGGGCAGCGCGACCAGGTCATGTTTGTGCGCTGCGGCACATTAAATAGCCTAGAGTTTTTTTTCAGCGTGAGAAATACGATCTGTGGCGGGAGGGCGTGACTTAAGACCGAAATGCGTGACTGTCACGCTCAATGCGTGACAGTCACGCTCAATGCGTGACACTTGAGAGCCCTGAAGTACCTTTTTAAATGCTGTGTCTTCTTAGCTAGCTTGTCAACATTAGCTACTGATATGGCAGGGGCCACTTCTGTCTCTTCTCTATAACTGGCACTGGAACCAAATGTTGTGAAATTATTCGACTTTGTCTCTACGAGGAGGTTTCAAATGCAACTCTATGGTCAAGCAAAAGTGTGCTGAGTCATGGTTAGAGGTGGTTATCGTGATTGATGACTAATCTAAAAAAGGTTGGGGTTGGTGCAGATTAACAGTGAAGGAAGTCTCATTTATAAAACAAACTACTTTCCATGATCAAACTTCTGCTTTTGCATCAAGTGTGTGTCAATTGCCGCTTTCTGTTCCTGATTTCACAGACAGAATTGGTCACTGACCAATGCCACTGCCAGGCTGGAGTGGGGAAATCCCTCTGATCCCGATTGAGTCTTTAGTCCACTAAGCCAGTGAAACGTGACAAATACTGTTCTTTTCTGTATGCCACCGTAATGCCAACTCACGCTGAAATTCATGAATAGTCTTTGAATGGCTAACTGGCTGGTTACCAGTTACTGTTTGACAACTGTGTGCTCAAGCCCTTGTCTGGCTTCTGACTTTGAGATATTTTTCTCCCCAGATTCCATCCATGGTTTGTCCGTCTGCACCGTCACCGGCGGGATGATGGCCAACTGCCGAACGTTCAGCTTCAGAAAGGAGTCGAGGAACAAACTCTCTGGGCTGCAGGTACTGTTAACAGTGCCACGGGCATCATTTGACCTTTTTTGGACATTTCGTTATAATTAGTATGATGTAAATGTACCTTTTCAGACACGTGGTTTTTTTTTATATCATATATAAGCTATAAACTCTCAAAACATAGACTGGAACAGTTACTAATTACATTTTTGTTTTGTTTTTGTAGTTTAATGAATGTTCGGAACCGTGCCAGACATGTAACAGCTTGTGTGTTTTTACTTACCTTTTTCCTGAAGGTGGAAGTTGAGAATGATTGCACTGACATTTCTCCAGGCCAACGCGTGCACGTGACAGTTAAAACTATGCCGAGCTACTGCGGCGTCACCTGGACGGGCTCTTATGGCGCTCCAGGTGAGAGCGCTTGCATGTTTGCATAATTATCCAAACACTCACGCATGGCAGCATGACTGTTAACAAACAAGAAAATAGGTGGCTGAGGATTGTGTAACATAGCAGATAAATTAAATCAATAATTGGTGTTGTGTAACCTACCAAGTATTTCTTTGTAATTTATTGGGACGGGTGACATAAATATGAAGGTAATGATTTATGAAAGAGAAAACTGTAGGAGGTGGATATTATGTCAAAGGGGTGTCATGTTGCTCTATTCTTTATACCAATGGCTATTAGTAGTTTAAACATGATTCCATTTCTCGACAGAATGCATCAATGAAGATTTGCGCAGACATGTCCCAGAATGCATCAGTGAGTACATCATTATATCTAACACACAGTATTAGAAAACCAGTGGTCTTTAACCTTTTGCCATTTTAGCCTTCAAAACAAAGCCAAATCTAGTTATGATCTCTTGTAGGTTTGAGTGACTTTCTCCTTTGAGATGGTTTTATTTGAATAGATTCTAGACGAAGCATAGCTGTCCTAAATTATTAAGAAAAAATAAAAAATAAAAGGCAAAAAAATAAAGCTCATTGTGTTCCAGATCTGTTTCTTCATAGTAGGACCTTTCAGATTTATCTAACCTACTTTAGGCCCCCACATGTATCCATGAGACCAAAGCATCTCACTAACATTGACCTCTGTTTTGTTCAGCTGGGAAGCTGTCATATGTTGTGAACCCACAGAAGAAGGAGCTGAGTGTCAGTGTGTCGCACATGTTGGAAGATCAAGACTACCACCTCCGTCTGTGCTACAGAGATTTCATCTGCATTGGCACAGGAGCATACACACTGGTTAGTCCCGCTGTTTTCAGTCAGTTTCCATCTACTCACTCACTGACTTTAATTCTCTATTACACATTTTCAGAGGGAAAAGGTGAATGCAACTAACGCAATGCTGTTATCTGATCCATAATTCATGTTAAGAAGCATTCACCCCTTCACCAGGGATTCTCCTTTGAAACCTCTCACAGCTTGCTTGTATCAGACTGTTCCGGGAAAAATGAATCAATCCAAAACACCCAAACTCATGCTCACAAACACACATACCAAAGAAAGGTGGATGCATGTTTAAAGCTTTGTTTACCTTCCAGATAAAGAAGGGGGAACATGTAAAGAGCGTCACCCTCCCATACTCCCGACCTCTGCCCTGCCTCTGCATCGAGGTAAAGTTTCCACCAACACTCCTCATTTGAAGCATTTATGATCTATTTCCATTCATAATCACTTTGAGGAAAAGGGATTGAACCTTCGCTAATAAATTCCTCACAGGGATGGTCCGCTGTGATGGATGCCTCGAGAGTCCAGGTCTGCCCGTTCAAACACCGTGAGTCACTTTATTTCCTTTAATCACGAGAAAGTTCGTAATGATCTGAGTGGGTGTAGTATTTCAAAACTGATACAATATCGGTTTAAAAGATTGAGATCTCCTCTGCCCGCAGGTCTCGAGGAGCTGTGGTCTGGAATTCAGTTTGACCCACTTGAGGAGACGCTATCGTGGGAGCCCGTCTGTCCCGTGACGGCTGTGGTTGCATTGTGTCAGAAAATAGGAGACGGCGTCTGCGTGGATCTGCCTCACGCCTCACAGAATGTGAGCAGAGAAAAGGTACAAGGCTCTGACGTGTTGAAGCCGAAGTTGTGTTTACCTTGCAAGGTTTTTGGCTGCTTGTCCTGGTCTCAAATCACTTGAAGTTAGTGTTTACGCTGTAAACAAAGTATCTAATTACCCTGCTGACGTCTTCAGTGACTGAGCATGAATTCTTTATACGGTGGGGCGAAGTTATGATGACAGCAGATTATTTTTGCCAGTAACATTGGTCTCATCTTGCACACAAAAATGTCAGAGAAATGTGTTTACAGATTAAAGTACAAATATTGCACTTGGCATGTTAAACAGTTTGTTTTAAAGTGATTCAAAGCGAGAATATGTTTATTTAAACCTCTTGCTTAAACTCATTTAAATGTTGAATCAGAAAACAAGAACGAAGGTTAAATGAAAACTGATATTGTATTGTGATCAGACATCGTCATCAGAACAAAAACCTGAGAAGGGAACTCTCTGTTGATGTAAAAATAGGCAGCAGTGACGCAGAGCGTATCCCTTCTGAAAGCTGAATCCAGCTGACCTGAAAGAGCTGCTCTATTTATTTAATTAATAACCATTTCATTTCATTGTTGTTCTCAGATTACATTTACTAAAGTGGATCCACACCCTCATCTGTGCATGAAGGTAATGATAACTTTTCCCATGACTACTCATGTCTGTTGACATAAAGATGCCCTTTCCATCAGCTGTAATCATTGTGCATCTGTTGTTTTTGTAAAGGCTCAGATAGTACAACTCAGTGCCAGTTGAGTTGGGCAATACACATATTTGCTTTCTTACCCAGAGTTAGATGATAAGATTGATACTTTTCTCATATTTGTATGTTAAATATGAAGCAACAGCTAGCGACTGGTTAGCTTAGCTCTGTGCAAATACTGGAAACAGGGGAAACAGCTAGCTTGGGTCTGTCTATGGGTAACAACATCTACCTACCAGTGCCTCTAAAGCTTATTATTTAACATGTCACATCTTGTCTATTTAAGTCAAACAGATTTCAAAGCATGAAAACGGTACGTTGCGATTTTTTTTAGTGTTCCAGGCACAGTTTCTTTTCTTCTAGTTGCAAGCTTTGGAGGAGCTGTACGGTTGATTTTGTCACCTTTGGACTAGTCTGACTCACTGGATGTAGAGTGGGGTATAAGTCTGCCATTTGTCGCTAATCCCACGCAGCGTCCTCCTCCCTTCTGCTATCTGTGCTATCCATTTTGCAAGAGCACCACCGCTGCATCGCTGATTGGTGGTTATGCAAGACTACCTTTGGACAGATCCAGGCTGACGTTAGTTGCTTTCCCTGGTTTCCAGTCCTTGTGCTATGCTGAGCTAAGCTAAGACAACCGTCTGTAGGGCAAATATGAAGCCACCACCAGCATCCAGTTAGCCTAGATTACTGGCTAACTCTTAACTATTAAGCGATAGAGCTACGAAATGGGGGAACAAATTGATAAAAACAGCAATCAAACTCCTGTGTTTGGGAATATTGCTAGTAGCCGAGCATTTACTCTGCTACCCCTGTTCATTTCCATATAAGGACACCCCAGACGTGAATTATCAAGCTTCACTGTACTATGGTAACCACACAAATACGGAAACACTCTGTTCACCCTCATGGAGCTCAGATAGTCAGCGACAGTTACCTGGTAGTCTAACAAAATGCAGAAGTACTGCTGTTATCAGAAGTTTATACTGATTTACTGATCAGTGGTTAAACAGTTCACTGGAACTATTTTATGCAGGCTTGTTGTAATGTGTTGGTGATTCATTTTTAGATTCCTATCTTAGAACTAAGAGGTTGTGTTTATGAGCTTTATGTAACTGTTGGATGAGGAACACTATTAAATACAACTGTACTATATTCTTCAGTTCACTGCAGGCCATCAGTCCTGGACCAGGTGCCCTTTTGCTGATGCCAGATTCCAAGGTACTTTTTTTTTGCCACATCAATAGTATCATCTGACTATTGCGATGCCCGTCGATAAATCTACCTGACAATCAGCTTAGAGCAACATTTCCAATATCTTATGAATATAAAACCACCATGTAAAACGGCAATGTAGCATTGGTCTCTACAATGACAGCTGTGTAATAACATCCATAATCATTTCCAGCATGGAAGGTGGTTGTGACGAGACAACAGGGCCAGGACGACGTGAAGATGTTCTCACAGATCACTGCAACGTTTTCTGTGGGGCTGTGTGTGAAGTCTGAAGGCTCGACTGTGTGCCGGATCACCGACACACACACCATGCACGTGGTAGGTGTCACGTAGATCAGTCACAACATGCTTGCGAAGATTGCAGGGCCAGATTCTGGTGTACCTGATTGCTGTTTTGTCATATTCCTTTTTTTATAGCTGGATAGCAACATAGCTTTTGTAGCTTTAAAACACAGATTGTCATCAAAGCAATACAAAGTAATTACATTTTCAATCAATGGGTATCCGCCACATATATCAACAACTTGAAATGTGTTAAAACACGTTTTCGGGTGAGCCGCTTATCAGTGTGTGTTTGCAACGCTTCATCAATCAAGCATCTCTCTCAATCACTGTGAATTCCTGCTGAAAATGGTATGACTAAAACCACACAATAGAGCCAATAAAAGCAAAACAGAAACCATGCCAACTTTCTTTACACCTATGTTGTGTGTCTTTCTTCTGTCTCAGGAGAAACATAAAGCAGTTGGCTTGAAGCTCGCAGGGGAACAATGCAACTCTTGTCTCCAGGTTTGTTTGTGCAGTTGATAGATCCTTTTAATCTGCATGTTCCCTTTTATATTTAGACAAACAGTGACTCTGAATGAACATTTTGTATTTGGACAGGTAAAGAGGCTCGATGTGAAGTTTGCTGCCACAGTCGTTCACTGTCTTGAGCAATGCAGTAAGTGCAGTTTTACTGCTCCCTTCTTCTCTTCTTGTTTTGGTTCCGTCCCGTGTTGTCTGTTGCAACTCTTTGCCTTTTAAATATTCACAACCTGAGGCGCTACAACAGTCTGAAATGCAAATGGTTTCCACTACCTCTCTTTTAAAAAACATGGGTTGAAGTAGCAAGAGGACATGTGTTTACTGTCACGCGATCTCTAATAGGGTAATCACAAACGTAAGTAAAGTCTCAGAAGTTGGCCTGAAGTGGTTTCTTGGCATCATTTAGAGGAATAAAAGGATCCTCTGTAACTGGCATTATGTACCCCACTTTAATGTTGTGTGCTATGATGGATGAAGACAACAGTTCTGTATAAACATACCGGCTCTGCAAAACGTAATGAAGACTGCCTTTGATGCATTTCCAATTTCTCTAAGCATAACTGAGAACTTCAAACATTGAGAAACTGTAGGGAGCATCCAACAGCAACAATGCATACCGGTTGTATCATCTTTCAAATGTCTGAGAAACACACAGTTGTTCTTTTATCCTCGAGAGACAGAACATTCTATCAACCGAGTGCCATGTGTCTAATAGTCTTTACGCCGTGAATTATCTTCACAGATCAAACATGGACCTTCAGACCTGTCGTCTCCAGGCAAACCTCTTGGGACTTGACTTGGGTCGTTGTACCTGCTGCCGTCTGCCTCTCTGGCATCATCATTTTCACTTTGGCGCTCCACATACTGTTAACCGGTAGGTAGAAAATGACTCTATCGTGCTCAGGCCTGCAGTATAGCACACTATTGTTCAAGGCTTCAATGCTTAAGGGAACTAGTTACTTATTAAAAGTGTTCTAATATACATTTAAAAAACTGTTGTACAGTCACAAACCATGTCAAAAAACAAGGTCATACGAGAATGGATTTATAGGTTTATATTAACCATGGGTGCCATGTATCAGGCAACTCATTTGAATGAAAAAACAGCCACTGAATTTGTCATTGTGTTGTATTTCCTCATCCTCATCTGATTAATCATGCATTCTATTTAAGTGTACCAGAGGAGGAAACGAAAAATAAATGGAGGCTGCATCTCTGAAAAGAGAACAGGTGAGGTTATCACAATAAACATGACTACAAAACATGTGCATTTTAAACCTGAAAGCTGAACCTAGACCTGTGTTTGGACAGATCCCGCTTCTGACTGTGTAGTCCCTGTATCACAACCTGCTCTCTGTGGGGTGTTCCTCATTCCCGATTCCCCACAGTGTCGGAACACTGAGAAGGCCAACTTAATCTCTGACTGACCAAAGAATGACGCTCCGGCATTACTTGTGATGTGCAGAATACAACTATAAAGTTGTTACACAAATGGTTTCTCTGTTGAATGCAGCGTACAAGGTTGGGAGAGATATTTCAAATGTTATCTTACTGTTTTTTTGCTGGTTAGTGTGCTTGTTGTAGTTAATGGCTGTTGTTGATGTATTCTGTTAGGTGAAAGTTAATGTGTATATTGCTGTTTCTTTTAAGTTAAAATATTAATTCAGCTTGCAGCTAAAAGGTCCGTTGTTGTTATTATTTATATTTTTAATAAAAAAATGCAAAATATGAAATAAAACCTGGTGATTTTTTTTCAGTAGCAAACAGTAGTCACAGCTTTCAAAGTGGCACATCTCACAGCATTACATAATATGAACATTGGAAATGTCCAAACGGCAGACATGATACTGTAAACAGAAGCAGCGAGTTTAATCACCACCTCTGACACACTTCACCAAACTGGTATATTTACTACTGTGTTGTGCTGAATTGCAAAGTGTTTGTCTTCACTGGGGTTCCCACAGTGTGCCAGTCCACTCCACTTTCATAATCCTTTGCATCTTTACATTCACATATTTCATCTGGTACGGAGTAAATGAGCCCCCAGGACCTTTTTAACCAGAAGAAAAAAAACATAATTTTGTATTAATGCAAGCTCATGAATCATCACAAGTCATGATGAGCACATTGTATCAATAAAACATTTCATAACAAAAATATTAAAGCTGCTGCATTAATATTGTTATATACGACTGAGGGTAAAGTGAAAGAAATCACTCGTACTGAGGATCCGATACATCAGTATTGTTCCAACACATGTTTACTTGACTAAACAATCTGTAATAAATCAACTTTACACAACCTGTCCAGCTCCAAACAGCAGACACACCCAGGTGAACATAGTGGAGCATTTAGCAGCTACAGAGGGGTTGGTGGAGACCAAACACAGAGCTAAAGCAGAGTGAATATTAGACTTACATTCATCAGGTGAACAGAAACAAGTCGCAAGATATATGCTGATTATATATATATATATATATATATATATATATATATATATATATATATATATATATATATATATATATATGTATGATATACTTTGTATGTTGCCATTCAACTGCTGAATGTGTGAGAAAGCAACCATGAGGATTAAGCTACGAAACAGCAGGCAGGTCCTAATATCATGCCCCATTTGCACCTTTTATTGGGAGTATTGATCAGAATGTATTTGTTAACTCATAGCACATTTGTTCTATTGATTAGAAGTCCATTGCTTTAGCTTGATTTCCCATGTCTCCTGGAAAGGACTTGTTCCCAATCACTTAATCTTTCTGCGTACGGGAAGGATTTGCACCTGGTTTACATAGGCAGATGAGGTTTCTCAGAACAGGACAGGACACTGTACCAGCAAGAGAATAGAGGCCTCTATGTGCAGGCACTTAATCAAGAACAAGTACACAATCCGCCCTGTGATCAAAACTTCATACACAAGGAAATTGTTACTGTAAAACTCTAAATGGGTCAGTCTTTTGGTCCTAGCGTGCTGGCGAACATTTCCTTGTTAGATTGGTTTTGAATGCACAGTAAACAAGCATGTAAAACAAGGTGAGCCACTAAAACAAGAAAAGAAAATAATGTGCTCTTTGAAATGCCACGACGGATCACGTGGCAGGAGGTATGAAAGGGAAAAGTGGTGGCTATTTTTATCTTTTACCACAGGGCTGAAAAACATGTTCAATTTGCCTTTTCAGAGGACTTTATAGGCAGGGTTCTAATCTACCTGCATGAATCATCAAACACATGTCCTTAGCCAAAACATACTCTATCAATATTTCAGCGAGTCATCATTTAGCAATCATCTTGAGGAAATAATTCAATTTGACGGTAAAAAGATGATTGTAATCTTTAGAATTCATAATGACGAGGCAGAAAAACCACAGCAGTCATCGGGTGATGTTCAAAGGATCCTGGACATGAATCAAGTGTGAGTGAATTTTCCCAAAATCTAATTACTGCTTGCTCACTTGGGGAGTTTACACAATTGCCCCACTTACGTGGGATATCACATGCAGATGTAAACCTCGCTACCAAAGAAGCGGTCTGCATATGTTTGTACATTTTTATTGTAAAAGCTGTCCTCTCCACATCACCAGGAATGAACTGGAGGACAAATCATGTATTTTAATTGGCTTAAAAGTGGACACTTGTTTTAAGTCTACTCATGGAATCAACTTTTATGAGTATGTTTTTCATTATAGAACTCTGTGTAGGTTGTTAAAACTACTGGTCTTTTATAGGAAAAGACCAGTTTCAATGGTTATTTCACAACCACACGCTTTTGTCATATATTGATGTGAGCCTCATTGCGTGCGAGGATTCCCTTGTGATTATGTCATATGTCAAAGAAACTGGTACAGGATGCAAGGACAAGTGAAAAGGAAGCACTATATCCAAAGATAATAGAAAGCAATGCGAGAAAGAAAGACACACCTAAACTGAATAGAACACATACAACAAACCTCACCCAAGAGAAAAATGATGCTGGTACAGAATGATTAAACAAATAACACGATGAAAAACACGTTCCAGAAGCATCGTTGCAGGGACTCAAAAGGCACTTGATTGTGTGTTCTTGGCAGCCGAACTAAGGGACCAGTGGGTGGTTCCGTCCAAATGGATTTTCACCTGCATGACACTTCAGATGAAACTCTTAACTGATCAAAGCAGAACGATTATCATCATCCAAGTGATCATAGAAGAGTAACGTGTGGGTTTCTTTCAACTTCCCTCGCCGGTCGAGGTCTCGGAAACAGAGACCTACCTGAAGCTGCAGACTGATCTGTTTGGAACATCAGGTAGAATGAATACAAAATCACTTGGTTGACTTCCAACGGGGATCTCACGTATTCCAGTGCCTCATCACTGGAAAAAAAACGCCCAGTGCATGCCGTCATATATTCGGTGCACCGGATTATATCTGTATCTACACTGCTGTTCAAAGGTTTGGGGTCACCTGGTCTGCTGATGTTTCACACTAAATTTTGGCTCCAAAAGAAGAAGAATTACTGGAATAAAACTTGTGTTTAGTCAAAGTCCCCACACTGTTGCAACTATTTCGCCCCAAATTATCTTCGTTTTTTTGATTTTGCATTAATGACCCAATCTTGAAACACAACGGTGCATTTGGGCTCTAAATACTCAGTGGAGGGATTGAATAGTTTTACACTGTGAATTGTTTGTCCATATGTTGTCCATCTGATATTCCTTAATCCAATTCCAATACTGCTAACCCGATACTAGCTATTTTATTTCTGCATAGAAAATAAGAATAGCTGTTAATATTCCATCTTTTGTGCACTTGACAGAAACAGAAACAGGAACTTATTCTTTTTTAAATCCAAACTTTTAAAGCTCAGCTTCCAATTCATTTTACCAATGACCGGTGATTCCTTCTATTCTTATTCAACTGCTGCTGGGATCTTTTTCTCTTTCTGCCCTTTCATCTGTCAGTCTGGTCTAACCGGTACAGCGTTTTCTTCTCCATGTACAAAACACAACTTTTTTTACAAACCCTTTCATACAAAATAACATATATTTGTGAAGAGGACTTTCTACAACCTAAAAAGAATGACAAATACATGACAAATACAAATCCTGTAGTGGCTGAGAGCGGATCAAGCTTTTGTGGCGGGTGACCCCAAACCATTGAACGGCAGTGTACATATAAGGAAAATATCCCTTTATAATCAATTTGAACAATATTTATAACACATTTGTAAAATAGGAGGAGATGTTTGATCAAAATGATAAGAACAAATGTTTATATTTTATAATAATCGTTACTACACAATACATAAGAATATAGTTTTCTGAACTGTAATAATCATTATTTAATTTTCACCAATAATGAATGGTGAAGGGGCAGTCTACAGTGTATTTAAATACATGGTACACACTGCCATCTTCAGGCCAGGAAAGCTGTTTTAAATGTTGTATGATTTACCTGCACTTCTGTCACGGCAACTTTATTCATACATTAACATTTCTTTTATTGCACAATACAATATTAAACATGACAGTAGTACAACTTAGAATTTTCAACAACAACAATTTCCAAGCACAACATAATTTGTTATGATTTGTATTTATTTTTAATATTTTTTTGTGTGTTGCTGAAGGTGTTTCAGTGGATTAATAGAAACAGATCAGCAACAGGTGCCCAGCCAAAGCTCTCAATGATAATGAGGGAAAAACTCCCCATGAACTATTTAGGATATGGGAAGAAAACTCTGGAAAGGCCAAATAGAGACCACCTCTCCTCGGGTGGCTGGGCGTGTCTGATGGTTGGTAGGTTGTGCGAGTGTTTGCATTAGTTATTGTATCTTTATGAGGACTAGTTCCAATTTTACACCTGCAAAGTGAAATCACTTCACTTCCAAGTGTAGAATGAAGTCTGAACTCTCAAACAGCCGTTTTAAAGCGCTGCTTAGGCGTTAAGACTGACTAATCCTCACAAGTATACAACACTTGAGTCCTCAGCGTTGTCATCAGCAGCATGGCATCAAGTGTTGAGACCACTTTTTCCTCTGCTGCATCCTGGTGATCTGGCTCTGAAGATCTTCAAGCTGGGACTTCAAGGAGATCTCGTGGTTTGCCGCTCCTGTTCCTGTAATGCTTCATGCAACACACCTCTCAGGTTATACCTTGAGGACAAGGTCAGTCCAACCCCCTTGTTTGTGGACAAAAACTGCATTGCTGCCAACTTAGGGAAGTCATTACTGCTCTTCTTAGCAATTCCAGTGACTGGGCCTTCTGCCAAACAACCCTTTTCTAGACTGAAACTTTAATAATTGAATCTTAGCTGAGCAGCTCAATGGCACGGACTCATTTACCTGGACTGGCCACACTATCAATTTGACTAATAGTCAACCTACACATTAGTGTGTTGTATTGAAAGGAGAAGGGTCTAGCTGCAGAGCTCCAGGCTCGGGCCCACCTCCTCCGCCTGACCCTTTTCTATCATCATGTTGAGCCAATTGAGATACTTTGTATTCTAGTGGGCAGATTATATTAACAATACTGCATCATATCATACACGCACATCAGGTATTTTCTTTTTTAACACTTTCTTTTTTGCCTTTTCACCGCGAACAGAAAACATATATACAGAAATGAAAAACAAACAATAATAACTACAACAAAAAGGGTCTGGTTTGCTCTGTCTTCTTAAAAACATGACAAATCCTGAGAAACATTGAAGTGTTTCTTATCTTGTTCTATTGTTGACGTGTAAACATCGTCCATTTCTCCCACTTGTCACGACATTGCTCCTCTTGAGCTCTTATACTGTGGGTTAACAGTTCATCTCATATATTTCACTCACAATTTTCAACCATCCATCTTGTGATGGTGGTTCTATTGTGTGCCATCTCTTTGTAATAGCCTTTTTACTAGCTGCTAGCAGAATTTTCAGCAGATATTTGTCTTCCCTTAACATCTGTTGTCATATTAGTAGAGAAACATACAGGACTTAGGTGTGCCATAGCCTAGAATGTTAACAATAACCATATGGACATTTCCCCAGAGCTGTACAATTTCCGGAAATAGCCAAAATACATGGGAGTGTTTACATTTACTGCCCCACATTTCCTCCAACATGGTTGATCAATACAGTAGACAGACATTTGTTTGTAATTTGGGGAGGTATTTTCATTTGTCAAAAGTAACTGGTAACTCAAATAAATGTAGTGGGGGTGGGGAATCTCTATATTTAGCTCTAAAATAAAGCTGCATAAAAAAAGAAATACTCAATTAAAGTACAAGTATGTCCAAATTGTTCTGAAGTACACTACTTGAGTGAATACACTGGGTTACATTCCATCACTGAATGGACATAGTATGTGTTGAATGTAGCAGGCTACTTTTATTACAAAAGATGTGTGCGGTAAAATAAATATCCACGCAATGTAAAACAGTGGCGTATAAAAGGAAGCACGATAAAAGCGCGGGGGTTTTCCACCATGATATCTTGGTGTGCTGGAGATAATACCGGAGGTGCTCGAGCCTGGAACTCTGCAGCAGGATGTAACTGTTTTAAAGGCTGATGTGCAAACATGGATAATGTTGTCAATGTGCGTCAACGCTGCCAAGATGATGTTTCATATGTGTCATGGCGCGCCGGCACTCTTGTTATGTCAGGTCTGATTTTGAAAGGCTGGCCCGCTTTCAGACAATGGATGCGTCTCAAACTGATTGATAACTCCTTTTATGACTGTGCCAAGTCAAATTGTTGCAGCACTCTGGAAGATCAACCCTTGACAATTGCTGGAGGAAATATGTTTGGACATTTTATACTGTGAAAATCAGAGATATGCTATGATGTAGTTATTCTCTAATTGACATGTGCCTTCTGTGAGTTGTGTTGGAGGACTAATACACTGACCTATAAGGCCACTAGTCCCTACATATGTTGTTCTACTTTGGCCACAAGATGGCGACGTTCACCAAGACTTGACTTGAAACAGACACACACAAGGCATGGATTGTATCTGCTCATGGTGCAAAGCGATGCAAAGTAAGAAGTCACGCTAATGATTCATGAGTAATAACAAAGTTTAGACCGTTGAATAAACACAACAGCGACTATGAAGTATTGTCTGAGAGGATCAAAAAGTCAGCAATTAAATTAAGTAGAGCTGCAACTGAATATATTTACTTTACCAAGGCATTAAACCTCATCAATTAAAAGGGTCAAATGCAGCCAAACATTAATGATGAAGATCAAAATCTAATCTGGGACATATCATCAGTTGGTGCTGTTTAATGCAATTTTTTTAATGATGAAATTCTGTAGTTAATCTTCATCTGATGTAACCATATTACTTTCTATTTTTTGATCTTTACTTCAATTAGTGCCTTACTTTATTCCCAGAATGCCTTTGGATAACCTCTAGGGGAGTTAAAACATTCACCTGTAGGTTTTGCATGTATATGAACAGAGCATGTGGAACTTATTCCAACAATATGCAGAAGAAAGTGAGAATTTCACAGTTATATTCTAAACGGTTATAGCCTAGTTGAAACTGCATCGTAGATCATTATTAAACTCTATTGTGATTTGATGGAATTATCTGAACATGATGTCATGCTGTCTAAGCATGGCTGGTTATCCAGAGGGATTAAGATACCAGGTGCAGTGCCAGCAGCTGGTTTTAGTGGACTTCTCCTTCAAAAGATGAAATGACGAGAGTCCCAACAAATAGAGGACTTTTTCAGGCTGGCATTGGCACATAGGATGATGCATTAGGCCTTCAGGTAAAACATTGCAATGCTTCTGTCTTTGTCTCTCGCTGCCTCTCCATCTCTGTCTCTGAGCCCACGCGGTGAAAGAATGGCAAACGCGGAGGCCAGAGACAACAGACAGGGATGAGCTAATCCTTGTTGTGTGTGATTCCAGACATTCCGATGGGGTGTTGTTCCCGGGCGGGCAAATCGGTGAGCGCCGACGCAGCGCTCACGCCGGGGCTTTGCGCTAAACAAACAAACGCAGGCCTATAGAGCCATGCAGAGTGGAAAGCTGATGTCAAACAGGCAAGTATTCACATACAGAGGCACTCTGGGAGACTGTGTGCGTAAAAAATGAAAAGATAAGTAGATATTCAGAGGAGGAAGAAGGTAAGAGGTGCTGTGGGTCCAAGTGGTGACAGATGGCAAGGTAAAGAATCTCCTGTAGATGAAAAGGATGGAAGACAGGTGTTGTCAGACAGAGGACGAGCAGACATGGAGCCCGCAGAGAAGACGACGAGCTCATCGAAGGATGAGAGACAGGAGGGCTTTCGAAGGAAGGTACAGTGCGCCTCGGTAGGTCCTGTTGAGGAGAATAGGAAAAGCTCTTTTCGCACACAGAGGCCTCTTTGTTCCTTTGTGAGTCATTCTAGAAAGGGCACAGCTGTAAACAGTCGAGATCAGTCCATTAGGCCCTGAGGTGCCAGAGCTCCAGTGTTGACTGTGTATCCGGAAAGAAACGGCAAGCTTGAGTCATCAATAAACAGAACAGTCAGATGAGTGTGTACAGTAAGTGTGTGTGTTGGGGGTGTGTGTAATGGGAGGCAGAGAGGAGGAGGGCCGGGTTTAGGGGGGATAATGGCGCGGAGTAGCACGGGGCAATGATCTCATGCCTCTCCCAGCTGGCAAACAAGGCCTTTTCCATGGGCTCCTATCTCTCAGTCGCCCCTCCGCTGGCTCTCCAAATCCCTCCCTCTGTCTCTCTCGCACCAGCAACTCTTTCTCATCCCTCACTCTCTCAAATACCTTGTGGCGGCGGTGGTGGCGATTCTTTCCGTCCCTCGACTCTCTGTAAATGTCTCGATTCAAAACGAGTGAATATCTATCCCTTAATCAAAGCGAACCTTTCAATTTACTTCCGGCCTCGCTGATATTCAACAGGACCTTCGCTTCCAATCGTCGGCGATCGCATCATGAATACCAGGTCGTGGTAGCGCAGCAATTAAAGGCTGCAAAAGAAGTCCTGAGCCAGTGACAGCAGTGGAGTCACTGGTCTTTGTGAGCAAAATTGACCATTGACCTGTCGCGACCCCGGCACACGCCAGGCCTGCTGCTGACTCCCGCCCCTCCTCTAGGTTGTGTTTGTTGTCACATGAAAGCCATGTGAGTACCCCTGTTGGAAGGCAACCTGTGACCCTTGACATTCTAGTCGTTGAGGTCAAGCCATGTAGCCGTTGGCCAGCTGTTGTGATTCCACGCTCCAGAGTGTGTGTGTGTGTGTGTGTGTGTGTGTGTGTGTGTGAGTGTGACAGGGGCAGGTGGGCAAGAGTACCAGTACAGTACCATAAAGACAACAAAACAATGGCAAAGGCAGCAGCGGGGACACAATGAGCTCACTCAGCACAAACATTGTTGCAGAAAGGGAGGGCAGAATGCAAGGTCAAAACATGGATGGCCAATGCCAAGACATTCTGTCGTCCTGTTCTTGTTTAGCACTTATTACAAACACCTTGAAAAGAATAGTTCGACAGTTTGTGAAATACACTTTTGCTTGCTGGTAGCCGATTAGCTTAGCCTAGCACTACGACTTGAGGCAGAGTTAACGCAATGTGCCAGGCAACCAGTTTAGTGTTTTCACACCTCAGATTTTGTGCGGATTAAACAAATAAAGTACATTGTGTTCATGTCTTTATGCTGCGCTAAGCTAACCAGCTGCTGGTTGAAGCGAGAGTGGTTTCAATCTTCTCATGTAACTGGGTGACTGTGGCTAAGTGGTTAGCATACCCGTCTTTCAATCAGAGGGTTGGTGGTTCGTGCCCCGGCCTTGCTAGTCCCTATTGTTGTGTCCTTGAGCAAGGCACTTAACCCCTAATTGTTCCCCGTTGCTGTGTCTACGGTGTATAGAGCAAAAATGTAAGTTGCTTTGGATAAAAGCGTCAGCTTAAATGTAACTATCTGTGTATATGCACCATTTCCCATATACACAATAACTCATAAGAGTGAATAAATCACATCCTTTACCATTTAAAAACACAACTAATGAAATTCCCTTTTCCTCCATTGTAGTGGGGTGACATCAGAAGTATCAAGGGCACATACTGTGTCTTAAAACAAATGGCACTAAACCAGAAATACTACTACCTTTTTGTAATTTGGGTGAACTGATATTTTAACCGGCATCCTCTGTGTCATCACATTAAGATATCTCTTTGTGAAATGAAACAAAAGAGACAAGTGCGTGATTCAACATGACTGGAGTATGTTGCACGTCTTTCTGTGTGTCAGCGCTCAAACGCTTTGATCCGGGTGAGATGTCTTTGTCAGAGTGAAAGCTCAGCCGAATGTCAGCGCGCCTGTCTTCACTGCTGGGATTGGCTAAAAAAAGAAGAATAACATGGAAACACAATACAGAGGCCGTTTTTTCTAGGGGGGGGGGTGAAGTGTGCGCACACGTGTGTGTGTGTGTGTGTGTGTGTGTGTGTGTGATGACCCCCCACTGTGTGCTGAGCAGAAGGGGTGGGGTTGGGGGTAGAGGGCCCGTGGGTGGACGAGCGCCAGGCCTTTTCCTGCAGTTCTATAAGCTCCCCACTTGTCGGGCTTTGCTTGATAATCACTGCTGTGTGTGTATGTATGTACGCGTGTGTGTCTGTGTGTGTGTGCGTTTGGCACAGGAACTGGCATGGCTTCAGAGAGATCTGCCAACCCCCCATGCACAATGGCTTTTGTAAGTACAGGCCCACTGCACCAGACCACAGTCATATTCTATACAAGATACCAGGATCCCATCAAAGAAAGATGAGAGTGTGTGTGTGTGTGTGATGAGGGAGGGGCATCGGCTAAGAATAATTGACAAAGACAGGTACAAAAAAGGGAGAGGAAGAGATACTAGTTAATTACAGAGGAGAGAAAAAGAAAGACCAGGGGAGGGAAAGAAAAAGTTAGAGTAAAAAGCAAATAAAAAACAGAGCGGGACAGAAGAGATACTGTGGAAAAGAACTGGGAGAAGAGAAGTTTGGTGGAAAAAGACACACACACATTGTGCCAATGCACAACACTCGCCACCGACGATACATGACACACCACATGGAGGAATTCAGTGCTGGTATTCACATATGCCTCAGATACTGGCCATCTATGTGAGGCTGGCTTTTTAACCGCAGAGAATCACACTGATATACTGCTTCTCTTAAAACCCAAGGCAATGCCAAAAATGCACTGAAGCCTCCATATGGGATTTTATTTTTCATGCATCTCCCATAATATGGACATTCACTGCAGGTTTTTATTACTGGATTTCAAAATGTATTCTTTTAAACTGGTACAGATGCCTTGCTGCTATCATTGCCACATTTGAGCGAATCATTATCTGCGTACAAGTAAAAAGATGTAACAGTGCCTTTAGTTGTCCATGAAAGAGTTTATTTTCAACTTTAAAAAACCCTGTTCTGTATTCAAATCTAAGGCATCATAAACAAAAGGGTCTGTTTATTATTTGTGTATCATGCTAAAAAACAAATATTGGCCGATGTGATATTTTAAAGACTGAAAGATCCATTTGGCATCATCTAAAAAAAGGATTTTTTTCCCAGTTCTGACAACATTGAAAGGTCAGTTGAAGCTGATATTAGGCTTCAACAGTCAGAATTAGACAACTAAAGTATCTACCAAAGAAATACAAAAGTCCCTCTTCACATTTCTTAACAGCAAGGACTGACAGGAGCAATGCTTGTATCAACCAATAACAATCTCAATGCACATATCAGCATGCGAGTATTGTTTTTAGACAGAACTAAATATGAACCCATCCTTTAAGGGCCACTGAACATTGATTTTCCTGCGGATGATCTCTTATAGGTAAAACCGAGCCTGTGACTCAGCTTGTGCTGCGGCCGACATTCCAGTCCTCCCAGTATGGAGATATACAATACTGTACTGGCAGAGCGCCAGTACATGCTACCGCATGCTACAGTTATTGCAGTCGTGGCTGAATGGCAGATGAACTCGTTGGCCTTTTATGTCGAAAATGCTGGAGAAAAAAAGGGAGAACCAACCACATTATTGTTTAGCTTGAGGGATATACATTGCGTACCTCCACAGCAATGGCTTTCATCATCACAGCATATCCATATGGTTGGCCTACATCCCAGCCTGTGTCCCCTCACATATAGGGCCCCTGCGGGAATTTAATTCTGCTGTAAGCAAGATGGTTGTATTGCGCATCCCACTACCCACTACCCCCTTCAACCTTTATTATTATTGTCACCTCAGGGTCCAGATCCGGCCCCGCTGGCCCTCAGACCTTTCCGAGGCGTACGTCCCCGGGGAGCACATCTCGTACAATTCATTGTGATGTATGCATGTTGGGTCCTGTGAAATTTCTGCCTGCATTTGAATCATTTTCTGTGACCGTTTATTCTACTGGGGAAGCTCTCGGCATGGACATCAGAGTGGCCCTGAGGGTGAATGCCCTGTAATTATACTACAATACCCAGGGGGCCACGGGGCGAGCACATCAATGCCAGAGCACTGACGGACTGTTCGTAATTGCCATTTTGGAGCTGAGGTCACCCAACAGCACCTTCAGCTAAAAGATGCTGAGGTGGCATTTTAAGGAAAGCTGAACATGTTACACAGCAGCTGTGTTCACGTGTTTGCTTTCTTTCCACGTTTTCAGTGTGCGCTCTCGATTAACTGATTGAAAACTCATTCCCTTCACCCATATTGCATGTATGTTGTTCCGTCATGATGTGTAGAGCTAGCATTGGGACTTGCTCACATCAATAATGCTTACATGCTGCTATTTAGTACAGAATTAGGTATGTTCATCATCTTCGTTTAGCATGCTTCAAACACAGTACAGCTGATCATCCTTTCTGCAGGTATTCTGGCATAAATTGAAGTATTGGACATATTTTTGACCTGATTATAGCACTATATTAAATGTTTAGGAGTCATCAAAATGATTACAATTCATCCTGAGTGGGGCATGAACCTCCATCTAACAGTTATTTCAGTCTATATACTACAGTGTTGGCCAATACTGTTTCAGCAACAGTGGCCAGTGTGGCTAAAAAACGCTACCTTGATGAAAACATAATGGCTTGTCATGTCCCTTGTCAGGAACATCATGAGTGAACACTTTGTGATGGTACATGTCACTTATTTTAATCGTGACTACAGCTAGAAGAGATTTAACCATCACATTAATTGAGTCCCTCTAGGATAATCCTGTGGCCGTGACTCATCCCTCAATATTAAAGGTCTATTATGGATTGTATGAATTCTGTTCTTTTCTATTCTATACATAATATATAATTCAGCTTTTTCAAACCAAGCCGCAGTGACAACCACATGTCAATAATAGATGAATTGCTGCTCTGTAATGGAACATACATGTGCATGCACACACCCACACACGTACACACACACTCATATGCACCCTCACAGCAGCCTATTTTAAAGCTTTTCCACAATTCAGTTGTCAATCACGAGTCCTGACAGGCTGTCTCCTTCTGCTTCTGGAACAATACATCAAGACACAAAGAGCCAGACACTTGTTACCACTCTCGCTGAGCATCTCTGTGTCTCTTTGCCTCACCCTCCCTTTATCCTTCCTGCTTTCTTTCTCTCCCTCACCATTCCTCTCTTTCTTTCCACCTACACTCCTTCTCGCCCCCCCCACCCCCCTCTCACTCTCCTCCCGCTGTGTAGTTCCGTGGCGGCAGTGATTTTTTCCAGCCTTTAATTCACTGAATGCTCTGATTCAAAGGACGAGCTTGTGTTTGCATGTTTGCATGTGTGCTTCTGTGCACATGAGTCTCCACCGCGGCTGCACAGACACAACGCTGTGTGAGGAGCATGTGGGTGCTTTAGGTATCTTTTGTTTGTACTGACGAGTGTACTTTGTGCATTGTGTGTGTTTGTTGCTGATAGCCATGCAGGCACGCGCGCATCATTTGTGGTTGTAAAGTGTGTCGGGGTAATGAAGTGGTGGGTCACTGGTTCCTTGACGGTGGCAGCTGCACACACACGTGCACACACACACACACACACACACACACACACACACACACACACACACACACACACACACACACACACAAGGGTTTCTTTTTACAGTGGAATCTAGGAAACAATCCTCCGAGTACCTTAAAAAAGCCAGGAGAGGTGGATGAGCAGTGAGGAGAGGTGGGTGGAGCGCCCCTTGGTTGGGGGTGGGGGTCAGGAGTCAGAGCAGATGGCAGACACTGCTCACGCCCCTCCCCCTCTACTCTTTCTCTCCTCCCCCTCCTCCTCCCCGCACGGCGGCTCAGCGGGTTATAGAGTAGGGGCAATTAACAAGCATGGAGGAGGTCCCATCCTATATACCCCCCCCTCACACACACACCATCCACCTCCACCCAAGTGTGTGTGTGTGTGTGTCACGGAGGACCACTCCATCAAGCAGCCCGCCCCGGGGGGCTAACGTGCGCACACACACACGCTTACCCCACCCCCTGTGTTCACAGCTCCATTAGTGATGCCGGAGACAGGTGCGAAGAGGCTGGACACCTGCCAATCAAAAATCCCCAAATTTGAATACAGATACTCACACGTAGCGGCAGTTTGGAAAGCGTACAAGTGAGGGCCGAGGCAGGAAGCGGAGCTGAACATGCACGCAAACAGAAACTCAAACAGGAGAGCTTCAAGCAGCGATCAAGTTATGAACCTTAAATAAAATTTGCAACAACCAAATAATAACCCTTTAGACTGTTTCAGCAATCAGTCGCAGAAACAGTCTTGCCATCCCTCCCTCGCTTTTCCCTCTTCATTTCTTCCCCTCTTTGCCACCCTCCCTTCTCCCTCCTCCCCTCCCATCAGTGGCACGGCCTGTCATTTACAGCCTATGATTAGAATAATAAGACTAATTAAATCCATATCGCCGAGGCTCTCAAGCGCAGCAGTGTGTGTCTTATGTGTGTGTGTGTGTGTGTGTGTGTGTGTGTGTGGGTGCCCACTCGTCTGCTACTGTTGCCTCCCGTTCAAACCAGGCTCCACACATGACAGTGGGTTACTGTGGAAAGCCCTTTCTAACATAAACAAACCATTATAAATGCTCAGCTGTTGAACAGGGTTCTGTGGCCTTCACAAACAGGCAGCACGTATAGACTTTCCATTTAAGGCCGCGTCCAAGAGCGGGAGACTCTTAAAAGAGCCAAGAGAGGGAACAGTAACACTGTGTATAAATAGAGAGAGAGAGAGAGAGGGAGAGAGAGAGAGAGAGAGAGAGAGAGAGCTGTAAAACGCGGGAAAAATAATAGTAATATTGAGGCAGAGACAGAAGTGAGAATAATAGCACAGTGTACAAACATAGGAAAGAAAACAGAGAGTCACAAAAAAGACACAAGAACGAAGAACAAAGAATTCTACCTCATGATGATTTGAAGTACTTGTACTTGACAGTGCGACTACTTCATAGATTTCAGTCACACATTGTACTTTTTACTGGGACAAAAATCGTTTACAGCGGAATTTAGCTTCATTCCTATTTAATCTCTCTTTGCCATGGAACTATACTTTGCACTTTTCACGTCCACAACCCAGTGCATGGATGCCTTCGAGGTCAAACCAATAGTCCAAAAGTATGATCAGTGCATCGACTTAACATTTTATGTTTTATCAGAGGCATCGAATCTACAAATTCTTATAGAGACTGAGTGAGATGCTGCCAAGAGGAAGCTGCTATCGCAGGCTCTTCTTCTAAACACTGTTGCCTTTAGATGCGGTCCGATGACATGTTTTATGACCGTAATGG